>NC_134242.1:17829378-18138290 GCF_965152275.1 Natator depressus | reverse complement strand
CAAGTACTTTAATTATATTTCTGATGATCTACGGTATCCCATTTAAGTTTGAAGTCTAGCCAACTCAACTTTTCTGTTTAGCTCTTACTAATTTGAAAATTTAATTGCTCAATTTGTTTAAAAGATACAGGATAATTAAACTGAACCATTTGCACTTTACTGCTAAGAAACATATACTTACGTCACTGAGTACCTCAATTTTCAAAGCAGACCCAAGGTTCTCAGGAACCACGCAAGACTCTTCTGCTCTAAAGAGAGCTGTCCAATATTTTTTCATATCTTCAACTGGGAAATACAATTAGAGTAGTGCATTCACTTTTATTTTAATTTTTAAAATATTTTTATGTATTAAGTTACTGGTTGGGGTTTTTTGGAGAGTGGGGGGAGGCCATATTGTTATTTTAACCACCATAAGTTTCCTTTGTTTCCTGACTACCCACATACATCTTCAGGAAAGAACAATCTACTTGCAGTTGTTCAATGAATATGAATATGAGAAAGAATTGTAAGGAACTAAGATTTAATAGACTCAACTAATAGAAGTCCAACAAACCTATTAAATCATCATCATCATCTCCTCCTCTCTCTTCTCCACTCAGAGCATCATCAGGTTCATTCATCAGTTCATGCTTAGGTCTGAATTCATCTGCTTGAATACCAGATATTTGATTAACTGGCATTCTTAAAACAAGAAGTAAAAGAGGAGTTAAGTCTTTAAAAGTTACAGTATTATTACTATCACTCTCATACTATTATAGTGAACACTGACACTTCTTACAGACACTGAAGTTTGGGCCTCATCATGCAGAGCTGCTTGTGAGAAAGGCTAAACACCCATGACTTCCATTGACTTCTGTAGGCATTGATGGTACTTAGTACATCCCAGAAACCGGGGATAACAAAATTATTGCACACCCTATATGCTTCAGATAATGTATTCTTACAGTAGTAAGCGCCATAAGAGTGAGCTGAAACGCCTATATATTTTTTTTGTTAATAATACCATCAAGTTCTACAAGAGGTTGTTATTTTTGTATTAACATTGAAGAAAATCTCTCTAAAATAATTCCAAAATAACAATTCATCAAAATATGGACATAATTAGTAACACAATCATCTCATTTAAATTTTCCAATATTTAATATGTTCTCAAATATTCAGATAAAATTGCTTTAGATTGCTCATATTAACAAATGCAGCTATTTCTGCATTCTTTTATTAGCAGTGTGTGATTCAATGACTACCTTCTATGCTTCTTAAGCCACAGTTTCTCCATATAGTTCAGGCTTTCTTCTTTGAATTCAATTTTAACAGGTTTTCTCAAAATTGTGAGATGGGTCTGTACCTCACAAACTCCCATGGATTCTATAAGTATAAACAGAACTGTAATATACATCATTAAAATATGTTAACAATATGCTTTCCTTTTTTAAACTATAAAATTCATTTTAATTAATAGTACATCAATAGTCTATGCTTGGTTTAGATGTTTGCTTATTCATGAAATTTAAAAGGTTAATCTCATATTATTCATATTCTGTTGAGAGAGTTATCTGGAACTTGTGGCCCATATGAAAAGTGAGTTTACAATCTCATTTGGATTGATTGGATTTGACTGAAAAAAAATTCACACTCTCTCTCTCTCTCTCTTAGGGCTAAATCATCATGCCCTATGCGAAAACAGGCTTTAAACTGAAGATTTATTCAGAGTTGGGTAGCTGACATCAGCTGACTTCTTCTTCTGCTCCTTAATTGGTAGCAAACAAATTGGAAGTTAAAAGGATATATGTAAAGATTCCACTGACAAGCAGTAAAGAAGAACTGTACTGTTAAGTTTTTCTCATGCCTAATAAAAGACAAGGAACTAACTGTTTAAGACAATGATATATCCTTCAAGATATGTGCATTATCTGTACTATGTAAGCTTGCTAATTAATTCTGATGGTCATGTACTTGGAGGTATGAGACTTCAAAAACAGATTTACATGGGATAACTGAGTGTCCAGATTGATATGTAAGACCCCAAACTTGCACACACTGATGTCTTACCTTTATGCATTGAAAGCAATGGGGCTGCTCAGATGCATAAAGTTAAGCTCATGCACATTTGCAGGATCAAAACCCATAGATTTCCAAATAAAAACCCCAAATCATAGGAACAGGTATTAGTAAAAGTGCAAAATTATTCTAAATGTATCAAGTAGCAAGCCATTTATACTTCAGAAAAAGAGAACACAGCAAACTGTCATCCATATACTAGTGGAGATACAGAATATCCTGCACAAATCCAAGGAAACAAGATTTTGTTTCATGGTTCATGATTAAGAGACCACATCTCTTCATAGGGAAGGAGTCAACCTGATACTCGGAGATTGATGCGGATACTCAGCTATGAGAGAAAAAGAAAATGCACTAAGATGTAATGTACATAATCCTGAGGCATGTGCACTGCTCACCTCAATAAACAGGCAGTAATCTTTAGACTTTGAATTTACAGTATAGAAGTCTCAGGTGAAAGCAAGAGACCCAAGACCAGACAGGTATATGACAGAAATGCTTTGAACTCTTAGCAAGTACCTTTGATCTGAATATCTGAAAAATGTGTGGCAACTAAATCTTATTAAATTATTTTTACAGATTTCACTGAAGAACAGCGGTTAAATGACTTGCCTAGAATCAGAAATAGAACTCTGGTCCCCTGCACCACCAGTAGACAACACTGTCTGTATACTATTCCACTATTCTAAATAATAGAGAGAATACTTCAAGGAAAATATATTCACTATTCCTAGAGAATATTATCTTCACCAACAGTGTCTTAGAAACAATTCCAAATACTTACGTCCCTGTTTGCAATGTACATAAAAAGGCTATAATATTCCAACAACATAATGCAGCCTACCTGAGCAAACTGAAGTTACCGAAACAGATTAACCAGCATTCAGAGTGCTTCAATGTACAAACAAAGGCACTAATATTCATTTGGTGTGTCTTACATAGTGTATACTTGAGGAACACCATATAACCATCACAATAATAGTATGAAAAAAAACCACACAGTAACATTTGAAAAATATTCCAGAAAGTACAGACTTGCTAGCAGTATGTAAATGAGCTGTTTACTCATTTACGTACTGTTCTGTGCAGCACTCCATTCTGGTCTTCATTGGTTCTAGGGAGCCCAGCATCAGTTTCCCTTCGTGCCAGAGCTCCTCAGTAAGTCCAGCAAGGCCTTTGTCACATGCCAATGCTCCTTCTTAAGGACTAGTTTATCAATGTACAATCTGCTCAAATACAGTCTCTTTCATCCCAGACTCCCAAAAGGTACATCTCCTCCTTTCCTTTCCTCCTCCTACTGCAGCTTCAAATAAAGTCTGTTTCTGAGGTCTTTCACTTGGCACACGCCCCTCCTTTGTGAGGTTTGTCTAACACAGCTACTTTCTTATTCTCTCTCCTGTCAGAGTGCTCTGGATTACTCAGGCTTGTTTTCTTAAAACCTGTGCTCTCTGGATTCTGGGCCACACCTCCAGAAGGCTTCCCCAATTACTTCCCTCAGCAACCCTTTCAGCAGCTCAGCCCCAGCTTGAACAGTTCCTCCCTGCCTTTTTGTCCACTCTCCCCGGTCTTATAAAGCCTAGGGACCTTCCACTTCAATCAATCAGCAGCAGTTAATCAGCCAGAGGCCTCCTCTTTCAGTCAATTGGGCATCAAGGAATCAGTCACACTTTCACCCTCTGACACACATTTTATCAATCTATTTGACATATTGTTAAGTCAGTGCAATGGGTGGAAAGGAAAAGATTTACTATCTAAGAAAGAGGCATACAGTTTGTGTCATGAACTATGTCACCTTCCAGTAGCACGGTAATCAGCTGGAAACTTAGAAATGGTCATTTTAATAAAAAAATTATGAATTCATACATTACTAGTTGATACTGTAAAGGCTGATATATGTTCATCAGTACATAAGCCTTGAGAATATGCACTATTGATCAAAATGGGTTCAGTTTTCTTTTTAAAAATGTATTTAGCAGAAGCTAATTCCTACCTGGTTGAGCCTCATCAGAGTTCTGTTCCTTTGTGTATTCATGACTTCCATTTCTCCATTGAGTTAAAGCTTCTTGAAAGGACTCTGCAGATTCTTCCTCATCAAAAGTACCATACAGTAATAACCCACCATTCTGATTCTCAAAAACTGCCCCTGTTGGTACTGTGGAAACTTCCTGAATCAATTTCAGGAAAGTGATCAATCAAATATGTCCTAATGGCAACTGTCTTCCCCACCACACACACACAAATACCTGATGACAAAGGATTAATGGTTTCACATCTTAACTGCTGAAGGGATTCAGTTCTTTGATGTGGTCCCCTTTCTTATGCACTACATTTGGGTTAAACTGTGATCAACATAATTCAAGGCTATTTTCGGAAATCGCTCCTTTTAGCCAGATTGAATTGAGATGCTCCATCAACAGAGCTCTAAGCCAGACTACTAAACAAATGCATGAAGGCATGCAGACTTATAGCCATAGAGTTTAAGGCCAGAAGGGACCACCAGATCATCCAGCCTGACACTGGTATATCACAGGCCACACGCATACTAAATTCAACTAGGAATGAAAGCAATTTCTAAATTATCACTACTATTAAGTAGTACTATTAAGGCCATTCATATATTAGTGATAAGTATAAAATAGTTTACTATTAAAAGAAAATAGTTAATTCTAATGCTATAGATGTAATCTGCCAAAAGTCCAATGGAATCAGGGCTTGTTTAATTACAAGCAAAGCAGTAGAAATCTGAGGTCCTGCATCTCATGCGGACCACATGCACAGACATGGATCAGAGGGGTGGATCAAATGGATAGCCTGATCTGACTTTTGGCAATTTGTGGCACCAGAAATCACAGGGCCAATACACTTTAAGGAATTATGAGTGTAAAAATTGAATTTTCTGTTGTTTTACAGGAACACACACAGCTCACAGAAATTCCTCAGCCTACCTCAGCATTGCCTGTTGACATTAGCAGAGATGAAGAAATGTCTGACATGAATTGATTCTTGCTATTTACTTTCTTCTGCTCATGATTCTCTTTGGATTCATCAGGATTAAAGTATTTCATGAACTGATGGGTAGCTTCTAATTTTCCAACTGATACACGGGTTTTTGCCTACAAACAATACAGATCACCAGATTAATTCAAAATAAACACACACACTTTCCACTAAACAATGCTCAAATTACAGAGGCAGAAACAAAGAAACAGAGCAGAACACAGAATGATGGTGGACTGATCATATCCTATCTTCAACAATCTGAATCAAACCAAATATTCAGATCAGACAGGAATGTAAGATTTAATGAATATGGGAGATAATCTACAAGTGCATGTCATTTGTTAAAAGAACTTTATAATCAACATGCTATAAAATTTGTAACTAAGGAAGGTCAATCAGATATTGGTTAGATTTTGTCTTCTTTAAAACTGCAGCTGGAGAGACCCGTAAGAGATGAAGCTGATTTAAGTAGCTCAAAGAAATTCCAAACAAAGGCTGGAAGTACCAGGTCAAAGGCTGGAAGTAGTTCTTAGATGACAACAACAATTTTAATCACATTGTTGTTTGCATTGTTGTTGTAGCTGTGTTGGTCCTAGAATATTAGAGATACCAGGTGGGTGAAATATTATCTTTTATTGAACCAACTTCTGTTGATGAAAGACTCAAGCTTTCTCCAACAGAATCTGGTCCAATAAAAGATATTACCTCACCCACCTGGTCTCTCTATTCCATTGCCACTTTCTTTTATTCCTCTGCAACTTACGTTAGTATAAAGCAAACTGCTCCATAAATTTCATCTTAGAATCATAGAATCATAGAATATCAGGGTTGGAAGGGACCCCAGAAGGTCATCTAGTCCAACCCCCTGCTCGAAGCAGGACCAATTCCCAGTTAAATCATCCCAGCCAGGGCTTTGTCAAGCCTGACCTTAAAAACCTCTAAGGAAGGAGATTCTACCACCTCCCTAGGTAACGCATTCCAGTGTTTCACCACCCTCTTAGTGAAAAAGTTTTTCCTAATATCCAATCTAAACCTCCCCCATTGCAACTTGAGACCATTACTCCTCGTTCTGTCATCTGCTACCATTGAGAACAGTCTAGAGCCATCCTCTTTGGAACCCCCTTTCAGGTAGTTGAAAGCAGCTATCAAATCCCCCCTCATTCTTCTCTTCTGCAGACTAAACAATCCCAGCTCCCTCAGCCTCTCCTCATAAGTCATGTGCTCTAGACCCCTAATCATTTTTGTTGCCCTTCGCTGGACTCTCTCCAATTTATCCACATCCTTCTTGTAGTGTGGGGCCCAAAACTGGACACAGTACTCCAGATGAGGCCTCACCAGTGTCGAATAGAGGGGAACGATCACATCCCTCGATCTGCTGGCTATGCCCCTACTTATACATCCCAAAATGCCATTGGCCTTCTTGGCAACAAGGGCACACTGTTGACTCATATCCAGCTTCTCGTCCACTGTCACCCCTAAGTCCTTTTCCGCAGAACTGCTGCCTAGCCATTCGGTCCCTAGTCTGTAGCGGTGCATTGGATTCTTCCATCCTAAGTGCAGGACCCTGCACTTATCCGTATTGAACCTCATCAGATTTCTTTTGGCCCAATCCTCCAATTTGTCTAGGTCCTTCTGTATCCTATCCCTCCCCTCCAGCGTATCTACCACTCCTCCCAGTTTAGTATCATCTGCAAATTTGCTGAGAGTGCAATCCACACCATCCTCCAGATCATTTATGAAGATATTGAACAAAACCGGCCCCAGGACCGACCCCTGGGGCACTCCACTTGACACCGGCTGCCAACTAGACATGGAGCCATTTATCACTACCCGTTGAGCCTGACAATCTAGCCAGCTTTCTACCCACCTTATAGTGCATTCATCCAGCCCATACTTCTTTAACTTGCTGACAAGAATACTGTGGGAGACCGTGTCAAAAGCTTTGCTAAAGTCAAGAAACAATACATCCACTGCTTTCCCTTCATCCACAGAACCAGTAATCTCATCATAAAAGGCGATTAGATTAGTCAGGCATGACCTTCCCTTGGTGAATCCATGCTGACTGTTCCTGATCTTATGAGGTTCTAATTGCCCATACTTGAACAATTACCTAAATGAGAAAAGGTAAAACCAAAGAGAATAGAAAAAAGAATGCAAATCTCCTCTCTCCATTTGTCCTGTGGAAATATTTTGTTTCAGAGCCACATCTGGGATCTAGAAAATACAGTGGACATAGAGTGCTAAGTAGAAATATGTATGACGCCACAAAGGTCCCTGTGTTTCCCTCCTATGTAAAAATATGCATAGAAGAAAAAGCTAATAAGAATACTCCTTGGGTCTCAGGACAAGCAAGAATGCACACAGGAAGTGTGGCCAGAAAAAGCTGAAGAACACAGAGATCCACTGTAAACCTAGGCCCAATCACTTTGGCTCTGTGACTTCATCCACTCCAGGGAACTCCCTCTAGCCCCATCTACCTATGACAATACAGTTGATCTAGTATCCTTGCTGTCACTGGCTTGCACCTCCCATACCATATTCTACAACCTTCCAACAAGTATGCAAGAAGAGTTAATGTTGCTTCAAGCTACATTCGCTTTTTGCCATTTTGACTGCATATATTCTATTCAGATTCTTATCCCATAATTCTCAGCATGATATGGTGGGGGATACATTTTCCCAGGGGAAATATACTACTTTGTTGTGTCCCCTAGTTCTGATTCCCCACAACTACTGGCAACAATCCACGTCGGCAAAAGATCGCTAAAATACTTGGAGACCAGAAGCCACATATTTAGAGAGAAGCAGGAGACCTTCTCTACATAATTGCATTTCCTCTTGGCAGGGTTCCTTAAGGCATTTTATGCTCACTTGCTTCCCTCCAGAGGTAAAGTATAAGGCCAAAGAAAATGAATTTGGTGCTCTCTAGTCACTTTCTATTTGATTTTTGACCACAGCATTCAGGTGAAACTCAGCAAGACTAATATTCCCTGCTCAAGAGATAGTAGCATGTGGAAGCAAGTGAAGCAACTGACTGTATTGTTTGTGGCTCTAAATGGTACTATAACACATTTATATATGTCTATCACAAATATTTGTAAAACTGCCACCTAGAGTTCTATCTATACATTTTACACAGCATTACTCTCTTGATTTGGCATTTTGCTCATTTGTTTTGGAATTAATTCTATTTAACTGATTTCAAAGAGAATACTCGGATAAACGTACTGGACTGTTTCCTATATTATTATAGTTCCTAGCAAGTGATTTTAGATGCTCTCTGAGTTTCCTCTGCCTTGCTAACTAAACAAGATAAGATTATGGTGAAACATTCCAATTAGGGGGTAGGATTTTGAAAAATACTGAAGTGATTTCAGAGTACAAGTCCCATCAACTTTCAGTGGAACTTGTGCTTTCAAAAATCCCATCCATGATCCTTTGTAAACTTGGTATGATATGTAACTGGCTGTTTCCACACCAATTTGTTGAATTTTGAATTAATAAGAATTGTATCTTAAATGCATAAAATGATCTGGAAAATGATAAAAATGGGTCATATTCACAGGTTTTACTGTCACAATCTCAACCTATAGAATCTACTGCAAACTGTCATCATACTAAGAAGATAAAAAACCACCTCCAATCATCTATTTAAAAAGAAAACAATTAAAAATGAGCATTTTTATTATGATACTTGTTTTTATACTAACTTCAGGGCAGATCCGCAGGTGGTATAAATTAACTACTTCAGTGAGGCTCTGACAATTTACAACAGCTGAGGATCTGTCCCTTCCTTTCAAAAGAAAATTTTGACACTGCCACCGATTTTTAAAATCAGGGTTCAAGTATTATTCAGAATGTGTCTATATGAATATTTCCTTCCCACCCCCTCACAAAAACTGTTTCACTGGGCTTTCTAAATGTATTTTTAAAACATGAAGATCAATAGCACTTAAATATTTAGGATGATGGCAGGATGTCAATCTTTTGGACTAACAGAAACTCAATTATTTTGGCACAAATGTCAGAAAGTTATTTTAATGTGAAAGCATTCCAGATAACATAATGTCATAAAGATGATAGCAGCAGATCCAACCTACTTCCATTCCTCAAATGTAATGTATCTTGATTGCCAAGGACTTTCCTGAACCCCATTAAGGCCTAGGACTGTAAAAGCAGCAACTAAGGCCACAGTTGGATTTTCAATTTTCTCCTTTATCACATTAAAAATAAACGTATTCCTGCCATCTCATACATGCTGAACAGTTGAGACTGGATGTACAGCTACTTACTTGTTTTCCGAAGCCTTAGAGGCACACTACATAGATGCTCTAGCACATATCAATACATTCAGTGTTAGGCTTTGTAGATTAGCTAACACTTTCCCAGAATTTAGCAAACATCGTTTTATGTCGTTAGCTTAATTCTCACTGCCTTGCATTTCCCATTTTGTGCTGTACTTTTCCTTTGTCTACACGGCTGACACGAAGATTCTTTCTTCCTCGCCCTCTTGCAATACATCTGTTCACATGCTTTGCTAGATGTTTGCCAGAGTATATACTAAAAGGCAAAGTTACTATCTATAACTGTTTAGGTATTTGCTTCCAGAGATCAATCATTATGGGGATTTGGAGTCCTAGTACCAGGAGCTCTGAGCAGTCTAGAAGGGCAGTCCCTGTTGAGGCCACATAAGTGTTTCTCACTTTGACTGTTCAGATCCAATACAATTCTCCCCCAAGGAGTTCAGTCACAAATTTAATTAATGCATTATTTTTTTAATGAGCACCATCAGCATGGAAGCATGTTCTCTGGAATAGTGGTCAAAGCATCAAGGGGCATATGAATCTTTAGCGCATCTGGCACAAATATTTTGCAACGCCAGCTACATCAGTGCCATGCAAACACCTGTTCTCACTTTCAGGTGACACTGTAAAACAAGAAGTGGGAAGTATTATCTCCTGCAAATGTAAACAAACTTGTTTGTCTGAGTGATTGGTGGAACAAGAAGTAGGACTGAGTGGACTTGTAGGCGCTAAAGTTTTACGTTGTTTTATTTTTGAATGTGGTTATTTTTTGTACTTAATTCAACATTTGTAAGCTCACCTTTCATAATAAAGAGACTGCACTACAGTACTTGTAAAAGTGAACTGAAAAATACTAAAAAAAAATTTTGTAAAAAAAAAAATACTGTAAAAAATTTTTTACAATGTAAACACTTATAATAAAAAATAAATATAAAGTGAGCACTGTACACTTTGTATTCTGTGCTGTAACTGAAATCAATATATTTGAAAAATGTGGAAAACATCCAAAATATTTATATCAATAGTATTCTATTAATGTTTAACAGCGCAATTAATCATGATTATTTTTTTTTAAATCCCTTGACAGCCCTAGTTTCTGCTATATAAAGGGAAAAGAAAATATGATGGCATATGCCCTGTTCAGGACAGAGGGTTCTGACCTGCTACCTCCAGGTCGCCAGCTGCTAGCCCTCTGGCAGCTTTGTACGGGGGGAGATGTGACCTTAAGAGCTTCCCAGTTTCAGCTGGCTTAACCAATTCAGTGTACCCCAACTCACTATGGTTATAATCTGTATATAAAAAGTGTCATGTAAGATATCATTGGAAAACTAATAAAACTCACTGATATTAACATTCTTGCATGATGTACGTATGTGGCGTATACAAGAAGTTATTAAGAGGAAGTTACGTACCTTGTGCAGTAACAACAGTTCTTCGAGATGTGTCCCTATGAGTGCTCCACTGTAGGTGCACTTGCGTCATTGAGCTACTGATCAGAGAACTTTGATAGGAGTGTCCATTTGGCCCGCACACACACTGTCCCCTATTCATGCCCTGCCACGAGGCTAACCAGCATGTGCGGGCGAACCTCCACTCAGTTCCTTCTCTACCACAGAGTCCTAGACAAGAACTCCGAAGTAGAGGGGAGGAGGGTGGGATACGGAGCACCCATAGGGACACACATCTCAAAGAACCATTGTTACTGCAAAAGGTGAATAACTCTCTCTTTTTCTTTGAGTAACATCCCTCTGGATGCTCCACTGTAGGCAACTCCAAGCAGTAGCCCCATTGCAGGGCCAGAGCTTCGGAGTCAAGTCTTTGGATGACAATACCGTAAAGCCGAAGATAGCATCGGAGGCAGAGTCCCCGGTAATCACATAGTGTTCTGCAAAGGTATACTCAGACGCCCAGGTTTCAGCCCTGAACATTTTCAAGATAAGGACGTTCTTGAGGAAGGCAACAGAGGAGGAAAACGACCTCATGGAGTGCATGCTGTGAACCTGATAGCAGTGTTTGATACAGTTCAAGACCCATTTGGAGAGTCTCTGAGCCAATACTGCTGCAGCTTTAGACGTTTTCATAATGGATAAGAAAAGCTTAGATTTCCTAAAGCCTTCATCCTGTCCAGGTAAAGGGCCAAAGTCTCCTAATGTCTAGTGTGTGCAGTATACCCTCACTGTGATAACAGGGTAAAAGGCCAGGAGGTGAATCAGTTGGTTTATGTGAACAGACTAAGCCACATTGAGGATGATCTTCGGGTGCAGTTAGAGTAACCTTGTCCGGAAAGTATACTGTATGACAGGGTGTGCCATTAATGCCACTACCTCCCCAATTCTCTTCACTGAGGTGATCACCACCAGGAATGCTGTCTTCATGGACAGTGTTGTGAGTGAACAGATGGCCATATGTTCAAAGGGTGGCCTAGTCAGGTTTTTTAGTACTAAGTTTAGGTCCCATGACTGGGGGGGTTGGTGTAGGGGGAAGACATCTGGATTGGAGAAAAAGGTTTACTACATCCTTGAGGAATCACTGTGTAGTGGGGAGTGAGAGCACTGAATCTCTATTTGTTGAGGGAAGGCTGCTATGGCCAGCATGTGAATTTTGAGTGAACTAAGGGATAATCCTGATTTCTTGAGAGCCAATATATACTCTAGGGCAGCGTTTCCCAAACTTGGGATGCCGCTTGTGCAGGGAAAGCTCCTGGTGGGCCGGGCCGGTTTGTTTACCTGCCGCGTCCGCAGGTTCGGCCGATCGCGGCTCCCAGTGGCTGCGGTTTGCTGTGCCCAGCCAATGGGGGCTACGGGAAGCTTTAGTGCTTCTGCACAAAGGAAAGGCTATCTGGCATGCCCATGACAATTTGTGTAGTAAATGAATGCTATGTTATCTATAAGGATCCTTGTGTGTACACCTCTGATCAGCGGAAGGAAACGAGCACGTGTTCCTCACTGCTCTGAATTTGAGGAAGTCGATATGAACATGCCTCCATGGGTAACCATTTGCCTTGTTCGTGAAGTTGTTGAGATGTGCTCCCCATCCTAAGAGGGATGCATTGGCGATGAGGAGTAGTGACGGAGAGGGCTGTGCAAACGGAATCCCCACGTACGCTGGGTACTTCTACCAGTTCAAGGATTGTTTGACCTTGGTGGGTAACAATAGGGGGGTTTTTTAGACTGTCTCTGTTCGACCTGTACACTGAGCTGAACCACAACTGGAGACACCTCATATGTAATCTGGCCTGAGCTATCACAAACGTGCCCACAGTCATGTGCCCCAGAAGTTGAAGGCAGTGTTTGGCTAATATTTGAGGGCTGGTCTGCACTGTCTCTGTGGACAGATTGAGAAATCTATGTTGTGGGAGGAGCATTCTCACTCGAAGAGAGTTGAGACCAGCTCTTGTGAACTCTAATCTTTGTACTGGGGTTAATGTCGATTTTTGGACATTGATTTGTAGGCCCAGGCTTCTGAATAAGTCCACAGTCACATGGGTAACCTGTAGGGCTTTGAAGGAATGAGCCCTGAGGAGGTAGATGTCCAAATGGGGTAGATCATGATCCCCTGGGAACAAAGGTGAGATGCCATTACTGAGAGGACCTTGGAGAATACTCTGGGTGCCAATGATAGCCTGAAGGGGAGTACTCTGTATTGGTAGTGGTACTGTCCTAGGATAAATCTGAGGAACTGTCTGTGGGAAAGTAATATGGAAATATAGAAATAAGCATCCTGAAGCTCGAGGGCCGAAAATCAGTCTCCCTGTTCCACAGCTGGAATAATCACTGCTAGAGTGACCATCTTGAATTTTTGAGCCTTGACAAACTTGTTGAGAGCTCCGAGGTCCACTATGGGTCTCCAACCCCACTTTTCTTGATATGGGGAAGTAGCGAGAGTAAAAACCTTTCCTTCATACTTGCTGAGGTACTGGTTTTATGGCTTCTACACAGAGGAGGTGATCTATCTGTTGTCACAATAAACTCTCATGAGAAGCGTCCCTGGAGAGGGATGCGAAAGGTGTTGTGGAGGAAAGGGGGGTGGGCAGGGAGGTGAAATGAATGGGATACCCATTACAGATGATTTCTAGCACTCATTTGTCAAATGTTATCCCATTCCCAGGTGCAGTGGAACAGAACAAGGCATTATCCAAAGGGATGCAAAAGGTTGGTCAGCATCAGGTAGCTCTGAAGTGAGTGATCTGTTGGCGCCCAGTCTAATCCATCAGAATTGATATTTTGAAGTGGATGGTTGGAAAGACGAAGGTTGAGGGTCCAATGGTTTGCGCTTTGCGAATCTGGACTCTCTCTTTTGTAGTTCATAAAAGCATTGAGATTGATATGTGATTTAAGAGAGGGATAAGAACTGCATTTACTCTTCTGTCCAGATGCATAAATCCCCAATGACTGAAGGATAGCCCTGGAATCTTTGAGTTTGTGGAGGGATCTTTTCCGCAAACAATTTGGTGCCTTCGAAGGGAAGGTCCTCCACAGTTGTCTGTAATTCCTTGGGGAAGCCAGATAAATGTAGCGAAGAGGCTCCTTGCATCACTACTGCTGTGGAGATGGATCGGTATCAGTCATGTTGAGCACTGACTGGAGTGCCATCTTGGTCACCAGTTGTCCTTCATAGATAATGGCCCTGAACTGATCTCTGTAAGATTCTAGAAACTGATAAATAAATTGAATTTGGAATAATCAAAGTAGTCGTATTTTGCTGTTAGTGCTTGATAATTCGCTATGCGGAATTGTAGGTTGGCACGAAGGATGCAGGGGCCTGCCATAAAGTTGGCTGGATCCAAGAGAGCCTCATTGATGGGGAGGGCTACTCTCGATGAAGAAAAGGAGTGTAAAATGTCTATCAGTTTATGTTGTGATTCTTTTACCTCCTCTAGAGGTAATTGCAGAGTATCTGCCACCCTCTTAGCTAAGTCTTGAAAGAGACAGCAGAGGGGGCATCACTGCCTCATCTGGTGAAGGGGACAAAATGTTGGTCAGAAGTGTGACCTCTTCATCGAGGTCCACCTCCTGTTTCTCCCTCATCTCTTCTGGAGGTTCAGTGGCTCTAGATCAGTGGTTCCCAAACTTGGTTCGCGGCTTGTTTGGAGTAAGCCCCTGGTGGGCCACAAGATGCTTTGTTTTCCTGGAGCATCTGCAGGTACGGCCACTCACAACTGCCAGTGGCCATGGTTTGCCATTCGCAGCCAATGGGAGCTGCGGGAAGCGGTGGCCCAGCTCACACTGCTTCCCGCAACTCCCATTCGCCGGGAAGAGTGAACCACCACCACTGGGAGCTGCAAGCAGCCATACCTGCAGACACTCAGGTAAACAAAGTGTCTCTGGGCCCACCAAGGGCTAACCCTGAACAAGCTGCGAACCAAGTTTGGGAACCACTGCTCTAGATGCAGAGGCTAGTGGAAGGCACTTCGTTAATTTGTAATGGGCCACGCTAGATGCCCTGTAGGCATAATGTCTATATGCCTCTCACGGGTCCTATTGGGATGGCAGGAAGGGTCCCGGTGGCTGGCACCATAGTTGTCCATATCAGGGTGGTTGAGGGCCCGATGGACTGTACAGCTGTGAAGGCCCAGACTGGTAATGGGCACTATAGGGTGCATGAAAGGAGCGATGGGAAACAACCTCCTCCTACTCGCTATCAGACTCTCCACTGGACAATGGTGGTGCATAGCATAGTGCTGGTGGTGACTCCTGAGTTCGGGGTAGACTCAGTACCGAGCAGCGGAGACTCAGGTACATTAGATATTGTAAAGTCTTTGAAGCATCTGAACTCCTGTGTTGCTGGGGAGGTCAGTACCAGTGATGGCTGCTGGTGCGGAGACAACAGTACTGACCAGGTCAGCAATGTATGCCAGGCTAAATGCGCCAGCATTGTTTGACATACCATTGATGGTACCGAGGCGTTGCCCATACAGAGGATTCTTCCCCTAAGCATGGTCTCTGTCTTTATCTCTGCCAGTCAATACCATAGCTTCAGTGCCTGTGCCCATCGGATTTTTAGGCATGTCAATGCATCCTGCTGAGACAGTACCGTCTGGCCAGCTCCAGTGCCATTGGTACTGACGATACCGAACATGCCAGGGATCTTTTCCAGCTGGTTTGGGCTCATTCTGGGGATTCACAGCTCTCTTTTTTTGAAGCCTTATGTGAGTGTCTCATAGTTTTAGTTCACCACCTTTGGATTTGGAGGGCTCCTGTGAAGACTCCCATTTGGGTAAATCTTGGCATGGGTCTGAAGGAGGTTGGAGAGCTGCCTCCATTAGAAGGAGTTTAAATCTGAGCTCCCTGTCTTTTCAAGTTGGCTTCAGTTGCTGACAAAAACCACACTTCTGGGTTTTCCCCGAGGCAACGGACACTATAAGAATGTCCGTCCATTACAGGGAAGGCCTCTTTACATGAAAGGCATCTCTTAAACCCCAGTGAATTAGGCATACCCTGGAGAAAGGGAAAGTAGTAGATAAAGTTTTGGGGTTTTTAAAAACAAAAACAAATATAAAAAGATTAGTAACTATTTAATTTTGAACAACAGAGTTAACGATCCGATGAACGGACTGCTAATACCTCCATCTATAGCCAGGAGTGGTTGAGAAGAAACTGAGGGTGGGGCTGAATGCACACGCTGGTTAGCCTCATGGCAGAGCATGAAGAAGGGACAGTGCATGTGCAGGCCAAACAAATACTGCTATCCCAAGTTCTCTAATCAGCTGCACAGGGATGCAAGTGCACCTATAGCGGATCACTATTTGAAGAAGAAGGAGTGTTACAATTATATTCTTAAAATGTGTTTAAGCACAGTCTTCCTTAGAAAAAGGAATGTTTACTTGATTCTCTGACCAGCCCTGTCTTCAGGCAAAGACCATGAAGGTCCATATTCACATACCAGGTAAACAAAAATATCAAGCTAACAAGTGGGGGAGAAGGTAGCATGGCTTCTATGCCCCAGGAGGATAGAAAAACTAAGTCTGGGTTTTACTTTTCAAAGAATACATTGCAAAGGTTTACTGGTCTATACAGACAGGGGGACTGAAGGTCAAGAGATAAGCAACTGAACCAACTGATTACACACAATATTACTATATTATCAAAGTGTACGAAGCTAATGAGACACTGGTGATTAATAGCATTGTGAAATGTATGTATTAATACAATATGAGGAAATATGGATACTGAATGATATTATACTTTAAAGTCTATGGCCAAACATGGAGAAACAGGTTTCCTCAGAGATAAGAGAAAAGTTAGCTATCTACCAATTAAATTAAACAAGTTGCAACCAGAAACAATGGAAGCCAAATTTACATAGAAATCAGCAAGGAAGTGGGGACTCCACAGGAAGGGAAGAACAGCATGAAGTCATCCTGCTTCCTGAAACAAAGTCACTGAAGTTTGGAAGATATAAGCAAAGGCAGAAACCATATTTGGGATCCATCATCAGGCAGACAAGGGAACAGAGCTCTTGCAAGCTGAGAAAGATGTGTCCTTCAACCAAGGGTGGGGGAGGGAATCTCTGTCTCTGGGAAATGAATATAGGTAAGAAAAAACATCTTGAACAAATCCTGTACCTTGCTAGATTAAGTTTTAGATTTGTAGATGTGTGTTTTCACTTCTGTTTGCTAGTAACCCTTTCTAACTTTATTTCTTTTATGCGGCACCACTTAACCTAAATCCTAACATTAATAATTTGGTTTATTTTTACTATGAGAAAACTCAGTGCTGTGTTTAAGCAGAATTGTGCATTATCCCAGTTAAGTTAATAAGCTGTGACGTGCTTGTGTGTCTTTAGAGGAACAAAAAAACATCATTTCTCTGAACTGCCCAGCAGGTGGCTGGACATTGCAGAGCACACAGGTATGGGGAAATTCAGGACTGGGAGTATGTTTGGGTCACCTTGCGGGAAGTAACTCAGGCTGGTGGAAGCGAGAGTGGGGCTCTCGGACTATACAGGCTGCTGAGCTCAGAGCTGCTGAACCAGGTCTGTCTACCACACAACCACTTCAGGGTTTGACCAGCATGCTTGTAGGTTGGTTGTGAACATCCCAGGCTGGAAGCTACAGAAACAAAGCATTGTAAGGCACCTACGGTTGCATGGCAAATGGTGTCACAACCCCTCAACTGGTCTGGACTGCACCCCTGAAGACCAGGACAATCTGCCCCTGATTCACTGTATGATCTGGTATAAAACCTTAATCTTGGTGTGTCTCAACTTCCCCATTTATAAATAAAAATAACAATTTGTCCTCCTTTATAAAGCATTTTGAGATCTATGAATGAGACTGCAAGTTATTATTATTAATACTCCAACCTTATGTTCTGAATGTACAAATTGTGAGAACTGATAGATCAAATAGATTTGATAAATCACTGTTTGTGACTGTTCAATGTGGAGAAAATGCTTTTAAATCCAGCCAAAATAGCTGACAGAACACATATATCTTGCTGTATAAGGTGGGCTAGTAACAGGGGTCCAAGAAGATGATTTACTACCTGCTTTTCTACACTACTGACTATCATCCCTCAATGTGCTGGGTCATCCTGTAACTCTCTTAATTTTTTCCTCTTAATGTAATCTTTCAAATAATACCCTATGAGCATGCATCGTTCTGACAAGAACACATTAATCAGAGCAACAACTTTGATAATTTATAGCATTACTAAAAAGATTATACTTTTGGGGGGAAAAGGTCTGACATCTGCAAATAAATTTCAGTGAGAGAAAGTACCATAAGATTGTCACAGGGCACATCTTGACAATCAAACATTGTCATTGTCCAAAAATACAGTTTGTCTTGGTAATAAACACAAATTAAATGGAAAGGAAATATTTAAGTTTCCTAAGATTCAGTCAACATGCTGTTATACATATTCCCTATATTTACAATAATTTTCATATTTATCTTAAAGTAATTTTGTTTCTCTCCACGGAAGAAAGTCTAAACACTTCTACATACAGAACTCCTGACTTGTTTTCTCTTTGGTTCATTACAACAGCCCATAAAACAGTGCAACCATAATTAATGTATCAACGAAACAAAATGAAAAATAGGATAATTTTATATAATTTCTACAAATTGAACTGCATAAAAACACCACCTCATTTAACAAAAATCAAATACTGTTTGATGTGTAAAATGGAAGAAACAGGGGATCTAAAAATTGGACAAAAGTTATTACCATGATCAACTTATGCAATATAGCAAAATGTGATGAATGAGAAGTAAAGCAGTTTTAAATAAGTGTGTTATTATAATTTTATGCAGAAATCCTTACTACAGTGGTCATTGAAATGTTATCGATACATCAAAAGAATACATAGTACAAATAAAGCTGTACTTTACAGATGATTTTTTTAATGCTGTTAACTCAGGCCCAAATGGCAACGAACTATACTACTTTACAAAGAACATTACACTCTTCAGATTTCACCATTGTTAAATTATTTGTTGTTCTGAAAAAAATAAATCTTTCCAATTATATCACTATCATTTTCACCAATATGGGACTGTTCATTTGACAGACAAGAGCTAATTGTATATGGGAATTCTCTACTATTTGAGTGACAGATTTATAGGCCGTGTAGCATAAAACCACCCCTCCCTCAGTCTGTGGAGGTTTATGTATGCAAAGTCTCTTCAACTAACAACCTGCCGGCTGCTTTTTAGAACCTTGTGGCATGACAGTTATTTTAGTCATATTTTTTCCCATGAGAAATCAAAAGACTATAAAACCCATTAGTGCACAGAGTAAAAACTGTACATTTTTTCCAACATTAGAATCAGTATAATATACATTTGCTGCGTTTTACAGGAAGTTTCTGTACAAACACTAAAGCTCCTTTTAATTAAAATATGTTCATTTTTCTCAGGTAAAATTTAAAAACACCACTTTTTATAAATTGTAATAAAAACACACTGCATGGAACAAAACTCAGCTTATTTTTAACCCAACTGATCTTAAAATTTAGCCCTATTGCTTACTTATGAAGTATAAATACTATTCACATGCATCAGTGTTTCTAGGATCAGGGCCTCAGAAACACAGTTTGGTATAAATAAAGATTGTGGGGTATTAAAAAAAGTTGATGACCTTATTATAAAACAAAATAATCTCTAACCTACTGATGACTGAAATTGAAACGTGTATTAAAGATGTAATAATAAATGCATCTGCTACAAATAAATGCAGAAAATATGTCCTTGTGTGACAAAAAAAAGGCTTCTGATGAATGAAAACGTTTAAGAAATGCAATTCTTTAAACAATTAAGTTTGGAACTATTTACAGAGACAATTTTTATTATAAATACAAGATTATCCAAAAAAAGTCCCTACCTGCAAAGGAATCATTCTGTGGAGCTTCAGTGCCCCCTTCTGGTGGACTCTGGCAAAGCAACTACCACAGTAATCTTCCCCACATTCTAAGCATACCTTGAACAAAAAGACAGGTTTTGGAGGAGCCGTGTTAGTCTGTATTCGCAAAAAGAAAAGGAGTACTTGTGGCACCTTAGAGACTAAAATTTATTTGAGCATAAGCTTTTGTGAGCTACAGCTCACTTCATGCATCCGATGAAGTGAGCTGTAGCTCACGAAAGCTTATGCTCAAATAAATTGGTTAGTCTCTAAGGTGCCACAAGTACTCCTTTTCTTGAACAAAAAGTAACAATAGCAAAAATGGGTTCATGATATACAGTTACTGCTGAGGATATTTTCCCTCATTCATATTTTCCAAAATGTTACAAATAAAACTTGAGGAAATAAAATTAGATTTTTTTAGGGTGTTCCACTAATTAATGTATACACGCCTCATATTAATTTGGTCATAATTAGACATTTTAAAAGAGGATTATTTTAAATTAATCCAATCCAAAGCCCATTGGCTAGCTTTATATACTCAAATATTAATACTTTTGCTGCCATCTACTCACCAGTAAAGCATTTTTGGCCTCACACTGTCCACATGCCTTCCCCTTCATTTTAGGTTTTTCAGGGATTGCAACATTTGCCATTTTATGTATAAATGGCTGTTTCATTGGCTCTGGAAAAATACAATGGAAGGCAAAAAAAGAGATCAATATTTTATAAGACATTAAGCGTGTATTCCGACTGATGGGAGTGGATATTTTGGTTCCATATACTTCTTTTGAACCCCCTTAAAATTCAGTATGTTAATGTCTTCAATACAACTATTTAAATGTTCTTAAGAAAAAAATATCATCATGCAGCACATAGGAAAATAAAATTTAGTAAGGCTATTAATTTTAATTGTAGGCTTCTTAGTGGTGGTAACTATAAACAGTAAAGGTTCTTTTTTTCTAAACTATGAAAAGTATCTTCCAAACTATTTAATTAACAACCTCTAAGGAACACATAAAATATTAACATATAATAATATTTTATTTTACTTGGTGAATACAAACATCACTTTACCATGAATCTGTTCTTTGAGTATCTTCAACTTCACTTTTCCTGAAGAAACCTATAGAGAAACATTTATACATGTATATACAGAAAAAAGTAAAAGAATTATCAATAAATATAAATACAAAATATAGCCACTGAAGTATGCATGTTAAAATGCTAAGTTAATGACAAAAAAATATATATTTGACTAATGATTTTCTAAAAAATGATGTTTTCATTTTAAAAGATACAAATAAGCAATGTTTGTCATATTCATGATTTCTGTGACAAAAATCATGAATTTTACCGGGTTTTCATAAAAAGCATGGTCTTTGTTACCCCAGCATGACATGATCTACCAATGTGATGTGACTGAAAAAGGCAAATGCAATCCTAGAATGTATCAGGCAAGGTATTTCCAGTAAAGATAGGAAAATATCGATGCCATTGTACAAAGCACTAGTAAGACCTCTTCTGAAGTTCTGTATACAATTTCGTGTACAAAACCCATGTGTAGCAAAGATTAATTCAGACTGGAACAGATATAGAGATGGGAAACTGGGATGATTGGGGAATATAGAGCCTAATTTATGAGAGGAGACTAAGAGATATTGGCTTTATCCTAGCAAAATGGAGGCTGAGAGGGATACAACTGCTCTATATAAATACATGGGGGCGGGGGGAGGCATGGTGAACACGAGGGATGGAGAATAGAGAATATCTATTAATGCTGCAGGCCAACATTAGTATGAGAACAAACGGGTATAAACTGGCCATGAATACATTTAGACTGGAAATTAAAAGAATGTTTCTAATCATCAGAGGTGCGAGGTTGTAGAACAGCCTTTCAACAGTAGCGTACCAAACAACCTAACTAGTTTTAAAACTAACTTGTTAAGTTTATGAATAGGTTTATATGATGGGGTTGCCTGTAATAGCCGGGGATTGGACTTGATGGCCCAGGAGGTCCCTTCCAGTCTTATGTTCCTGTGTAAGGCTAACCAGCAATTCACAATCCAAGACAGCTAGGGAACCTCCAGTAACCGGACCTTGCTGCCCGGGGCTGAGGCCTCTGTTCCAACTGCCCCACACCATCTCATATTGCCTAAATTTTATTTAAATGCCATTCACACAGTCTATTGTGCAGGGTACAAGCAGCTGTAAAGAGCTCTACACATCTCCTTCTGCAACAGCCTTCTGCGACTAGACCCCCATTTTCTAGGGCAATAATTGATCACTTTCAAAAAATTCTCCTGCATTTTCCCTTTCAAACATAGAGAAGTCTACAGTGCACCCACACTTTCCACCCCTTGTGCATGTTACACTATTGCCTTTTTGAAATTGTTGCCCTATGTGTCTTTACCAGAACTGACAGCTTCAGCCGGAGTTTGAAGTATCAGCAGCTGTTATTGAGCAACTTGCCTCAAAAAGGAGAGAAAAAAAGGGGAGGGGGTTAAAGAAAACCTTTTCAATCTCACCCTCTCTTACTCATACATGAGTAGGTAATGTTATTGAAATTGAGTATGTTAACTAAAAACACCCTCATAACAAACAGCTGCTCCTTCAACGCCTTCAAATAACAAATGCCACTACTTGGTCTAAGGTTGTAAATGTCTCTTTCTGGACTTATATGAATTTTATTATATAAAGTTTCTAATGAGCTCTATTAAGTAAAGCTTGCAGTTCAGGATGAGGTATATAGCTTGGCTTCCTGAACAAACATAGTGAGAAACTCCCTCTTTATGCATTATTCAGCCCAATTTGTATGCATCTCTCGATAAATCAATTTGAGCTGAAGGAATTAGGAAGCATATCTTTACTTCTAAGCTGAATTTAGACCGTTTAGACTTGGGTATCCTTTTAGGATTCTTCATACTAGTTGAGACTGTGAGCAAAGAAAACTGATTTTGCCATCAGAACCAATATTTTTAACAGAGATCATACACATAAATTGTTTGACTCAGTAGGTAGCTCTTGAATCACATGCAGTGCAAGCATGTGTCAATTAATACCACAAGGCCAAAATCCTTAGCTAACAAAAACGTGAATCTATTTTCCAAGAGCTGTGACACTCAGGAATGTATGTTGTAGGTGGCGCTAGTAGCACTGGCTACAATTAAGGTTCCCCAATTATTCCCATTATAAGAATATGTTTTCAACTGCTTATAAGTTTGCCAAACAAATTGTTTGGACTGAAATTTCCCAAGCAGGCTGAATATTTTTGTAAGGTTTCACCAAAAATAGTTCAACCATTTCTGTGAAGGAGATTAGGGAAAAATACATTATTTTGCCTGTGTTAAAAAAAAAATTTCTCAACCATTTTCTTGAGAAGCTCTAGCACACTGCATACTTTGGAGAATGGACTTGATATTTGGCATGGGTATTGTTTTTAGTACCAGGGATATGTCTTTTACTGCTCTTGAGAAAAAAATGCCTAAGTTATAAACCTTGGAAAAATCTGAATGTGCACATGTTTTATAGAGACTTGCCAGAGCTTTCAGCTGAAATTCGTAAAGATTCTGTCTGCACTTGGCATGCTCCAACCCAGGGATGCAGGGACTGAGCAGGATTTTGCCTGCAATTGCTGTAGCACTGGACATCAGAACTGAGAACAAGGACAATATCTCTTCTGTGCTCTCAATAATGCCCGCTTTGCTGGCACCCAGGCAGCATGGAGGAGAAAGCAAACTGATTTGAATGTAGACATAACAAGAGCCAGGCTGAGGGCAAGTAGCAGAGGGAGTAGATTCCAAAAAGCAGCCTAGGGGTAGGGGAGAACAAGACACTGAATGGATCCTGTGGTAAAAAGGATAGGCGATTATTTTAATTAAAAAGACTATCATAATGCAAGTGCACAAGAGAACAAGAAGACTAAATTAAGATTTCACAGGCAACCTTAATTCCAGTGTTCCTTAACTTCTGAGTGCTTGACTTTGCAACCATAACATTCTTTTAATGTCGTTGTTTTGTATGTACATTTCACTTTGCAGAATATACCTGTTTATCTTGAATTTCCCCTTAAGCTAAGTGTTAGTATCTCCCTAAAGAAAATTGATTACAAATTTTTTTATAGAAGAAAAGTCTGAAAATGTTTCCTGGTAAAAGTTTTCTACACGCACACACAAAAAATACTTTGGACAGTAAATATGACAAATTTAGCTAATACAGCATACTACAGTTTGATCATTCAAACAGATCTGTACTTGGGTCTTATCTAATGCCCACTGAAACTAATGGGAAGATTCCCAAATGACTGCAGTGAGCACTGAATCTGTTCTTGTACAAGTAGCACAACCTTACCCCTTAACCAACCTAATTTATGTAAGACAACATAACACCAAACAATTATTTCAAATACTGCACTCCAGAACTGAATCTTCCTCTAGCTCAGTAGGATAGTATATGCTCTGTGCAGAAAAACAAATACCTTTGCAATTTACTTCTAAAATATTCCATTTCTCATCTTAATACAATATTTAAAACTGTCTTATTAATTCAGTTGCATTACACCAAAATAGTGAATGCCTGACTATAACCCACAAAAACCTCTTCTAAATCTTGTATCTTATGAGACTATCTGAAAATCCAATGAAATTTTTGTACCTTAACATTTTCTTTATTTTGTGACCACACTTGAGGTTGAATGCCCAATGGTCCTGCCTGTCCAGATTGCCAACGATAGCCACTTGATCGTCTAGGAAAAAAACAGTACCCTAAACTTAATTACTAAGCATATTTCTCCTGTAAATTGGGGTGGATGAATCATTTTCCCTATATGCAGATTTGTAGTTAATAGCAACAAACAGGATACCAGAAAAATGAGGGAAAAAATCATCTCTGTAGAAGCACTGATTCCTGAAACATAACTCCCCTTTAATTTTGATTGCTTTCATGTCAAGATTGCAAACCTGAAAGACTGACAAAGTAACTCTTGTTGGATAATTTACCAAACTAAGTATTTTTTTTACTGTCACATATAAACCTGCACATTACATTAGTTTCTTGGATGTTTACAAGTAGTTTGCTTTAATGACATGCCCCCAGAAGTAGATATCATTCCACTGTGAAAACTATCTACCCAGACAGTTGCTTTGACAATATCCATCAGCTTTTAAAATCCCATCATTGTCTCCCACGCCAATTTCCACAGCAGATTTATGCTTGTTGTTACCTTCAAGGTCCTGCACAATTTAGTACTGTTTGCCTTGTCTTTTAGCTCTCTTTCACCTCAACCAAGACACACAACTCAGTGCTTCTTTACTATCCATCTCCTTGCCTTCTTTCATGCAGCTCCTAAGCCTGGATGAGCTCCTGGATCTAGTCTACTATGATTCTATACTCTCTTCTCTCAAAACATGCTTCTTCCACAAGATCCATAAATCCTAGCCCTCGCTCAGAGAGAGAGAGAGAGAGAGAGAGAGAGAGAGATGGAGTAAGACAAAGTGAAAGAGAGATTAGAATTTTAAAAATTGTGGAACTAACGTGTGTGCCTAATGTCAATTCTCAGTCGTCTACTTCTCTTGCTTTCTCCCCATCCCTTCTGTCCTCTACCTCCTCTCTCTTTAAGTAGGAATAAATGTAAATAAGATCCTGTGTCTTTGTTTTTGCCTGAAAAGCGTTTAGTACACGATCAGTGCTACATAAATTAAAAAATTAAGAACAGTAGCAGCACCTCTACGATAGCCTATCTTGAACTGATTAGTTTTGAGGAGCAGCCAAGCTGGTGGTCTCAGTCTCAACATTAGTCTTGCACCTTCAAAACCACTACATTTTTTTTTAGCAAAGAAGAGATGGCATAAAATCACTGAAAACTAAACTGGAAGCTAAAGAACAAACGTATTTTAAAGGTTTTAGCTATTTATTGAGATTTTGTCAACGCATAAAGGCAACTAGAACCCAGCTTTAATTGCTCTGAGAAAAAGGAATTTAGAAATGAATTACTATGATCCAATGCAATTAATGGCACTTAGTGCTCAAATAGCATTATATACCTTTTAAAGTACTGTACAAACATTAATGAATTTATCCTTATAACACCTCTGTGACGCACAAAAATAAATATTATCCACATTTTACAGATAGGGAAGCAGACACAGAGGTTACAGTTATTTGGTAATGTCACACAGTGAGTCACTAGCAGAGCCAAGATTTGTCTACGGCTCGGCTCGTTTCACCAGACAATGGTCCCTTCCTAAATGGGTTCTTTCCATCATATATAAAACTATTACAATGTTCTAGTCCTTTTGTGATGTTATGTACATGCATTTAACTCACTGAAACAGTGACAAAGTGAAATACACTAGGAGATACAGGGTACTGATTGGCTGATTTAACTCCAACTTTACAATTTCACTGGGGAAAAAAAAAGAGAATGTCAGGGGGTGGGGGGGAGGAAACTGGCTGGCAATTCTAATATCATATTCCACTGGGGAGGAGAAATAGAAATGATTGTGACATCAGAGGTAAATCAACCAATCTCACAGGAGAAACTGAAAAAAAAAGATACCCACCAAGCGAAAAAACATGCTTATCACAGGACAGCGGGAGGCTGTGGAGAGGAAAAGAAAAGAGGAGATAAAAGACAGAATAGGGTAAACAAAGAAAAAAAAGCAGGGAAAGGAAACAGCTCAGAGGGAATAGTGCAGAACACTACCAAAAATGCTAGTCTTTAGATGGGTTAACAAGTGATTTTTCAAAAGAACACGCATCTCATTGGGATTCCTTGATTTTACAGTTAAAAATTCCAAAGAAATTTCACCTACTCCCTCCTCTCTTCTTTTTCTCTGCTCATATTAGATTGTAGTTGCTGTAGTTTTTTCTCCATCTCCTTGTTTTCTAGTTCTAACTGTACTTTCTCCAACTTCAGCTCTCGTACATTTCTAGAGAAATTAAATTGAAACATTCAAATGTGCGTTAGCAGGAAAATTATAAAGACGTTGATCAGAACATGAAGGAGAATGAAAACAGATATCTGAATACATTTTAAGCAGTTTTAACAACTTTTAATATTGAAGTATGTAACCCGTATCCCCCATAGCAAGCCTAAAACTCCAGCTCTGACAACTACATCATTTGTCAGACAGGGCTATTTTCAGGGCTAAAACAGCTGTGCATGCCCAGGAATGCTTAACCACAAAAGAGGAGTTTGCTGGAACTAGTAAGCTCCCTCGCTCCCCTGAACTTGTGGATGAGTGACCAGGAGAGATGGAGATCTACTCCACTCCACTCTCCTCAGCCCCTGCGTGACCTGAGTGGATTCAGGCATGTAGGAGGAGAAAAGAAAGGGGGATAGGCATGCCCTTCCTCCAACCTAGGGCTATTTTCAGGGCTAAAACTAACTAACCAGCAAAGCCTTCCTAGTATGGACACAGTATAGTAATTAAACTGTGTCCATACCAGCACTTATACTGGTATAGCCATGTCAGTAAAACAAGCAAAACAAAACATATCCCTAACCAACATAGCTATTCTGGTAAAAGTTTTAAGCATAGACAAGTCCCTTAATGCACAAAGACTTTTGAAGACCAGGGAGTAGATTTTGCGCTGCATTCTGAAGTGGACAGAAAAATGGACCCTGGAGATTTCTGAGGCTTGGAACATGTTCCATGTTCAGTCGGGGGATAAGCCACTATATTTTGAACAGAATGAACTTTGGAAGATATCAGTGGGGCAGGGGGAAAATGAATGGTCACCATCAAGAAAGTGAGGATAGGACAGATTTAGGACTTGCCTACTTTGAAAAGTTATAATGGTAATGTTATGTGGGTTAGGGGTGTGATTTTTTTTTTTTTTTACCTACATAGCTATGCTGATATAAGACCCTATGCGGTATAACTGCATCCATACTTGGAAGATTTTGCTGGTTAACTATGCTGGAAAACCCTCTATAGGGTACACAAGGCCTTAATAAAGACAGTATATATTAGATAATCTGCATAGCAATAATTCCCATGAATAAATTCAATAAGGAGGTTAAAAAAAAACCTAAGGAGGAGGAGGCAGATAAGAATAAGAGCCTGGAAAAACAGTAGTAGAGAGATATATCTATGATTCTTACTTTTGTGCAAACATAATCTCATACTTAATGTTGCATATAAAGTTATTAAAAATGTAAAGTCAACATTTCTATCATAGTCAGAAGAAATGCACTTACTTCACTTTTAATTTTACGGAAGTTCCAGTCTTTGAACCTGGCAGTATTACAAAGTCATTGACGTTCATGATTCCCAGTGCGAACTCTTCTCAAAAAAATCAGAATGATTTGTGAAATTCTTTGTGGTTAGTAACCTGTTCAAATTGAACAACTGGATTGAAATTAATATGTTGGAGCATTGTAATAGTTTTTACAATTTTTCATGTACAGGAAAAAGAGTTGGAAAGCAGAAATGCATTATATAATATGGCAATAAAATGCTAAAGAAAATATAAATTAAACTAAAATAACTTTTAGAGCATTTATATGAAACTCTGGGCCACATTCCATTCTCAGTTACACCCTTGCAAACCCACTGAATACAATGTGGTTGCATGGATTAACCAAGGTTGAACTTGGTTCAGTATTTAATAAAACAAGGCTTTCTTGAAGACTACCTATAGAACAGATGAACAAAATAAGGTCCAAATACCAGTGCTAAAATGAGCACTAACAGGAGGCAAAGTCAGAATAAAATCACAGTAAAGTATTAGGGAAGCTGAAAGCTATCATATATCAAGCACAAATCCATACAAAATGGTAACTATATGGTTTTTTCCGGGTTTCTGCTGTACTCTCCAGAATCAAAGATCTTGACTATACTTTCAATTTTTTATTTTTATTCTTTTAATCTGAGTTATGACATGCTCATGTGATCCAGTTTCAACTTTGTAAAGACAAAACCATAGCATGGGCATGTCTGTACGTGTCATGACACTAATCATGTTTATTTCATTGCATTTTGGGAAAAGTCTCACAATCAGAAGTACAAGCAGCCTGAGAGACAATGCACTCTGGCATGGCCTACTACCAAGATTTCTGGAACGGCTGAAGATCATGTTGTGCAGACATGGTTTAGAGAGTTCCAACTACATAGCAGAATGACATTGTTACAGCCTGATCACAGGAATACAGCCATAAGCCAGCCTAGGATGCTGGCAAGGATGACTCATGATTAGCAGTCACAGTTTCTTAATGCACACTAAACACAAACCATCTTTAGAGCCAATCATGTTGCTAACTGGTTAAAAACTTGGTTAAAAGTCCTAGTACAGAAGGACTGAAAATTGTGACCATTTTAATGCTGAAAGAAATGTCAGAAACATGCACCAAGTGCATTTATCTAATGTGACTGGATGCCTTTGGCAAGACTTGATGCTCCATTCATCTCAATGGATGTTCAATAATAAAAAAAAGAATCTGCTTTCAGAGGACGTGTGTTCTAGCAGCAGTGAGGCAGTTAAACTAGCTGGCACAGCTATTCTACTTTTGATTCAGACTCTGAAGATTTATGAAAATTTAAAAACCCATATGACAAAGAACTGAGGCCAGTTTAGTGGCCTCAAGTAGTATTTTTTAAAACTATATTTCTAAGGCATTGTTTAGATTTAATGCCTGTAACACCGTTGTGACAGATATGGCAGTTGTCTACAATATTCCTGAAAAAAACCTATTGAACTATTATCTGCTGATTACCTGTTCCTGTAGTCTCAAAATCAAAGGTCTAAGATGTATAAAGAAAAAACTAACTTATTCATGGATATTCTAGTTCTGAATCTGAGACAGCTTTGAATTTGTAACCACTGAGAAAACCTAGCTGTGGATCTCGAAGGCTGACACTACCAGAGGTTGGAGTTGGGATGACTTCTGGTAAGCTTTTTAGCTTGCACAAAGGTTCTTTTATTTTTTTTGTTTAATCTTTTCTCTGTAATGCTTTCACCTTAAGAATAAATGTGCTTGTTTAGCAGGGCCGCCCAGAGGATTCAGGGGGCCTAGGATCTTCGGCAGCACGGGTCCTTCCACTCTGGGTCACTTCGCCAAAGACATAGAGCGGAAGGACCCCCCAGAGCTGAATTGCTGCCCAAGACCCAGAACGGATGAAGCGGCGGCGGGTCCTTCACTCCGGGTGTGTTCGGCAGCACTGAAGGGGGCCCTGAAAACTCTCATGGGGAGCCCTGCGGGGCCAGGAGCAAATTGCCCCCACTTCCCTCCCCCCCCCCGGGCAGCCCTGTTGTTTAGGAAAAGTTGTATGGTAACTTATAACTGTTGCCAATTACACTGTTTATAGCCTCTGGAGAGCAAGCAAAGCGCAGACCTGGGCCTGCTCAGGCAGTCTGGCTTGCTGGGAATATTACAGTGTAGGCAAGGAACTTTGCAGCCTGGAAAAAAAATCATTCAGGAGGGAGAGAGATGTGGGTCTCGACCCAAGAGATACGATGGCTGAGGACCCAGGAGCCTACAGTGGGTGCCTTCGAGGCTTTGACCATTTTCTTTGAAGAAAACCTGTAATAAATTATTATGCATTCTGTCTGTGCATAGGTCATTATATCACAGTACAACAATGGGAGGCAAAGTAAATTCTTAGTCATTCAAAGTAAATGTTTACAAAAATACATAATCTGAAGCACTTTATGTAAAAGTAGAATTTTCAAAACAATTCTCTTTACCTTTAGCAAGTCACCTTAGGACGAGACACTAATGACCTGTTGCTGTTAGATGTATTTTGTGAAGCACCAGGTTGTTCATAAAGATAATCAGAGACAAAACACTTGACTTATTTTGGAAAAAAAAAAACACATGATTTCACTTTACAATTATTTACTATACAACTGGCAGTAGCAAACACCCCACTAACAGTTAAATAAAGATTTCACTGCTACACTGTTTTAGTTACATATCAATGGTATAAATGTGACATTTTACATTAACTGCACAACACTTCAGTTAATATGGACCCTATGCTGAAATCAGATCCATATGAGTGGACTTTTACAACCACGTAGTACTCCACTGACTTCAACGGGACTCCGCCTGAATGTAAAAGTATATTCATTTGGATCCAATGGCAGGTTCAGAGGCATAGGTCGCAAAATCTTAGGATATGTTTTAGATATTTAAAAGCTAATTCAAAAAATTGCAAGCAGCTATGCAAAGATTTCTGAGTTTTACTTATACGAATCCTGCGTGTCTGTGTATAGCTTTATCAAATGAAAAGAGGTATTTGAGTGGCAAGCAAAAATTTCAAATTATTTCTTTCATGTTGTGACTTACAGTTGAAAATTATAAATCTTTAGTGCATGCTGCTATAAAGAAGCATGTAGGAGCAGGAGTTTGTACAGCTGTGTACTAGTTTCCTTCTTGCACTGAAGTTTAATCTTGTAGTCTTCATTTTAGTAAAATGCCCAGTGAAATCCCCTCTCCTTTTGTCAGCCAGGATCCACCAGTCATGCTTGCTCTCTCTCTTTCACAGCAGTCTTTTTTTAACTTTAAAGGAAAATTTTATTTCCAAATATCCTTTTACTGCTAATTGGAATCCTAGCAAAAAGAAACTCAGAAAAATATCTCCTTCCTATATTTCATTCTCACCCTACCTCCCCCACTCACTTTTGGGCATTTACATCTTGCTACCTAGTCTCTTTCTCTGATTACTGCATGTTCCTAAAGCCTCTTTGCCCTGCTGCCTCCTCACCCCATTTTGTTTCCATTTCCCCATTTTCTTTGTTCCATGGGTCTTCCAGGATCTTCCCTATTTTATCTCACTTTCACTTTCCCCTAACTTTAAAGGACATAGTTGACACCAATCTTCCCTCTTGCCAAGTAAAGATAGAGTGGCTTCCTTCAAAGTTTGTCAATGTTTCTTTCAAAAGTTTACACATGAATATTGACTTAATACAGCTTTGAAACTTTACTATACAAAAGAAAAATGCTGCTTTTAACCATTTTAATTTAAATTAAACGAGCACAAAAACAGTTTCCTTACTTTGTCAAATCTTTTTTTAAGACTTTCCCTTTTTCTTAGTAGTTTACATTTAACACAATACTGTACTGTATAGTATTTGCTTCTTCTCCCCCCGCCATCTCTGCTGTCTGACTACATACTTCCAGCTCCAAATGAGATGTGTGGTTGACTGGTTAGTTTGTAACTCTGGTGTTCTTATGTCTGAGGTTCTACTGTATTTCTAACATTAAGACACTTTCAGGCACCTGCACTTGCGCTGAAGACTTCCCAAGAGAGGGCCCTTGAACTTCCTCTGCCTATTTCTTAGGCATTCAAAACCTCAAGCAAATTAAACTCTTGCCTTTAGCAATTTCATTAAAACTAACTCTTCTCCCAGCTAAGTAAGGTTCACAGGTTTGGTTGCTCCTCGGATTAGCTCTGGAGAGACAGGAGGGAGAATTTCAATGAACTTGTACAGAGATGCAACATAACCTGAATCATGAGTTAGACTTATTAAAAGTCTCATATTTCTCTGTCCATAATGCACACAGCACTGTAGGTGATTTACACAGCAAAAAGGAAAAATACCAGGGTGATCAGATGTCCCGATTTTACAGGGACAGTCCCGATTTGGGGGTCTTTTTCTTCTATAGGTCCTATTACCCCCATCCCCCCTGATTTTTCACACTTGCTGTCTGGTCACCCTAAAAAAATACTGTAAACAGCATGCAGCGGTACCTCCATAACGGGTGCGTTTCCATATACATGTGTAGGACTGTCTCTAGGGTACACCTCCCCAATCCCTAGGGACTCTAATGCCCACCCCATCTCCATTCCCCCCCCCGGACCTTGCACCAATTCCTCCCCGCCCCCTCCCCCGCGCGCGCACTCACACACCTCTCACCGAGGGGGCTGCTGGAAACCAACCATCCATCTCCCCCCTCTCCCACAACCTGCTCCCGTGCTCCCACACAGGGACCGGCTGGAGTCCACTGCCTACCCCATCTCCGCTCCCCTCCCGGGGCCTGTGCCAAGGCTCCCACCACTCACCCCTGTTGCCCCTCCCCCGGTCTGCTCCAATGCTCTCCCCGCCCCCAGAGGTCTGCTGGGGTCCGCTGACTGGCCACCTCCATGCCCCTCCCAGGGGCCCCGCCCGCGCACGCGGGAGCCGGGCACCTGCTCCCCCACGGCCTGGGCTCCGGCCGCCGCTGCCTGCCTGTCCCCGAGCTGAAGGGGCGGCTCACCCAGGCTCCCCTCACCCACACCTGGTGGCGCGGCTCCAGCGCCGTGCGCATAGCGACCGGCGTACGCGGTTCCCAGGACAACTGCGACGCGGAATGTACCACTGAGACTGCCGGGAGGGTAGTGCGGAGTTAGGGGAAAGTCCATTCTGGGCGGCAGGAGGGGGGGGAGGTAGAGGCGAATCCATGTTACACCATGGTGAAGGGAGGGGGAGTGCTCGCTTCGTGACCCTGCTGAGCAAGGGATGCTCCCCTGGTGCCCATTGGTCCAGGCCATGGCTTGCTAGTGACTTTACCTAGAGGAGTTTTTAGTTCTCAGGGAGGGCTTGCAAATAAGCACCAGCAGCCCCTAGTAGCCCAAGGACCAAATACACCAGGGCCCTGAGCCCCACCCTGGCTTGCTTAGGCCCACACCAGCTGGGTAACACGCTATTGCCCCCAGCTGAACATGCAGCCCCCAGTTAATGCAGTGCTTATCATGCATGCGGCCAATACATCCATCAGTGCGGCTACCCCCACATAAATCACATCAAGGGATTCCCCAACCCTGTATTGTCAGCTCCAGGTGTTCAAAAACCGGGATGCAGGCTACCAAATATCATGATATGACTTTTAAATCTCAGATTTCTAAAAAATAATACATTTTGGGTTCTTTGTAAGGGCCTGCTGATTACTGAATTTAGGGTGCACTAGCTTCATGTTCCCAAACATTTCTCTCCAAACATGAGGCCTTAAAACTTACATTCCACACCTGCCCAAACACACCCCTCTCCCCCCCCCCCCCCCCGGGGAAAGCTGAGATTCTCATGTAGTACTTTGATACCAGCAGCTGGGAGTTTAAGAAAAAGCATTGTGAGACTTGCAATGAAATCATGAGATTTGGTAAAGCTATCGCTGTTGCCCCCAAATCAGTTGGTCTTACTCCCACCACATTATCTTAATGGTGCACCGTCTTCCCCCCATCCAAGAATTCAGTTTGTACCGGCCCCATACATAGAGCTCTCTGTGGGAGGCTTAGGTGTCCTCCTTCCAGAACTAGAGCAGGAGGCTAAGAAGCTGTGAGGCATCTTGCAACCAGAACCTATCTGCTACCATAGCCACTTGTATGGTTGGCTCCCCTCACCCAGATGTTACTACACCAAGCACAGGGTTCTGCGTATGTGTGGGTGCCTGTGCCACCAATCAGTGGGATGTTTGTACCCTTCTGCACTACATAGAGTTGAAGGGACCTCCAGATCATTTCATCTGACTTCATCTATCACAGGCCACCAACACCACCACCTAGCACTTGCACGCTGAACCCAGCACCCAAGGTGAGACCAAAGTATTACAGCCCACAAAAGACTAGACTTTTATGTGCCACAAGCAGATAATTGGAGGGATAAGGTACACCAGTGCTCAAGGCTTCCATAATGGCAGGGAAATGATTAAGTGAAATATACTCAGATAATCCTGGCAAGTGACCCACATCCACACACTGGAGATGAAGGCAAAATAAATGAATTAGCCCACAAGGTCGCTGCTAATGTGACCGGGGGAAAAATTCCTTCCCAATCCCACATATGGCGAGCAAAGCCTGAGCATCTGAGTAAAAACCAGCCAGCCAAATCCCTGAGAGAGAGAATGATTGGAGCCACTGCACAGCAGGGGGCCCACCCACCCAATGTCACAGCAGATTGGTTTTATGAAGGGATCCCCCTCCACTTCCACAGCTGCAGAGCTATTTGCCCCATGGCATTCTACTCCAAGCAGCAGTGGCAGTTGACCCCCCACTGCAAACCTACCAATGGTGAAGGCAGCACTGGATTTATCTTTCTCCAGGCTTTGTAACTGATGCGGTGCTGTGTTCTGCTTGGTTCACATTGGGAATATTTTCAAGTGCTATTTTATTTTAAAATGAAAGTTTAAATTCTTCAGCAGTTGATGGACTTACCTGGGTGAATTCCTACAGTCAAGGGAATGGATTTAGGCCCTGGAAAAGGGTATGTATTGAGCTATGCTGCTCACCAGGGTGATTAAGAAATTCTCTAGCCTGGGTCAAGAAGTAGATTGGCAGTTTCCAGTTGTGTCTTTGATGGCCCTATTAACAATTATGTTTAGAGTGTTGATGACCCAGATGGGAACTGAGAGGCATTCTGTACTCCAGTTCACGATGGCTTCTGGGATATGCTTGCATCATTTGTGTGCTTCAGTTAGGCCAAGGAAGGTCCTCCTTGGCTGACAAATCCTATGTTCAATAATTGTGTTTCTTCTATCTGAGCCAAGGTTAGCTTAGCCCACCTCCCACTTTCCCTCACTTCCATAAGGAGCCTGGTTGCATCCATGGCAGCATGATGAATCCAGTAGCTGATGTAGCCCACAATCTGTATTGGAAAATACTGGAAATACCCTCCTTCCAACCACCCTTCCTCCCCATCCATATTTTCTACTCTATCTGTTCTCTCACCCCCCTTGAACCCAGTCCTAACACTAGGACTCATTGCAAAGGTTTGTGTCTCTCTTTCACCCATGCTCCTTAGGTTTTTTTTTTTTTTTTTTTTTTTAAACCTATTTAGGAGAAGCATCTCTGGGTGCACTGTGTCTTGAGAAGCCAATAAATAGCTGATGGCTGAGTGGCTTAATCTGCACCTGCATGCCCCTTGCAACGCTTAACTCCAAACCTACCTGGCTGAGGACATAGAAGCATCTAAGTGCTTTTCAAAGTCTCAAATGAGCTGTCAGCCCCTTAACTACTCGCAGCAACATGCTTTTGGAGTGTTCAGCCCTCACAGAGCTCGGGGAACTTAATCATGATAAGCAAGCTTTTCTGGAAATTCCCTGATGCAGTGAGCCCCATTTGGGTTGTGCAGCAAGCCACTTGTGCCTTCATAAGCTTTTAAAAATTCCAGCAATGGAATTTATATGCCTACCAGTGAATAATGACCCCCAAACCATTTCCTCAAATGATGGCTAAAATGCATGGCAACACACTCATTTTTAAATCAGTCGTATTTCCCAGTTTATTTGCTTCAAGCCTAGCTCTGCCAATTTTGCTACCAGACCATGATTTATAATTGATGTTCCTTTAGGGAAAAGCCAGTCTTTACAGAAAAGCTGGCATTTCAGGAAAAAGTGCTTCATTTATGATCCAAGCCAAGTGTTAATAAGTGCAAACTACTGTCCGTTTGAGATTTATGCACTGTGAGCTGTACTTCATTTGGAAAATTTGCATTTGTCCCTTATGCATTCAAGCTGGGAGGCACAAAACAAGTTACACAGTTTTTCTTGACTTCTTAATATGTCTGGCAGTATTTTTTCCTTCATCAACTTGGTTACAGTACAATTTTAAAGATTTTGTACCAACAGGCAATTTTGTGATGAGAGTCTGTGGAAACTCATGTGATTACTTAATCTTAAGAAGGGACCCTATTCTGCATAATGTGTGAAGCTAAAACTATTAAGTATACTCTTCTCTCAAACTCATATTGGATTGTTTTGTGTTTCACAATAAGTGTGGGTGGAAAAGCACAATAGATCATTGCTTTTAACTTATTTTACACTGAAAAAATGTTTCCAAGGGTGATAGAAACACACTGACTACACCTAAGAAATTAGTGCTCTATTACTTGTATAAGAAGATGAGCAATGTGTATTTCTGGTATCAAAAAACATTTGTTTTAGAGATGCTGTGCCCAAAACAAACATCTTTTTTTAAAAAAAGTAAATACATACATAGTGAAATATTAGCTGGGGAAAGCAATAGCCTCCTGTAGCCCTGTTTACATTATGGTTGAACAATGGATATATTCTGAAAACTATGCTAGCCAAACTGTATTCCAGACCGTACGTCAGGCATGGTATAATTGTCTAACACAGTTGTAAATAAAAAAGTCTTGCTACCAATAATTAGATAAATGCAATTGTTAACTCATTTTCAGGTGTTGTGTGACATTAACTTTCAATGACAAGTATATAGCTAACCTGTTTGTTATTGTTAATGCATGTGAAAGACATACTTCACATTTCAATATCATTGAAAGAATGTCCAAGAATACCTTTATTTCAAAAACTGGGAAGGCAGTGAAACCTTTCTTTCAAATTGTATTCTATGAGAGGAATTCACACAACACTCCTCTCTGGATAAAGTTGGAATCAGTCCCCGTAAGCTGTAAAGATTCCCATTGACTTCAGTGGGCTTTGGATCAGGCCCCATAGCTGGAAGATCATCCAGAGCCTCTAACTCCTTTATGTAGAGGATTTGGAACATTTTAATACATGGGGCATTCAGTGGGGCAATGAATTTAGAGCTGGAATTTTGAACTTCAGCAAATTTCACCATAAATATGTTTAGATCATTTATGTTCCATTCACAATATTTTGTGCCTTTCCTCTGCTGCTCAATTCTCATTTTTGTTTTATATGTTTAAATCTGACTTTTACAATCAAATGTTGGTTTTTCATTTTTGGCAAGTTTCAAAAATGCAGATTACATAAAATAGATAAATGCATTATTTCCTCCAGGTTTACTTTACTTGAAAGTAAATATACAGTCAAAGTTCAGAAGGACAAAACTGAAATTCAGCTAAAATCCATCTGGTGGAGTTGTGCTATAAGTTATAAACTCTCCTTGTTTTTCTAGGCTCTTAAAATGCCATTATGTATCTTTGTTTCTAATCTGTTTGTGATAGGTAAAACCAGGTTTGTTATCCTGGTGCTTTTTTATACTCAATCTATACTGAAAATATTTTGGAATAGTCTTTTTAAAACTGTAACCTGTAGTTAGAAAGGACTCAGGAGTACGGTGTTATAGATTGGGGCAACTGCACCTGTATTACTCCTCCATGGTCCCTCACAAGGAGGCACTCTCTGCTCCTCATGCCTCAGCTGTCACCTCTCTTGGGCAGGGACCTGCATCCTTCTCCCTCTTGACCAGGGTGTTAAGGCTGCACAGTTCCCTACCTACACTATGATATTCCCAGCAAGCCACACTACTAAAACAGGCCAGCGTCTGCACTTTGCTTTCTCTTCAAAGGCCATGAACAGCAGTAATTACCCATGCTTATGTTATCACACAGCTCTTTGTAAGCAAGCACATTTATTCTTTAGGTGAAAGCATTACAGAGAAATGTCAGGCACGGGTAGATGTCAGTCCTTCAAAACCCACAACTGTTGTTTCCCCATGGTTACAAGTTCATAACGGTCTCAGATTCAGAACCAGAACCCAAACTGTGTGGATCAGCTGTTTCTTTTTATGGCTTGGGCCTTTGATCTCCAACCTCCAGGCACAGGTATTCAGCAGACAATCACACTGTTCTCAGGACAAAGCTTCAAAAGGCTGAGTTTTTCTATAACCATGGGTAGGGACTTTGTATTAACCTTTCCCTAGATCTTTCCCAGGAAATCCATTTCACACTTATTGTCCCAAAAGTCCATTCTCATTTGGCACAATTTCAATATAATCCTTTGAACTCCCATGCCTCCCCCTTACGTACAATCCCAACCCATAATGATACATAAAGTTTGCATTTAATACCATAAGATTTTGCAAGCATATTGCAGGAATTTGCCATATCTATCACGTACAGCTCATTGGGCCTTAGCAGGATTGGTTTGCTAGGGTTTATGCCAACTTTTGTTCTGGTTCTATTCGGAATAACGGAGTTTTGCTTAGCATTTTAGTTTCAAATTACATAAAAGGCCAAATTCAGCTGTGGAATAAGTGGGTGCAGATCCCACTGGCCTGTGAGGAACTCCCAAGTTGTAATCAAATTTTGAAATTGACCCCGTTTGTACCTTTGGGTAAATTACTTAGGATTTGACTCTCCATTGTACAGACAGGAAGCATTAAGAGAACCACAGGGAAGTGAGGAGGTCTGCTCAGTGCAGTTCAGTTAGGTGACACACCATCCTTCACCAAGATCAGTGATGGAATGGTTTTGCCCTCTTAGTTATTTTCCTGATTAGTGTACATTTCATAGAATTAGAATATTAGGGTTGGAAGAGATCTCTGGAGGTCATCATGTTGGATCATATTAAAGAAGTTCTGTATTAAAATCACAAATGAGTTTGATTCCCCATAGTTTAAATTCCAGGGTATTACTAATTAAGAGGCCTCTTGGTTTTTGGTACTGTTTCTGTCCCTCTATGTGTGAAACTTGCAAGCTGCTAATTGTGTTAGTACATTCTAAGACAGAGTCTGTTCTCAAAGCAATTCTTTGTAACAACAACTACTTACACAGAGAGAGACTCAAAGCAATACTCTGTAACAACAGAAACAGCACCCAGAGACTCCCCGCCCTTTCGTTGTATTCGTCTCGCTTTGTTAACAATTGTGATTAAAATAGAGATAGAGGATGTATGTGGATGAATGCTTGGTATAGATAATAACTGAATGATCAGGGAGGTGCCAGCCTAAGAATCCAGTGTCCATCGGATGAAGAAGGCGTCAAGTGGAAATAACCAGAGGACCCCCGGAGGGCAGACTGGAATCCACCCAACAGCTTCAAAAATGGGAGAACCAAAGAACAAGATAACATATGGCAGAACGGAGCCGTCAGGAATGTGCCATCTGCTGATTGATTCAGCAACAGCATGATGAAGCAATTCCCATAGACTGGTATAGGAAGAAATTCCTATAAAAATGGACTCTAGAAAGTGAGAACTTTGGGATCTGATTCTGCAAACCAACTTCCAGGAGCATCAGATGAGCATCTGACAAGGCCCTGCTCCCTCCTCATGTCCAGGCCACCTGGCCAGTGGCTTGGCATGAGCAACTCTAAGGCTGGTAACTATGATAACAACCTTGCAGAACCTGTGTGTGTATGAATGAATGTGTGAATAAATATGAAATTGAATGGAATGTTATAGCTATAACTAACTGCTTACTATGATTCTTTCTGTATTCACAATAAATGTGGCATTTTGCCTTTTCCCCTTTAATAAGATCCTGCTGGTTTTTATTTTATTGGTATAACAATCTAGTCCAATCCCTTGCTCAAAGCAGGACCAACACCATTTCCATACTATGTACGAGGTCTCAGAGTAAATAAATAAATAAATCTGCAAATATTTCAGCCATTCTCATGCCTCTTTTGTTTACTTTCTGCAAAACATTCATGCAATTGAATTCTACTGGCATAACTATTCACAGAAAGGAAATTTCAAAATCTCCTATACAATTTGTGGGAAATTAACTTTAAATTTGCTCTGGAAAACCTTGTGCAATTATCCAGTCAGGGAATAGAAACAATACCACTTTACTTATCTGAGTACCCACAACCAATCAACACACTTTGAGCAGAGACACAGATAATTTTGTGCAATCAATCTCCTGTAACCCACCACGTACCAACATTCTGAGCACATTGCGCTTTTAATCACACCACTACAGTTCAACAAAGTCTGGGTCTTGCAAACCCATTTTTTTGGGACAACCCCTAAACAGAGTAAAATTATGCAGTGTTATTGTAGCTATGTTGGTCCCAGGATATTAGAGAGACAAGGTGGGTGAGGTAATGTCTTTTATTGGACCAGCTTCTGTTGGTGAGAGAGAGAGCTTGTTTCTCTCTCCAACAGAAGTTGGTCCAATAAAGATATTACCTCACCTACCTTCTCTCTCTAAAATTAAATGTGCAATTTGATTTTGTTCCAGCATCCTTTATGTGCTAGGCGAGGGGTGTTCAAGGTCACAGGGAAAGTGTCCTGAAGCTTTATGTTTATTGAAGGAGTCCGAGGAATATTAGACAGAGGTATCATCTTAGCTAGGAGGAGATGAGAACTTGCAAAGAGCCCCAGCCAGGGTTGTGATAAACCATTGTTCTTGCTTATGGGACTGAAGTTACCATTGTGGTCAATCGGCAGCTGCTCACACTCCATACCGTAGGCACTAAAATACCACACAAATTTGTCACTGAAGGGCCCCCAGTCTCCATGCCCGATCTACAGGTTTAGCAGCATTGTAAAAACTGTTCTTTAGACACACTATACAGTAGCTGCCTGCACATCTCAAAGCTAAATCCTGATGTTCACTAGTTTCAACAGTCTGTACTCTGGGAGGACTCCCATTGGAAGTCCTTGGGCATTTGTTTAATTAAAAACTCATGATTTGTTCCCTGCTAAGCATATGCATGCAGCTCAGCATGTGCGCACATCTCCTGACAACTGATGCAGCAATGAGTGCTTCTCTTCTGTGACTCAGTTTCCCTGAAAAATATGGAGACAAACTCATATCTTGCAGGGATGTTGTAAGGACTATGTAATTAATGATTGATTGCAAATGGCTTAGAAGATAAAAATGTTACTACTACTCTCATTCACACCAAAGGATCACAAATCTGAGCCAAGCTTTGGCTTTGTGGTAAAACCAGGTGAGTTTCAGATTTCATTACCAAGTGTTGCTCAGCTTTCTAATCTATGGCCTACATGGCTGCCAGTAAAGCAGGCTGATACTTACAAAGGAAAACACTTTCCAATAACAAATGGAAGGGATTATCTTTAGTGCTTCTAGTGAATACAGCTGGTGGGATAGTGTTTAATTTGTTCATTTTGTAAGGATAAGAAAAAAAGACTTGTCTTAATCCATTGAGGCTTGTGATGGACTTTCATTGTCTTGATTGGAAGACAAGTTTTTTTTTTTCTCCTACCACTTATTAGGACCTAATCTTAATTATATCCATTTATGAATGTCTTGAAATTGTCTGAAATATTTAAATGTGATGAAATGAAAAGATTGAAGACAACTGAAGCCTTAAGGAAAAATACCACAAACTGGAAGATTTATCTACAAAGTTTAAGAGAGCTGTAGTGACAAAGACTTAAGAAAATAAAAGATCTGAAGACTAAAAACAACAGTAGAGTTCTTAAAAAGACAAATTAAGATATAAATGTAACAAAAGGACTCAATATTTGTTTTAACCACTCTGCTGCTTGATTGTGATATCCAAACAGAATGCAGCTGCTGTCTTCTGCCTGTCTGTCCATCAATTTATCTAAGCCCTCATCACTATTGTGTCGTAGACTCCAAGTATTTAAAAATAGAAACAACAGTGTCACTCTTTTTTCCATTCCAGCCTGTAGGAAAATAACTTGTGGAGGTGGGGGGTAGGGAAAGCCAAGTCAAAGAGATGAATGCTGAACACACAGTGAGGCCCCGTAGTCATTCCTATTTCTTGCTGGAGAGACTTCCATAGTCAAAATCTAGCTCCTGTGAAAGTTCTATCTCCTCCTCCTGGTTGACAGGTTTATGGTTATAGTGGAACATAGCTGTCATTGACAGACATGGTCGCAGAAGGAAAGCCACTCTCTCAGTCCCAAATCTTGGTAGGCCTTTGAATATAAGGAGAGGTACCTTGAATTGAATTCTCTTGAGTGGAGAACCAGTGCAAAGAGCAGAGCTGCAAGATGTGCCCATGGTCACCTATACTGTTAAGCAGATGGCCTGCTGTGTTTTGTACCATTTGGAGCTATTTTCTGGGCATATGGATTAATTCCTAGATACAATGAGATGTAAGAGTCAAGCCTCCGGGTCACTAACATATGGCTCACCATGGTCTACACTGTATTCAGTAAGATGGGCCACAGTCTTCTGGCCAGTTGCATATGGAAGCATGTGGTATGGTTGGTTGGTTTGTTGTGCTTCCCTCCACCACCACCACCCCAGCCTTTCTTTTTTTTTTTTTCCTGACACAGCTATTTAAGCATCCTGTGGCACTGAGGAGTCTAAAAATGCTATGGACCAATTTAATCCCAGGACAGATGTCTACAACAGCATGTGCCAGACTGAGAATTATGACAAGTTTCTTCAAGGCATCTTCTTCTTCCAATCAGCATCTCAGTGTTGCTTGTGTTCAGCTTTCGCTTGCTGCTCTTTATTCAGACATTGAGGAAGCTGAGAGATGTTGTTATCTATGATTGACATAAAGGAGACCTACAGTTGGATGTCATCCATGTCTTGGTGGCATTTCTGTCCTTGCTCTTTCGTCAGTTTTTTCCAATGGCTTCATAGCCATGGTGAATAATATAGGGGAGAGGACTGATTCTGGTGGACTCTCAGCTGAGGGATTTGGAGACAGAGGCACAACTGCCTATAACTATCTTCTGGATTCAGTCTGAAAGAAAGGATCTGAGTCATTTCAGGACCCTGAGTTTACTGCTGCAGACTTTACCTAAACTGAGCTGAGCTTTTCTGAGGTCTGAAATGGTTAATATTTTTCTTTAATTTTCAGTACTTTTTAACCTCAGCCTCTCCAGGTTTTAGCTGGAATCAGAAGTGCCAGATATAATAAGAAAGCTGGTTTGCGTGAATCCAGTTTTCGAGACAGAACAGGCCTGAATTATTATTTATAGTTGGTATTACTGTAACACTTAGGAGCCTCAGTCATGAACCAGGACCCCACTGTAATAGGCGTGGTACAAAGACAGAACAAAAAGAAGGTCCATGCCCCAGTGAGCTTACAACCTAAGTAGTGTGGACAAACTTCCTATAAGGATCCAGACTTTCGCAGATTTTTTTGATGTCCGGTCATCATCGAGTGCCAGAGTTATGTCATAAATTTTTTTCAAATTATTTCTAAAATTAGAGTGTCTCTTTAAAATCCTTAGCAGATTTCTACTTCTACTTAAACAGTTCCTTCAAAAACTAGGACATGCCAACAAGTAAAATGGGATAGTTCACAATTATGAACAATACTGACTTGCCTTAACAGCAAGACCAAATCAACTCCCTTAGCGTAACAGAATACTGTACATTTTATAGAGAGAGAAGAAAGCATCTTTAAAGTATCAAAAGGAATTTAGACAACAGTCACACTTTTGTGGTTGGGAAAAAAGTAATTTTTCAGGTGAACTTTCACCGAAAGTACCTGCAGCAATCAAAAACATTAATGCTGACTCAGCAGATCTAGAGGGAAGAGGGACAGATGAGGAACTGCTTCTCCAGGAAGATTTTATACATATATATATATATATATATATAATCAACAGCAAAATGCACAGAGCCACATATTTTTGCCAGACTCCGACTGTTCACCTGCTGCTGCTGCTGTGTCTTTTAGCAGTTTATCTGCAAAATGCGGATAAGGATGGTTCAGCTCACCTGCACAAAATCCTTTCATTGTTCAGCCACTGCCATCACATGCCAGTATGAAGGGGGTCGGGTGAAAATTGACAGAAAATAGATAACATTTGTCTGGGCTTGTAGAGAGCTGAGCTATAAGGAAAGCAACTTATTTCATATCATTTCCATTTCTAAACTTGCTAAATAATTTACCAGGTGACTGGGAAGCACTGTGAAAAATGGACAAATGTTACTGAATTCACTGAGATAGCTACTGGTATCAGCTGGGTCAGGGAAGGTGGTGGAATATAAACTTTTTTAGGGGAAACTGATCTGTGCATTTTCAAAGTCTTTATTTTGTTATAGGCAGAGCTGGGAGCGACCCCCTATTTTAGGTTGCTTAACACTTTCCATTTAAAGCTCTTTTTGAGAAGCTGTCATTAACATTGCATTGTTTGCAGCAGGATTTTGAAATTCAGCAGGGAGAGAGCCCTTGAATAGAAAAGTGCCTTTTGTTTATCCCATCAAATTCCATTCAGGTTTAGTGAGCTATACACTTCTGAAAATTGCTTTTTGCCCTTCTGCTTCTTGCGTTCCCCAGGAAACTGTTGACAACATTCCAAAATAATAACTGAACATGAATATTTTAATATCTGGGACCATACCACTGCCAAAGCAACAGCAGCATACACTATTAGGAATATCTGGAAGCTGCTGTAGCATTGAGGTGGAGGAAGGAGAACCAGACCACATAACTCGATACTTAACCATTCAGACAGGACTAGTTAGAAAAGGGCTTCTCAAACTTTTCAAATCTTAATAGAAAGAGTATCTCATGGACCAACCCCTCCTTGCCTTTCACGATCACACAGTCTGTCTCTCCTTCCATTTTTGCTAGCAAAGGTTTCCTAGTATTACTTTTCCATGTATGGAACTTGGAAATATTGATGTAGTTTTAGTTCTCTTTAGTGGTAACTATGTTGTCCTTTTTGAAAATAAATTCTCACACTGTCTATTTTTGTTCTTCATTCCATCCACCCCACCCATGTGTTCTGTGTCTGCCAACCGGAAACAAAGTGAACAAGCAACTTGTGACCAGCTTACCTATATGCAGACCACCAGCAAGTGCTCCGGACACTATGAATTGTTCACAGTTTGGGAACTTATGACTATGTCTTTACTGCCAAAAATGGTGGATATTTTTACAGCAAGATAACTAACAAGTTAGCATTCTCACTTTAAAATCTTAGTGGAGACAAGGCACAGTTAGTTACTGCCTCACTGTATCTACATGAGGTCAACATTATACTATCCCTCACCTTCTTATATCTAAGTAAAAACTAGAGTCATCTCCACTAGCATTTTATAGCAAGATAGCTAACTCACATTAATTATCTCACGGCAAAAAACACACCTTTTGGCAGTGAAGACATAGTAGTCTAAGTGTTATTAGATCATTAGTACAATATCATTACGTGGAAGGGATAAGATAGAGTACCCAGCAGCAAATTGCTGACAAGAGAGAGCATATCAGAGATTAATATGAGAGAAATTGTAAGAGTGCCTGTAAAAAAACACAAAAACATCTATTGTATCACTAACACCACTAGAGTCCTCTTTTGTCCCATAATGCACAACAAAAGTGGACAGAGTATTGTCTGAAAATTAATATAAGATCTTTCCATCAGAGGATAAGATCAGACTACCTCTTCGCATTCCAAGAAGCTGAGAACAGAGAGAATTAGATACATGTTGAGAAGTGACTAGATTAAGTATGTTTTAATATACACACATTACAAAGAAATCTTGTTGTTAGTCATCTTAGTATAGGCTCTACAAGGAACACAAAATCATTCTGTCTTTGTGAAGACAGAAAATCAGCTACTAAGCAAATAACATTTTTATTCTGAAATTTCAAACTTCTTCATGCTCTAGCATTGAAAGAATGAAAAGGAAAAACAGCAAGTTTGGCTGCAATAATGATCAGACTTTAATTTTAGAACATTACATTTTTTCTGCCTTTGTTATGATTATAGTGACTCCATATCTCTTCTCCTTGTGTTCTGAATGTCAGGATTTGCCAGCCTTCCCATAAACACAATTGAACCTAGAAATTGAAAGAGTATTACATATGTTTGCTGGTAAGCATTAGTGTGGATTTCAGTACCAATTATTAAGAATAAGAACATAACTTTTTTCATCTATTCCTACTTTTCTCTGTCAATAGAAAATATGTCAGAGTTAAATGTAATGACACAAACAACATTAAATTCTATTCCCCTATCTGGCCAAACTGATCCTGCAAGCCCTTATTATTTGTATGAAGAAGAAATCCTCTGCTAAACATATAAAATTTCATTTATATCTAAGCTACAGTTGTATGGCTTGGAGTACTTAAGAGACACTATTTTGTATCATACTTTCTTTGCATGTACAGTATGGTGTATGTGTAGTTCTGTAACGGCGATTGCTTTTTTTCCTGTGTACCAGAGATTTTATCATGGTCAGTTGTGGTAGAAAGAACGAGGAGTACTTGTGGCACCTTAGAGACTAAGTAGTTGGGTGGTCACCCCGCTCCGGCCCTGAAGGGGTTAAAACAGCCCTGGGAGAGGGCTGTCCTGGGGAGCCAATACTAAAAGCAGCCCTGGAGAGGGCTGTGGCTGGGAAAAGGAGCAAAAGCACCTGAGTAGTTGACCACAAGTGTGGCCAGCTCAATTAGGGCTCAGCTGGCCCTGATAAGAGGGCTGGGGTCCAGGAGCAGAAGGAGTCTCACTCTGGCCCTGGGAGCAAGCTACCTAGGTATTGCTGTACCTAGAGCAGAGCAATAGAAAAGGGCAAAGGGAGCTGGGGACCTGCAGGCCTTGGTGAAGGCCTACAAAGGTATTGGGGCTACAGAGGTACAGCCTGGGAATAGGCAGAAGCAGCTAGTCCAACCTCCTTGCCAATGATGAGCGGCCATGACAGACTGTAGTCTGCCCCAGTGAGTGGGGGCTAGATGAGGACTGGCAGTAGCCACTGAGGCAAGGTGGGAATAGTGGGTTGGAGGTTCCCCTGGGACTGGAGACCCAGAGTGTGGGGGCACTGCCAGGGAGCAGCACCCCAAGGTAAAGGGGCACTGGGGTCCAGGAGGGACATGGGGTGGGGAGGGGAGGGCAGTGGCAGGCGAGACACTGGCCTGCAGAGGGTGCTCAAAAGCTGGAAAAGAGCTACCTCCCAGATGACCAGTAGGAGGTGCCATGTCGGTGAGTCGTCCCATCACTACAGGTTAAAACCCACTTCATCAGATGCATGAAGTGGAAAACACGGTAGGTAGGTCAAACGTGAAAAGATGGGGGTTGCCATACCAACCTTAACCAGACAAATCAATCAAGGTGGACTATTATCAGCAGGATTAAAAAAAACCTTTGTAGTGATAATCAGGATGGCCCATTTCAAACAGTTGACAAGAAGGTGTGAGTAACAGTAGGGGGGAAAATTAGCATGGGGAAAGGGTTTTTAGTTTGTGTAATGACCTATACACTCCCAGTCTTTATTCAAGCCTAATTTGATGGTGTCCAGTTTGCAAATTAATTCCAATTCTGCAGTTTCTCATTGGAGTCGGTTTTGTTTTATTTTTTGTTGAAGTGAATTCACTAACACAACTCACGGACAGGTCATGGGCAATAAACAAAAATTCACGGAAGCCCATGACCTATCTGAGTTTTACTAAAAATAAGGTGGGGGGGCACTAACTGCCAGGAGCTCCAGGCCCCTGCCGCCCGCAGCAGCTCAGGGTTGGCATCTCAGAGCTCAAGGGCTCCCGCCACCCGTGACAACTCAGACCTCTGGGGCCAGCAGCTGGGAGCTGTGGGGCCCCTGCTACCCCAGGGCATGAGGCTGAAACAGAAAATGTCACGGAGGCCTCAAAGTCACAGAGGCCATGATTTTCATAACCTCTGTGACAAAAATCTTATCCTTACCCCTGGGTTAGACATTTTTACAATATATGCCCTATTGTGCCTCAAGTCTCTTCCTGTTACTTGCTGTCAGCTCCAATAACTCAGACTACGAACCCTAGGGAATTTTACCCCCCCCCCCCCACACACACACACACACCGGAATAGTTTACCATTATTAAAGACTTTTTACTTTGCCTCAGGAACTAATCCCTTTGTGGTATGACCTCTTTGTGACTTCCTGCTATTGCCAAAGGCCATTTCAGTTTGACTCTAGCATTATACATAGTAAAATCCCATTTTTCTCCCCAACTGGAAATCTCTTTTTGCAGTAAAGTCACTACCCAGGACAAGTGTCAGATTCGAAATGGAAGTCTGGCTCTGGGGGAGGAAGTCTTTTCACAGAGCTGCCTCTACATCTCCTCCTCAGAGGCTACTCAAAAGGCATTGGTTCTCATCCATGGCAGACCCTGCTTCCTTGACATTTATAGAACATTAAGTTGTTATGCAGTGTGCTGTGTGCTTAAACTTTTTAAAAACCCAGATAGTAGTCCATTAGTAAGAGGTCATATCTTTCCCATTTAATTAGAGATGTTTGCCAAAAATCCCATGTAGCTTCACTGGTTCTTTTGCATGTGAATTCACTGAAGATTTACAACTTAGATAACTTATCTTGGATTACAGCATTCATATAAGGCCAGAAAAGGTCCTCTCTTCACATTGCCCAGTTAGGCTGTGTCTGTATTTAGCATTTTTGTCCCCATGCTATGCAGTATTGTGATACAATGTTATTTATCCAGACTCTTATCTCACACAGCAATTTATTCTCCTGGTCTCAATATCTTCACAATCGCCATGGCTTTTCCTGTTGGCCATCCGTCTCGACTTCCTCTCTCAGGTTGATCTAATGTTGGGTCATTTATTATTTTTATTTTTATTTTTGCACATTTGAGCTTCTCTAATTTTATTTTTAAATGGAAATATCTGACTGAGTTATTTATATATTCAGATTCCTCTCCCAGCAGTCCCTGGTTTTCACTATTTATGGGAGTCCTTGAAGCTCTTTTTTACCAGTGCTATATGTACTGTATATTCAAGAGATTGAACCTACTTTGCTGATGTCTGACATGGTTCAGAGTTACAGAAGGTTAATATTCCTGTTACATGACTGGGACTGGTGTTCACTAACTGTGATGGCTACTGTTCTCCTATCACTCCACATCACTGTAATATCTGAACGCCTTTCTTTAGAGCATTAAGTGACATAATTAACCTCTGTCATGTGTAATTTATTCTCTCTCTCATCTTCTCTCCAGGATGAGTGTTCAGACAAGTCGTATGTGGGAAGGGCAGTATAGCAGCCTCCAGGAAAGGGGATTATTTCATCAGAAGACAGGGAATTGATCCAAATATTCCAAAATAATAATTTGGCCCATACATCCTATTTAGGTCATGCATGAATCAGGCCTATATTGGTCTTCAAATGCCTATCATTATGACAGATTTCCTGAAACTCCTTTCCAAAGTTGCTATAACTAATTGTTAAAAATAACAGTAATTTTCCCTCTTTTATGGCAGCCATTACCATCTCCTATAAATGAGTTGTCACTCATCTTAGATACTCCTTTAATTAGAGATTTAGTTTTGACATTTTAATTTCGGCGCAGATTGTAAAACAGTAGAGATTTTCATTAAACACATTATTTTTTTAAAAGTTATCGCTTAAAAAAAAAAAAAGAGGAATTTTCCCCTGGTATTCCCTGCCCCACACACTTTTGTGTGCTGATTGCCATCATATGGCTCTGTAATACAAAATAACCAATAACTGCTGCCATGTGGTAATGAAATCAAAAAGGTTTATTTTGAATGTTATGATTTCCCATTGCATCAATGCCACATGCTCCTTTGGTTCATGGAGTTTATGAAATGTATTTGTTCTAAGGAATTTGCATTATCTGAAGGTTAAAATCAAAACTGGTCTTCCTCAATTGACTCCTATGCATGGGGGGGATGGATACATGGTCTTAGCTTTGAATATTTCTGGAAAATAAGTGTTCTATTTGTTTATTTGGAAGGGGTTTAAAGGATCTTAGTTCAGCAGAATCATTTATGATGACCAGTAGAAAGGAAAAAATCAAGAAAAATGATGATGTGAAAAGAGCTAAAGCTAAAATATTAATGCAAGAAGCTGACCTAAAACTTCTGCTGGGACCTACTACCTATAGAATTATGGAGTCTATTACTAGTTAAAAATAAAACATTCTTAAAACCAAACTGATTTCACATAACTTCAAAACAATAGTTTCAGACACAAAGCTTATCTAAAAAATACTTATGGATTCTGTCAAGCCCAACTTTTAAATAACTGTATTAGCCTCCATGAACAAACTTTCCTCCAAAATCATTAGAACAGCCAAATTCATTCTGTGGAAATGGCTGAATTACATTTTTTTTTTAAATTAATACACTGAGGTCAGGGCTACAAAGCTAGGGCAATATCCTGCTCTCAAGCCACACATATATGTCTAGAAGTTTTGCAAAGTGACTGAGGGGAAAAATATGGTACTTAGGTAGTAACTAATATTTTAGTTAGCAAAGTTAGATGTTGCATTCAGTACCACTTGATTGGTGGAGAATGAAAATCATGTTTAGGACTACCATAAATTCAGCTCTTCATTGGGTTCTGTGTCCAGAACAGTATCTGTTCTCTGAGCCCCTACCCATGGGGGGGAAAAAGGTAGAGAGCTCAGAGGACAAGCATTAAGAGACAGGAAATGAAGTGAAAGCACCACATACTTCACTGCTTATAACAGTGTACTTTTAAAATTGATGTGAATATGAAGCGGAATGCCAACTGCCTTTGTCCAGTCCTCCTATATTGATCCCTGCCTACATCCAACCACTATCTATACATGCTAAGTGAATATTTCTGCTGAAGTGATCAGCAGTTAAATAGTTAATGTTGATATTTATTATCCTACTGAGGTGAATGGGATACCTTTTGGCTATACGAGGCCAAATTCTGCTCTATTACGCTGCTGCTAATTGACATCAGCAGTATTGTCAGCTTTCGTGTGATGGGGTTTACAAACCCCTCACTAAGGTGGAGGCAGGGGAAAGGCTGGAGCAGTACTGAACCAGGAAAGCGCTGCCTCTCGGGCACTGCCAAGCATTTGTTTGGGGAAATTAGCACTATAAAAAGAGCTCCAGCAACCCAGGCGGAGGGGAGGAGAGAAATCATTTCCAGGAGGAGGAGCTTTTACCGAGGAGGTCTTGCAATGAATCTTTCTCCCACTTCCTTGAGACATCACCCAAGAGGCAGGGAGAACCACATACAGGGCACCAAAGGGTTGCCTGCGTGCGTCAGCCCTGAGACTCAGGGTTTGGAGCAAAGGACTGTAATCAAACAGCAGCCACGCCCCAAACTGAGACATCAGGTGGGGTAAGGAGTGGCCCACAGTAAGGTGAACAAGAGGTGGGCAAAGCATAGGTCAGCCTGAGCTGTCACACTTGGCTAGAATCTGGAGGAGTGAGAGACTGGGTCCCCTTACCCACATGAGATTCACCTATGCCTTGCCCTGGGATGGGCAGGACTAGAGAGTTACTGATAAGAAAGCTGACCCCTCTGAACCCTGTCCCTGACACATTGAACTAAAAAAGAGACTAAAGCAGCAGGCCCTGACCAGTAAACGTGCTGGCTGAATGGACAACTGTACTAAATCTCACCATCTTATTGTGACATTGGGTGTTTTCCTACCTGTCAAGGGAGCTGAAGCTAGCAAGATAGCTGCCACTTCCCTACAGCCTATCTGCATGTGGAAGGGAAGCTGCCCTGAATAAAATTGGCTTCCACCTCCCACTGTTTTCAGAGAGCTTGAAGCTAGGCCTACCGGCATAATGGCTGCTCATCTAAGGTTCAGTGGGGCTCAACAGGACATAAGGACTGTGAGGAGCAGAGAACAGGTAAAGAAAGTTGAAATTCTGAAGAATTTTCAACCAGTGTGGGGTCTGGATTAATAGATTAAAGCCACATCAGGCTGTCAGGCCTGGAGTTTGAAACACATATGTGAGAAGATAAAATGAAGACAGAGAATGGTCTGAATGTGAATATATGTGAAATTTACAGACCTTGTTAAAGAGACACAAATTCAAACCAACAGCTTTCCTAATTTCCTTATTAATAGTACTTAGTTTTCTTTTTACTGTTTTTCTTTTTGCATTTCACTTATCTTAAATAATGGTCAGACTATGCAGTGTTGCTGTAGTTGTGTTGGTCCTAGGATATTATAAATACAGTATAGGTGAGGTAATATCTTTTATTGAACCAACTTCCGTTGGTAAGAGGGAATCTTTCAAGCTTACACAAGAAGCTTGTCTCTCTCTCTCCAGCAGAAGTTGGTCCAATAAAAGATATTACCTCACTCACCTTGTTTCTCTAATAGTCAGACTAATCAGTTTCACTTTTATTTGTAATGAGAAGTTTCATAGTCCATTTCACTTCCTTGTTCCCCCGCACTAGTACAACGTGCGGTCCTGGTTGGGTTGCAGACGCTGCCCAGGAATGTTTAAATACAAACAAGAACATTTTTTTCTTAATTTTATTTTCCATATTTTCCCCACGAAAGCCACATTTTGGGCTAGTGCTATCTGACACGTATCCCTTTGAAAAATCCCAGGAGATGGAGTGTAAATGCAATAACTTACCTGTTGGATTATGTTTCAGGATAAATAGGAATGGGCGGTTAGCCACAAACTGGTTATGTGACATGCTCATGATTGCTGCCATCTGCGTGCCTACAAACACAAAGCAATAGACTTTCTGTTAGGGATAAATCCTCTGCCCAACACAAAGCCTAAGCAGAAGGTCTGGGTGCTGAAGGAGTGTCTTTGGGGTAAAGAAGGCATCCTCCCCCCAAGACAAGGAAGCTGCTAAGAAGCCACCCTGTGTGGAGCGGGGGAACGGAGCTACCTGAGGCCAGTGACTGAAACAGGTTATTTTCTAATGTCCAGGGGATTGGATGAGTCACTGTGTAGGGAGCATAAGCAAAGCTAGCCTCTGCACCATACAGCCAGTCACCTCCCCCCAGCATAAAGGAACCACACCCATTCTGGTACCAGAGGCCTTCTGTGGCCATGGAGATTGGCTGTATATGGTCCGTGGGCTGGATTTCTACATCACAGATTAGAAATATTAGTCATTCTTACGGAAGAGATTTTGCTATAACAGATCAGACTGTTGTCCCATTATGTCAGGTGTCTAGTATATGGTGCAGTAAGGAGAAGTGATAAATCTATGTAAAATGCCTTTCACTGAGACACACACACACACTGGATGAACTGCTGTTCTTGATTACCAAATGACAAACGTATTTTAACTGGATTTTTTCTTTTGTTACAAATCATAAAGACAACTGCACGATTACAAGAACAAATCACTCATCTATTATACAGCTGCTTTGTAATATGACATTTTCTTTGAGGACTTAGCACAAACTATTAAGATAATAACCTGCTGGAGATATCTTGAGACTTTACCTTCTTCAGCTCAAGATGTGGCATTTCATTTTAAAACTCATCTGAATGGAATATTGTAACTATATTCTTTAACTATAGTTATTATCTTCCTAGCAGGCATCTGTCAAACTGAGAGCTTAAAATGGCTCATTTAAGCAGTGATATATGTGCTCAAGAACAATGGTTTACCACTGAAAATGGGCTGGTTAAGAATTAAGATATGATACTGCAAGGCTGTCATTAAAATAAAATCAGGTTATCTTCTGTTTCATATTAACATCCTTGCTAGATACAGTAAATCATCTCCATTACAAAGGGCTTCATAAGCAGCCCACAGCCAATATGGAATTTTGCCACTCCTAAAAGCTAGAGCAGAAATTATCATAAAGACAAGATGAACTTTTTCATGCAGTGTAATACAACTACAGTGCCAACAGGCTGGGCCCAGCAGTCTGGCACTTGTTACTATGTGAGGGAGCAGAATTCAAATCCTTTGCTCCTGGGTCAGCAGCAGCTGGGAAAATTGAGAAGACCGAGAACTCAGCCTTTGCAGAACAGAGCCTTTTATCACTCATTAGCCACTTTGAGAGTGACGTTGATGAGCTCAGAAGGAACCATCTTCAACAGGCCTTAATAGGAAGGATGGTTGTCACAACACTGGGCATTTTGGTGGGGGTAGTTAATGATTTTGAGGTGCTTTGATACAAAGATGCCCTCCTCATCACTGTAATATCTGAGCATATGCCAGTCAATAACTGTCTACCAAAATACCTAATGTTACAACAGTCATCCTTCTGATACAGAAAAAAGTAAATGCAAAAACTGAGAGGGGATATTTAGGCTTTGAGAAACACTTGGGAGGAACACTATGAGGAAAGAAAATGAGAACAGGAACCAAAAAACATAATAGATGGTATACTCGGTGTGGGAGCAACCTCTGACTTCCTGCAGATAGTGTTATAAGTATCATATGCACTGTGTAATTCAATTAGTGTTGTTCAATCCAGGGACGGATTATTTATTAAGTACTTAATATAGAGAACACTTTCAAGTAGCGTGTCTGGGAGCTATGAATTCATTTAATAGCTGCTAGCAAGCGGATTGCTTCCAATATTCTTCTTCACTAAGTGCTGAGTTGAGACACAATGCACCAAATTCTCCTCTCACATACATTAACAAACAGCAAGAGTAACTGCATTATGGTCCATGAAGGTACACGATGCAGAATTTGCTATTATTACCTAACTTTGTTAGCTGTGTTTTTAGTGTGTGTGTTCAAAATCCAAATCAAACATATATTAAATTAAAAACCCCTAAAAATAAATAGTCCAAGGTGTATTTTTTTCCTAGGACCTACATGACACTTAGAAAACAATTCCTGCAGAGGACACCAAATATGAAAATACAGGCTTTGACAGTAGCTTTAGCAGTCACTGCTCTACCCAACACTAGGGACGAGAGGGGTGCAGCAGTGATAATGGCCAGAGACATTGTGCCTATGAAGGACAAACAATTAAAATGCTGCCAGGGCATTTGGTGGTGTGCAGAGCAGAGCACCTTATGACACACAGAGTGGAATGTATATACCTACCCAAAAGCTGGCCTTGGAAAGTCTCTGCTGGTGTGGAAGGAGGCTGGGGAGACGGCAACATAGCCACACTCCAACCTCACATCGATGTTATGGGATCAGGGGCCCTGACAGTACTATGATTCCTTATGCCTTGCATTAAAGAAGAGCAAACATGAAATTCTGATTTCTCACTATACAAGGTGCATTGCACTAGATCCTTTTGTCCTTCCTCTACCCCCCTTGCACTCATGCATAGGCATGCATATTTTAAAAATTTGCTTACTTTGGGGGTAGGGACAAGGAAAACATACTGAAAATCAGAATAGGTACAGTGTCAAAAATCTGTTTAAAAACAACAATAGGGCGATGATTTTGCATGACCTGCATTGATACAAAGTCATGAATAAAAATAGTTGCTGAGTCTTTCATTTTGTAAAAGTTGCCTTAAAAATCATTTATTTTGGAAGAACAGATGCCTTTGACTGTAAGCATACTGAAGAAAAAAATATCAACTTATAGCCAAATATGTGGGTAAAGGTTGGATTTTTTTTGTCCGATTATGGGTTGAGGAATAAAGTCCAGACACACGTAAGCCTGTTGCATGCATTTTAATAATTTAATTTGAAATGGAAGAACCATGGGTGAAAAGTGCACCAAATGATTTGCATCCAACATTTACTCAAGAGCCACTCGCATCAAGTTCAGAATACATTGGAGTGATAAGTGTTTATCCTCCTAAGCAAAGAAAATATTCACATCTTACTTGAGGATGCTGCCGCTTCACTGCCATCTTCATTTACCTCAATACAAACTTTTTGGATGGCTTTAGAAATGTATATGTCAGATGATTCTGAAGGGGAAATATATAAATTATTACATTTTATGTTGAGAGATGAAGGCTCATGCACAATGCTTAACTGTTAAAATCAGAGGACCCTTTCCATGTTCATTTCCTAGTTCCCAGCCTCAAAAAATACATGTGCGATTTCCACCGCCACCCACTCTCCCATTAATGTTTGATGAGTTAAAGGGTGAAGAAACAAAGAAGCAAAGTCTAGGCTAAAAGAGAGGTACCGTATAGTGAAAATATAGCATGTACACTTGTCTGTAGATGCACACATATATTATTCATGTAATATAAGGAAAATGGTCTTGTCGGAACACTGGGATCTGAGAAATCTAGGTCTTAAACAATATTGGGTCACATGTGTAACATTTTCCAGAAATTAGGAGTCCATGAACTTCAAACCTTAGATCTTCTATACATTCAAAATTACAATTCACTTGCTCCCCACATTTTAACATGAATCTAAGAATAAGCCACCCTTGTTCTCTGATGTAGAGTGGGGGAAAAATTTGCTTGTGTGTTTGTGTGTGCGCACGGATGTGTGTACGCATGCACGTGCAGTTTTGCCTTGATTATATACCGAAAAGTACATGGTTAAAGTACATTATTATAAAAGGTGATGACAACTGAAAACAGAGATAAAAGTTTCATAATTGTAATATCAGAATTGTTAATCACTGCACCTGTTATTCCAGAAAGGTCACAGCCGCCACTAAATATCTCTGTTACATTGAGGGAGTGCAGCGTTTCTTGTAAGTTCACTGTCTGTTCTATTTTAAACCTATAGAGCATATAGAAAAGAGACTCATTGTATAACTATCAATATTTTCCCAGTCAATAAATGATTATCAATGGAAGCAGCAAGACTAGTGGTTAGATCAGGAGGCAGGAAGATAGAAAATCTAGGTTATATCCCCCTGCTGTGTGCTCCTGGGCAAATCATTTAACCTCTCTAATAGTTTCCTTATCGATGTAGTGAGTAAGTAGTTAAAGGCTACTTGCCCACTTATTGTAAAGTGTTCTGAGCTACACGGATGAAAAGCACCATCTAAGGGTTTCATAGTCGTACTATTACTATTTTGAACAAGGGAGACAATGTTTAAAATTATAAAGAAACCAGACATAGAGGCATTATGTGGTCGAAAACTCAAGATGTAAAGCGTCATTGAGAGCACCTGTACTTACCAGTGGATATTAAATAGCGCAAACCTTTAATTTAACTTTAATTTGTCCATGTAGTGTTACTAAATAAAGCACCTTTTTAGATCAGTGGTGGCTAAAATAACCAAATGAGGGCACACTTCCAAGCCAATGTTCACACTCTGCTCTGCCATCCAGGAAACCTGGGTTCTCATTTTGCCAGGCTCGTTTACAAAGAGAGAGTGAAGCGGGTATAAAATGCCACCACTCATGTAAGTGAATGAAGAGTTTTGATCCGGTAGCATTTCATACCTACTTGGAACAGGTGTAAAGGTCTACACAAGGTACAAGGTAGTGGAAAATCAGGTCCAATCTGATCCTCTGTTCACTGACACGAATGACAAAATTCCCATTGACTTAAGTGGGAGCAGAATCAGGGCCTGTCGTCAGTAGGCTTTCTTGACTATTTTTGTATTTAATCCCTAATGCTTCCATAACGGAAGATTAGAGGGGATAATGAAAAATAAGAATATTGAGAAGTACATTACACACCTAGGGAGGCTTATTTCTACGTCTTCCTCTTGTGTTTCAGCAAACCAGTCTTTTATCAGCTGAGCTGTAATTAGGTTTTCTACTTCTTCTATAGTTACATCTTCTGAAGGAAGTGTTAAAACTAAGCTGAACTCCATCCCTTTGTAAGGTAATTCCAACACCTGGTAGCTCACATTATTGTCAGAAAAATAACCTAGAATAAATACAAAACCATGGGCTTCAGTAAGAGAACTGCAACCCCTAAGACAATATATATGATTTTATGGTCACCACACAGACATGCATATTTTACATTACCAAACTTTGTTCTCAGCTGAAGATGCATCATTGGTATCTTAGTTACAGAACCATCTCTCTTAGTAAAATCCATCTCCTGGGTAGCTTCTGGTCTGAACTTCTGTGTCCAGTCTCCTTTGAAGTAAATAGCGTTCACCAGAATAAGCCTAGTAAGGGGACCAAATTCTTCACTTGAAACAATATTTTTTATTTTGCCTATGGGGGGGAAAAAAGGACATGAGCAAAATTTTCAGACGCTATAAACGCCAGTTAGTCTATCTTAAACGCAATTAAAATGAGCATGCATGTAATATACAGGCTGTGATTTTAAAGATTCCCTGTTACGATAACACTCTGAAAAAAAGGCTATTGCACTCTGACATTAGAGAATAGTTTGTCATTAAACTTTTGTCCCAGTGAAGTGAATGGGATTTTGCCATTGACATAAATGGGAACCAGAGCATGTTCATTATGTTAGGATGGTTTTGTGTATAATACGGAATATAATACTTTCCTGCAGAGTTCCAGATTATTTTGATATTATCACAGAGCTCTGCTCCAGAATGCAGGATTTATTTTTCAATGAACTTTCATCCTTCCCTTATAAAGAAAACCTTCATGTTATGAATCGAGTGTAAGCGATGTAAGGATGTCTATCTGAGTCTGCAGACAACATTATCTAAAAGGAGGTGTTAACAATGACATGTGGGTAATTTAATTGCTTGTTATTTTAGCAGAAATATCAAGCTAACGGGCTTCTCCATTGTTGTTGAATGTAGCAGCAGATATTAGGATGGGTACAGTGAGGCAGATAGTTGGTGTCAATAGTTGCTTTGGTAAGGAATGAGCCATTCAAATGCCTTTTGCCTCTAGATTTAAAGTCAGCTCTCCACCTGTCCGAAAGGGAAAGGGGAAGAACTATCTCCTCTCCCTGGTACCAACCCGCTAAATGACTCCAGAATATCAGCAGCCTCCCCACCACTTATCACTCCTGGATACCAAAATCCCCTTTTGTCCCATACCCAGCTTCCAAAACCTCCAGCTTTCCCCTGGCAACTTCTTTGGTTCAGTTATTCGATGTCAATACAAAAATGTGCAGCACATCAGAGTTAAAATATAGGAGCAGCATAAAATAAATGGAACATTATCAAACTGAATAACACACAAAATACTATATTAATTGGTGAAGGAAGGTCAGAGAGGGCTTATAGGCAGAGTTACATAATTCTGTGGACCCTGTTGTAAAATTAAGCCTGAACGTTTCACATTGGACATGGGGCTTTGGTGGCTAGCTTCTGTATTTACTTGGAGTATCAGAGTTTATTTAGCAGCTGTATAGTGTTCTGAAAATTAATAGATTTTACTAACATGTATTAATGATTTACAGTAAATGTGAGAAATGGAGCACTTGTTATTAACAAATTAAATAATCATCTACTTGGCAAGGAGTGATGATTTCCAGCGTCCCCAAACCTATAGCTGTGTAAAAATGCCATACTAAATAATTTTATGAAAAAATGCTTCACATGACTGTGAATCAAAAGAAGATCATTAGAGTTAGCAAACAGCCTGGTATTTTTCTCTTTTTAAGGGCTAGTTGCTGGTCTTAATAACAGGCTATATTGGAAAGAAGGTACTAACTTCCAGATTCCTTCTTGCAAAGTCTCATATCTGTCACAGATCAATGATACAACCACCAACCCGTTCTATATATTTTCGGGCATTAAAGGCGAAGAACTTAACTAGCAAACAGTGATTTTATGAAAGCTGTAGAGAGAGTTTACCATCTGTTTTGTTTTCTACCCAGGTTCTTATGGCCTCTGTGCAAGCTTGTGTGTCTTGGAAATTCACCAGTTTTATAGCAGTCTGAAAAAATTTCTTGTTGCTATGGAGATACTGTTCTTTTACAATGAATCCTTCTTGAAGGTAGAGGGCATTGGCAAGATTAAATGTAAATTCTTTCTTTTCTGAGGTGACAGAGAAAAGTGTCTGGAGCAGAGAGAATTCTTCACCTAAGGAAAATAAATGTTAATAGTAGCATCTTCACTTGAAGAACATAAAGCAGCTGTGTAATAGCATCATTCTCCATGTACAAAATGCATTCCATAATCTCCTGAAGGTTCAGGTGCAGTACAACTAAGGCTGCTTTTGAAAATGGGCTGCAATATTCTGATTGTTTCCTTTATGCTGCATGTACATTTGGAAAAAAACAGAAGATTCAGAGACTCTCCCCACCACCACCACCACCCTGTCCCCAGAATACAGGCCCTTTCTACCCAAGCTACTTTGTAAAGGTGTAACTGGTAAGGTGATTAGATATTCCTCAAAACTGTCAGTGGTTTTAAAACCAGTCTTCTTCCAACCATCCCTGTCAGTGTCGTAAAAAAATGTTTTTGTGGCACAAGCCACCTGCAGATGCAGGGAAGTAAACTACAACAAAAGGGTTCAAGACTGGAAAACCCTAAGGGGGCAAATGCTACCCCCACAAAGTTCAATTCTAAAAGTGACAAGGATTGCTTGTTGAAGGAGTGGGGGTAGAGAGAGAGAGAAGTAGGAACTCCTCTTGTTCTCTCCCACACTCAAAACTCTCCTATGCATACCTCCTTCACCCCCCACTGAAACCATTCTCTCTCCTGGTCCTCTTGAGTGAAAGGTGTAAACATATTCTATATAAGGAACAACATGCATTAACCTACACATACAAGATTAATTCACATCACCAGCTTTAGTGCAGAGACAGATTATGCCTCTCCTTACTCTCACTGGGTGTACCTTACTCCACAAGCAGGGCCAGTGAAATCAGTGGGATTATACCTAGAGTAAGGTACTACTCAGCGTGAGTAAGGGTGGCAAAGTCTGGCTCTTTTAACCTATGTCCTCCTTCAGAGGATAATATTGAATAAGCAAAGCATGAACTAAATATATTTTAAGACAGGGTGAATGAATCTCACTGGTGCACTAATTAAATAGATACTATGAGCTGAGTATTCCAAGTGTCTGACTCTGTATGCTTTTCAGCATTGGTAACATGTCTGATAGAGAAGATTTTTGAAGTCACTTGCACATGCTCAGGCTAACCTTATCTTTGAAAGACACCCTGGGGGGCGGATAACGGGGCACCCCTACCGAGTGTAGTTACACTTTAAAATCCACAATGTATTGATTACATATTTGATTTTTTATAGTTCCCAGGCCAAATAAATTCCTGAAGTAACTCCACTGAAGTCACTTATTACAACAGGGCTGAATTTTGGCCTCCAGGATTCATTTAACTCTATAATTTAATGCACTGTAAGCTGCATTTTTTTACAGGTATCTTCCCTCTTATGTCCCAGGTTTATCTCATTCTATTCCTCTCCTGCTGTGTCACATCTTTTAACAACACGGAGATATGAAATCCATTCAGTGTTGTAACCACCCACTCTAACTAGTTTCAGAGTAACAGCCGTGTTAGTCTGTATTCGTAAAAAGAAAAGGAGTACTTGTGGCACCTTAGAGACTAACCAGTTTATTTGAGCATGAGCTTTCGTGAGCTACAGCTCACTTCATCGGATGCATAGCATATTGTGGAAACTGCAGAAGACATTATATACACACAGAGACCATGAAACAAAACTTCCTCCCACCCCACTGTCCTGCTCGTAACAGCTTATCTAAAGTGATCATCAAGGAGGGCCATTTTCAGCACAAATCGAGGTTTTCTCACCCTTCCCCCCCCCCCCCACAGACACACATACAAACTCACTCTCCTGCTGGTAATAGCCCATCCCTCTTTGAAACCTCTCTTTATAATGCGCATGATAATCAAGGTGGGTCATTTCCAGCACTAATCCAGGTTTTCTCACCACCCCCCCCTCCAAAAACCACACACACAAACTCACTCTCCTGCTGGCAATAGCTCATCTTACAATGTGCACAGCAATAATCCAAGTTTAACCAGAACGTCTTGGGGGGGGGGGGGGAGTTTGTAGGAAAAAAACAAGGGGAGATAGGCTACCTTGCATAATGACTTAGCCACTCCCAGTCTCTATTCAAGCCCAAATTAATAGTATCCAATTTGCAAATGATTTCCAATTCAGCAGTTTCTCGCTGGAGTCTGGATTTGAAGTTTTTTTGCTTTAAGATAGCGACCCTCATGTCTGTGATTGCGTGACCAGAGAGATTGAAGTGTTCTCCGACTGGTTTATGAATGTTATAATTCTTAACATCTGATTTGTGTCCATTTATTCTTTTACGTAGAGACTGTCCAGTTTGACCAATGTACATGGCAGAGGGGCATTGCTGGCACATGATGGCATATATCACATTGGTGGATGTGCAGGTGAACGAGCCTCTGATAGTGTGGCTGATGTTGTTAGGCCCTGTAACTCTAACTAGTTTCTGTTAGTGCCATATTACATTGCATAGGCATTTTGGAAACATCCCTTTCTGCCAGTGACTGGCAGCATGACACATGGCAGAGGTCAGAGACTTGATTTTCTAAGTAACTTGTCTGTTTAAATATTTTCTAAAAAAATTAAAATGGTTAATAATCATCTTCTTGAATGAATGGATTTATGTCATGCACTGAAGATCTACAAATGTAGCTATAAATGCCCAGCTGTCCCTTGATAAGTATTTATTCTTGGGAGTCTATGGAAAAAGACCATTGTACCAAACAAAGTGCTGCAAAGTAATGTTAAAAATGTACTTTGCACATTGGATTTGATCTGCAGATCAATGATCTCTATTAGGACAGATTGCATTAAAACTATTCAAAGCAATTAAAATGGACTTACTACATTTCCTGGAACCTGTAATTGAACATGGGCTTCAATTATTTCTACTTCTAGCTGTTAAGAATGCAGTGTTTTTTGTACAAAATGTACACATTTTAAAATCATTTAGCCAACAAATTTTTGTAAGTCTTTTTCACTGTAGAATTACCTACTGTAGGGTTATTTGTGAAATTTGTAATGACTTTCCTATTACTTTTCATTAAGATGATATTAAATATAAATAAGGAAGTGGAGGCCAGGGGTGAGTGGCTGGAGTTGGCTTCTTATACCCCTTAGGCCAGATTCTGATACTCTTAACTCATGTTTGGGAGCACTGCACTCCGTAAGTAGTCTCAAGACTTCAATGGGACGATTTATGGATAAGGTGCTATGCAAATTGTATATATAAAATGTATTAGGCCCTACCAAATTCACGGTCCATTTTGGTCAATTTCACAGTCATAGGATTTTTAAAAATCACAAATTTCATGATTTCAGATATTTAAATCTGAAATTTCACGGTGTTGTAACTGTAGGGGTCCTGACCCAAAAGGCAGTTGTGGTGGGAGGGGGGGTTGCCAGGTTATCGTAGGGGGGTACACTCTTCCTTCTGTGCTACAAATGGCAGCGGCGCTGCCTTCAAAGAGTGGTGGCTGCTGGCTGGGAGCCCACCTCTGAAGGCAGCGGCGCTGCCAGCAGAAGCACAGAAGTAAGGATGGCATGGTATGGTATCCATGTCAGTGACTGAGCTGGCTGCTATGGAAGAACCTGTTCTGAGAACAAGAAATGTCTATGTGATCAGAAAGCAACAGAGGATCAGAGATGGTAGCTACTGGCCAATGTCCTCTACCTTGTTCTGCATCTTAGATATGTCCGTTTCTGTTTTACTAGTTAGCTTCATTAGTTTGAGATTGATATTTTATTTGCATTTTAAGATAAGAGAATGAGATCTAGCAAAAGGAGCTAGTGCCATGTGACAGTGATATAATCATTCAAAACCCTGACAGTCATGTCATGTGACATGAGCTAGGTACTAAATGCCACTCACCAGTGTGTTTCACCATTATTACACAGCATGAATGACAGTAGATCAAGCGATACTCACCATCTTTATTTCCTTGCAGTTTCAAAGCTTGTCTTATCTCATTAAGTGCTTTTCCTTTTGCCCCCAACTGCACCGTTCCCAGAAGTAAAGCAACACCAAGTGGTGAGTGTATGATGTTCTCCTCTTTAGGAGAACAGTGAAGAACTTGGTAGAGCTCCACCGCAAGTTGGGTAGTGCTATCAGCCATAGGATTAGAGATGGGGCTGCAAGTTAAGGACATTCCAGCTGTAATCAAGAGAAGGCTCTGAAATAAAGCACTTCTCATCGTAGCACAGTTTATTGCAGCTTTTTCCCCTCTGAATGATTGGAACTGAAATCACATTATAAAAACCAGAACAGTGATTTAACTTCACACTACCACACTTGTCTAAGAAGTTACGATAAACAGCATCTAGCTCCTTCCCGTAGTTCTATTGGTCAATTTCTTTATCTCACCCATAAATTATATACCCAGTAAAAAGAAACTTTTTAACACAAGGAAATGTTACCTTTGATCTCTAATAGAATCTTATGTAAATCATCCCGTAAAGCAAACTTCTATACCTGAAAAGAGGTTTAATCTTGATAAACAAAAACCTATATAAGACTAGGTTAACGTGAATATTTAAAGATTGTTTGCAAGTATCATTCTGTGTACCTTTGGCATAATGTATGTAGTGTTCCCGTATTAAGTTCACTGTTTACCACAGTTAGAAGTTATCCTTTAACAAGTCATAGGAAGGAAAAAGGAACGTCCTTTATCTGTGCAATCAGTTAAGTAACTGATCCATTTAATTGATGCTAGTAACGAATATGTACGCACAGCTGTATTACCACACTTGTATGTAGTAGAAAACACCATGCTGTGCTTGATTTTATTTGGAGTGGTATATACTATTCTAAATGATCTGTAGCTGTAAAATATTAATCTGAATCTATACTTCTAGCACCTTGAATTTTAGGGTGTTTGGATCTGGGATTTTGAATCAGTGTATTCATATGACAGGGGGCCATTTGTACAATTCAGATCAGGGATGAGCTTTCAGACCCCAAAGTGTGTTTGAATCCAGGATTTTGGTGTGGGTCGCTCTTGAATTCCAGGACAAATATTGCTTTAGAAATGTAGCCTCATAATACAAATGTACATTTGAATAGATCTGGTTTTATAAAGCACTCTAAGTCTATCACAAAAGCATTTTACTAAATAATTAATTACATTCTGGCACAGTAATACAGCAGATATTACAAAACTCAAAATTAACTCACATGAAGCCTGAAATTCAATGGAATCCCTCCTGCTCAGGAGTTACCTTGGAATTGTTAAATTCCAGATGAGCAAGCATCAAGGGCAGACAGAGAGAGGATACCTCTAACAACATCAGCATTGAGTATAAGCCTCAATCATGTTAAGAAACTAGAGATTGTAATTTCAAAGGAGTCTAAGGGATCTCCCTTAGGCTGCCTTGAATAATTGCAGCCTAAACCCCTAACTGTCCATTTCAACTGTGCTACACTAAATTCATAATCCAAAATCCACTGAAAATCACTGGGTGTTTTCCATTGACTATAATGGCTTTAAGCCCTAACATGTTAAGTTGCAGAACTATATTTTGAATTCAGTTAATTGCCCATTCCCTTCCTGTTGAAGTTACCGAAAGCACTTCTTGATTTTAATGGGAATAAGAATCAGGTCTATACTTACTGCTCTGTCCTACCTTAAGAAAGCTATAGCTTAAAGGAATTTGGATTAGGCAATAATAAAAATACACACCTACATCATTTAAAATATTTAGTTTTATACTAATAGCAACCAGCGTTTCCTGTTCCCCAAAGCAATTTAAAGAATTATTGCATATGCTTACCCGGAAAAACAGTTTCACCTCTCTCTCCACACTTCACAGCAACACTACACTTAAAAACTGGTTTGCCTTGAAACGAAAAATAAAGAGCAACAAGGACAAGGACACCACTATGTTTATCATGAAAAGCAGCATGACTAATGTACCAAAACCCATAACAGGTGGCCACAAAGTTTATTATGAAAATTTGTCTTTCTAAAATGTGTCAGTATTAATTGGGATGTCTTGCCTTGTGTAAGAAATTAATGGGGAGAACTGTGTTTCAGTTTAATGGGATGACAGCATAACTCAGAAACATGACCTCAGTTCTAATGTGCCCTTCTGATCCTTTTAGTTTACCTTGAGAGAGTCTGCATTTGAAGCAGAACTATGGACTATGCTCCTGAATTGACCCACAGAAATAATGGTTATTTTTTCCACATGGTTTCACCTGCAAATTGCAAATACATCAGCCATTGTGGACGTATATATTTTAAGCATAGCTGAGAGGGGAAAAGGGACAAAGGGTTACATGTGTTTAGCCCCAGCCTGTAGTAGAGTAGTGCAGAGCATTGGGAGGCTCTTGCCTCCACAAGGCACAGTGCTGCCTGGAGTTCCCCATTGTGCTGGGGCAATGATTGGGGAAAGGATCCTTATTCCATCCGCACACATACAGCTACATAAGGGCTGGCACAATTTTAGCCTAAACAGTTTAGTGCAACAAGCAGTGATAAAATACTGCAACATTATATAATAGATATAAGGAATACATGACAGTGTGGTGTAGAGGTTTCAGGGTGTGTCTACACTGCAATTAAAAGCCTGCGACTGGCCCATGCCCACTGACTTAGGCTCCTGGGTTTCAGGCTAAGGGGCTGTTTAACTGCACTGTAGATGTTCAGGCTCGGGCTTTTGCAAGTGTGGAGGGCCCCAGACGTAGGGCTGCAGCCCGAGCCCAAATGTCTACACCACAATTAAACAGCGCCTTAGCCCAAGTCTGCTGGTGTGGGCTAGCCATGGGTGTCTAATTGCAGTGTAAATGTACCCTTAGTCAGTCTGAGTATGGGATGGGCCCATCACGAGTTATGCAAGTCATCCCAAATGCATGCCAATCAAAAAATTGATAAAATACTGCCCCAATCAGACATTTGACATAGACTGTATGTATTACAGAAATAGTATTTTAAGAAGTTTGAGAAACCATTAGTGCCAATATTTATTATTTCTATGAAGTCAGGCTTCCTTAGTACAGAACTACAATTGCACAAGCTTTAGAAGAAGAAGAATTTTATACATAACATATTTCCCAGCTTGCACCTCAGAGCCGTATGATTTTGAGACAAGGGTGGAAGGGGGTTGCCTTCCATTTCTAGAAGGCAAGAAGGAGCATTTCAATGGCAGGTTGCTTTTTTTTTTTTTTTAAAGGCTTCTGCTTGAAGCTAGTCAGATTTGAAATTTAAGTGGACCTGAGATCAGAATAAAGTTAATTCATGTTACTCAGCACCACACAGTTGACAGGGACAGTATCCTCTGCTCTACCAATGCTCTCGGCCTTGTTCACTTTTCCTTCAGCTTTTCATGAAAATTACCCCTATGTCTTCATCCACATGTACCCCTATGCATGGTACAGCTGAAGTTCACCTGCAGTGCTCTTGCCCTGCCGCGTCCAAATTCCTCTTGAAGACTCCTGCCATGGTGCTGACAGTAAATTAAGATGACCTGTATGTGAGGAGCGTGTTGTGCCTGTTGCCTATATTCCCCCTCCATGGTCCACTAAGGGCGCTCACTCAAGGGTCCTCAGAGGCCCATGTCCCTCTCCCTCCTGACTGGGGTTTTCCCAAGCTGCACAATTCCCTGCCTAAACTGTGCTATCCTCAGCAAGCCAGACTGCCTAAACAAGCTAGGTCAGCACTTTGCTTTCTTGCCAGAGGCTATGAACAGTATAATTGCCACAGTTACCAGCTCTTTCTAAGCAAGCACATTTATTCTTAAGGTGTGAACATGATACAGAAAACAATAAAGGAACCTACACACATACAAAAAGTTTACCAGAGATTACCCCCCAACTCCAATCTAGTTCTCTGATAGGTATCAGTTCTTCAAAACCCACAACGGGGTTTCCCCCATGGTTACAAGTTCATAACTGTCTCAGATTCAAAGCTACAATGAATAGCTCAGTCTTTCCTTTAAACAACTTGGGTCTTTGATCTTGATCTCTTGTAACAAGTAATCAGCAGACAATGGCCCACCCCTGAAGGCACAGCTTCAAAGGGCTGAGTTTTGGCATCATCGGAGGTGGGGAATTTGCATTCACCACCCCCTACATATTCCCCAGGGAAACCACTTAACACACTTTGTTCCAAAAGTGCATTCTTGTGTGGCACATTGTTCAATATAGTCTTTTGAACACCCAGGTCTCACATCGCATCCCCTCTCTCCCGAGGTGTTACATACAATCCCGGCCCACAATAAAACATAAACCATTCGTACATTCATTAATACAATGGACCCCAAAGATACTTAAAGTTAATTCCATAAGGTCTCCCAAGGATATTGCAGGAAAATGCCATATCTGTCACACGTGTTTCCTTTACCCTAACCTCTGTGCACTAGTCTATCCTTACACTGTAAACTCCTCAGAGCAGAAATCATGTTTCAGTGTTTGGAAAGCACCAAGCACATTGTGAGCACTACCATAAAAACACAGTAAGTCATAATAACAACATGGAATATGTGAAATGGCTGCGGGTAATCTTGTCATATTTTATAAAGCAGCATACACATTTATGATACTGTATAAATAACATTTAGGCAATGTTAAAGTACATTTAAATTGATGTTAGGCACTACTTGTTACAGTAAGTAAATAATTTTCAGACAAAAAAGTGGGATTTTTTAATACACTGCTTCTCTTTAAAAAGAAATGTACAACACTCAGGAACAAAATAAAGTTTACAAACACTCAAAAACAGGAGTAACAGTTCTTCTAGCTATAAAAGTGTTTTGAAAATTTATTCTTCACATTCAAGATCTGTAGTTTAATTGTTTTGTGCTTGACTTATTGGTGCAATTGTTCACTGATATTTATTTCCATATTGCCAAGGTGATCAAAAACAGTTCTGAAAGGAAGATGTTGAGTTAATTATACATATGCTTTATTTTTAAGTCTTTTTAGTTTTTACATTATAATATGACTATTTAGGAATGTCACTGCAGTGTACTTACAGAGCACATTTTGTTTGCTTTAAATCACTCTTACCATGAGTTTATCTAACATGTTTTGAAATTCATACAGAAAAAAACCTGGAGTTCCTCCTGCCAATCAAAACTAGTGTTCTACCACTTTAAATACTTATGCATATGGCAGGTTTCAGAGTAGCAGCCGTGTTAGTCTGTATCCTTAAAAAGAACAGGAGTACTCGTGGCACCTTAGAGACTAACAAATTTATTAGAGAATAAGCTTTCGTGGGCTACAGCCCACTTCATCAGATGCATAGAATGCAACATATAGTAAGATATATGTATATACACATACAGATAAGTTGGAAGTTACCATACAAACTCTGAGAGGCTAATTAGTTAAGATGAACTATTATCAGCAGGAGAAAAAAACTTTTGTAGTGATAATCAAGATGGCCCATTTAGACAGTTGACAAGAAGGTGTGAGGATACTTAACTTAAGAAAATAGATTCAATATGTGTCATGACCCAGCCACTCCCAGTCTCTATTCAAACCCAGGTTAATGGTATCTAGTTTGCATATTAATTCAAGCTCAGCAGTTTCTCCTTGGAGTCTGTTTTTGAAGCTTTTCTGTTGCGAAATTACCACCTTAAATCTTTTACTGAGTGGCCAGAGAGATTGAAGTGTTCTGCTACCGGTTTTTGAAAGTTATGATTCTTGATGTCAGATTTGTGTCCATTTATTCTTTTGCGTAGAGACTGTCCGGTTTGGCCAATGTACATGGCAGAGGGGCATTGCTGGCACATGATGGCATATATCACATTGGTAGATGTGCAGATGAACGAGCCCCTGATGGTGTGGCTAATGTGATTAGGTCCTATGATGGTGTCACCTGAATAAATATGTGGAAAGAGTTGGCATCGGGCTTTGTTGCAAGGATAAGTTCCTGGGTTAGTGTTTTTGTTGTGTGGTTGCTGGTGAGTATTTGCTTTAGGTTGGGGGGCTGTCTGTAAGCGAGGACTGGTCTGTCTCCCAAGATCTGTGAGAGTGAGGGATCATTTTTCAGGATAGGTTGTAAATCTTTGATGATGCACTGGAGAGGTTTTAGTTGGGGGTGAAGGTGACAGCTAGTGGCTTTCTGTTATTTTCTTTGTTGGGCCTGTTCTGTAGTAGGTGACTTCTGGGTACTTTTCTGGCTCTGTCAATCTGTTTTTTCACTTCAGCAGGTGGGTATTGTAGTTGTAAGAACACTTGATAGAGATCTTGTAGGTGTTTGTCTCTGTCTGAGGGATTGGAGCAAATGCAGGTGTATCTTAGAGCTTGGCTGTAGACAATGGATCGTGTGGTGTGTCCTGGATGGAAGCTGGAGGCATGTAGGTAAGTATAGCAGTCAGTAAGTTTTTGGTATAGGGTGGTGTTTATGTGACCATTGCTTATTAGCACAGTAGTATCCAGGAAATGGACCGCTTGTGTGGATTGGCTGAGGTGATGGTGGGATGGAAATTGTTGAAATCATGGTGGAATTCCTCAAGGGCTTCTTTTCCATGGGTCCAGATGATGAAGATGTCATCAATGTAGTGCAAGTAGAGTAGGGGTGTTAGGGGACGAGAGCTAAGGAAGCGTTGTTCTAAGTCAGCCATAAAAATGTTGGCATACTGTGGGGCCATGCAGGTACCCATAGCAGTGCCACTGACTTGAAGATATAGATTACCCCCAAATATGAAATAGTTATGGGTGAGGACAAAGTCACAAAGGTCAGCCACCAGGTTTGCCGTGACATTATCGGGGATACCGTTCCTGATAGCTTGTAGTCCATCTTTGTTTGGAATGTTGATGCAGAGGGCTTCTACATCCATAGTGGCCAGGAGGGTGTTTTCTCGAAGATCACCGATGGACTGTAGTTTCCTCAGGAAGTCAGTGGTGTCTCGAAGATAGCTGGGAGTGCTGGTAGCGTAGGGCCTGAGGAGAGAGTCCACATAGCCAGACAATCCTGCTGTCAGGGTGCCAATGCCCGAGATGATGGGGCATCCAGGATTCCCAGGTTTATGGATCTTGGGAATCAGATAGAATACCCCTGGTCGGGGTTCTAGGCATGTGTCTCCACAGATCTGTTCCTGTGCTTTTTCAGGGAGTTTCTTGAGCAGATGGTGTAGTTTCTTTTGGCAATCCTCAATGGGATTAGAGGATAATGGCCTGTAGAATGTGGAGTTAGAGAGCTGCCTAACAGCCTCTTGTTCATATTTCAACTTATTCATGATGATGACAGCACCTCCTTCGTCAGCCTTTTTGATTATGATGTCAGAGTTGTTCCTGAGGCTTTTGATGGCATTGTGTTCCGCACGGCTGAGGTTATGGGGCAAGTGATGCTGCTTTTCCACAATTTCAGCCCGTGCACGTCGACAGAAGCAATCTATGTAGAAGTCTAGTCTGTTGTTTCGACCTTCAGGAGGAGTCCATGCAGACTCCTCCTTTTTGTAGTGTTGGTAGGAAGGATTCTGTGGGTTAGTATGTTGTTCAGAGGTGTGTTGGAAATATTCTTTGAGTCGGAGACATCGAAAGTAGGATTCTAGGTCACCACAGAACTGTATCATGTTCGTGGGCCTGGAGGGACAAAAGGAGAGGCCCCGAGATAGGACAGACTCTTCTGCCATGCTATGAGTATAGCTGGCAAGATTAACAATATTGCTGGCTGTGTTAAGGGAACCACTGTTGTGGCTCCTTGTGGCATGTAGTAATTTAGATAGTTTAGTGTCCTTTTTCCTTTGTAGAGAAGCAAAGTTTGTGTTGTAAATGGCTTGTCTAGTTTTTGTAAAATCTATCCATGAGGAAGTTTGTGTGGAAGGTTGGTTTTTTATGAGAGTATCCAGTTTTGAGAGCTCATTCTTAATCTTTCCCTGTTTGCTGTAGAGGATGTTGATCAGGTGGTTTTGCAGTTGCTTTGAGAGTGTGTGGCACAATCTCTCAGCACAGTCTGTGTGATATGGAGATTGTAATGGATTTTTTACCATTAGTCCTTTTAGTATGATGTCCATCTGTTTGCATTTGGAAAGGAAGATGATGTCTGTCTGTATCTGTACGAGTTTTTTCATGAAGTTGATGGATTTCCATTCTCTTCCATTCCATTCCATTTTCTCATGCTGATAATAGCTTCATCTTAACTAATTAGCCTCTCACAGTTTGTATGGTAACTTCCAACTTACCTGTGTGTATATATCTCTTACTGTATGTTCCATTCTATGCATCGGATGAAGTGGGCTGTAGCCCACGAAAGCTTATGCTCTAATACATTTGTTAGTCTCTAAGGTGCCACAAGTACTCCTGTTCTTTATGCATATGAGTTTATTTACATACATCAATAGTCCTACTGAACTCAGTGGGGAATCACATGTTTAACAGTTTGCAAGATTAGGCCTGCAAAAGTATCCAAATTAGCAACCCTCTGCATGTGGAATGGCCAGTAACTTCAGGCAGATTTTTTCCAAAAGGCTGATCCTCCAGACAAACATGCATGGAGTGCTCTGATTGACTCCTGTTACTTCAATGAGACTTACATGAGTAAAGTTACTCACTGAGTGCCTGGCTGCAGGAGCAGGTCCCAAGCAAATACTGGAAGATTTGACCCTAAAAGTAGGGCTTACTTTGTTAAACTGTTTGTGGCAAAGCCAGCTTCATTCTGTATATGGTATTCTTTGCACTTATCTTCTTTGTAACAAGAAGGTTTATTTTTCTTTCAACTTTGCTTGCTTCTTATTTCTTTTCATCTTGCCTTCGTTGCACATTTGCTCACATAGTTGCCTTGCTTTTTGTTCACGATCCAGAATTTCTTTTGGGAACAGGCTCTTCTCATCAAATACAGCTTTCAAGGCTAAAAAACAGGAATGAAATTCACATCAAAATCAATCATGTTGGGTAAGATGCACTCTTAAAAAGAAAGGCACAGGAGGGGGGAAAAAACAGAAACAAAACCAGAATAAATCTGAGAGAACAATACTGACTTTTTGCTTCCAGATCTGCTAAGAAAAGTTTGTGGCTTTTTGGAAATTACTTTACATTTTGCTCTTTCTTTTTGGCTTAATCTGTACATTAAGCATTTAGGCCCAGACTCTGCAAAGAATGCCCTGTGGGTAAAGTCCTGTGCCTCATATGGAGTGCTCATTCTAGGATCTGGACCTTAAATTTCCAGTCTGCCTCTGAAGATGTGAAGGTATGAATCCTCTAACTGAGAGGGAGAAAGAACAGAGGTTGTTGTGGTTTTTTAAAACAAAAAACCAAAACACTGTTCTTTTAATTTATTTTAATCTCTTTATTGCTCTTAAGGGATCATAAAAAGCTGAAATCAAATTATCCTGTATTGAAACAAAAGAATTTAAACTGCTAGTTGACTGTCTGCATGACTGAGCAAGTGTACTGTGCACTGCTCATTACTTCTTAAGCAAGAAGCTGCATCCTTCATGCAGAATAGGAGATAAGGAAGCACATGGCTCAAAGAATTAAGAGCATAATTTCCAAAGGTGCTGAATATCAGCAGCTCACACTAACTTCATCTAGAGTCATGAGACTTGAAGTCAATGGGAATCTCTCTATTGACTTCAGTGGGCTTTAGACAAGATTCTTAATGATTTAAAGGATTAGAATTTTAAATAATTTACCATATCCTGATATTAAACAGAACCGGAAACAAAGGTAAACGGAGAAAAGACTAATGAATACATTATCTGTGTTTAATACATAATTAACTTGTAATTTACTAATTGGCAAATTTCTGAAGAAATTAGAGAGCAGTTCTAAAATCATTCAGAATATATTTGGAGTTTACAGTTTTTAATATCTAGGTGTGTGCCTGAGCGTGAATAATCTTCACTATGATTTGTTGTTATTAATACTTAGGGAAAGAATTGGGCATTTAGATCCTGATCCGAAGGCCACTGAAGTCAATGGGAGTGTTTCCATTGGCTTCAATGGGTTTTGGAGCAGGACAGCAAACAGAGTAAGGGTTAGACTTTGCAAGTGGATCCACACAAATTCCCTACCTCACAGGGGTTTTGTGAGGATAAATATACTTTCAGGTTGTAAGGTGGTCAGATACGACAGTGGTGGGGGCTCTATAAGTGCCTGGGACAGGCAGAATTCCCATGACATCAGTGGGACTCTGCACAAGATCAATGGTGCACTTGTGCCCAGGCCTTGATTCAATAAGATGATCAAGCACATGCCTAACCTTCATGGGACTTCTATATGGCTACTAATATGCTTACAGCTAGTCACCTGCTTAAGCACGTGCAAGATAAGGTCTAACTGTTGACATTTTAAAAAAAATTCTTACTTTGATTTTGGTAACTGATAGCCCATAACTACTAATTGACAGAAACTTGACTGACTTGACAAGGATCTATATTAAAGATCCATATTTGGCCAATAGTTGCTTTCCCAGATTAGTGAGATGCCATCACCACTTTATTATAAACTTGGATTTACTAAGTGTTATGTTTGTGACATTTGATTGTTGGTTTTATTACCTCTGAACCTACCAAATTACACCTAATTCAATTCATGTTATTACACATTGGATCCCACTCTTTACTTTTTGTAAATTTATGTTATTTTGGTTAATAGAATAGAATGTACATATGGAAGTGTAAAATCTGCTTCTTAAGTCTATGCATCATGAATTTCAGTTGGATTAATGAATAGAGGATGGAATCAGTCAGACCTAAATATAACCCTACTATTCCACATCTGAATCTTTCACAGGAGCAAGTCAGAAACAAAGCGAGAGAGAGAGAGAGAGAGAGAGAGAGAGAGAGAGAGAACACCAGTAGGTTGGTAAAATACACTGTGAGAAAAAAAGATATTTTTGCCAGCTGGGAACAGGCACCTGACTAGTAAATGAAGTTCATGTGGCAATTAATCCAACCTCAAGATATAGATTACAGAAGCAATCTTTAAAATTAAAATGTAGACATGCAATGCCAAAATTTGGCCTTGCTGATTCAGCTGCAAAGGCTTTCATTTAATTGGTTCATCCCCCCCATCCCCGACACACACACGCACTCTCAATGCTTTCCTCATACTTCTCAATTGACCCCTGCTGATTGGCTCACACAAACCTAACAGTAACTCACTATAAACATGAATTATTGACATTAAAATAGCTAAATTTTGTAGATAAGCCTTATCAAATAAATATTGCAATGATGTGTTCTACAACAAACCCTAAATGCTATAGTAGAATGGTTAGCAGTGATGTTTCAACATCAGGATTTCTGAAGGAGCAGCAAAAGGAGAAGCACTGGAGAGTCATCAAGGAAAATGCCAGAGAGAGTGCAGTCACAATAAACAGTCAGACAAGCCAATTTTCTTTATGGATCAACACTTAAGCAGTTATATAAACCTTGCCAAAAAAGTCAGCTTGGTTTTGTGTGGGAGGGAAAGTGTAGGTTGGCAAGAGGTACAGAAAACCCATATGTATTTTAAAGAACAGTCCGATGTAATAGTTATTTTATTGAAGATCCATTTTGTGATTGTTTTGTAGGAATATGTAAAGCACAGTGTAATGGCTCAAGAGCACTCTGTAATCATTGAGTATAGCAGTAAATATTTTCTCCAGTCAGCCTGGATAGAACTGCGCTGCACGTATCTTCTCACCATTTCCCTCCTTGTTTCACTGAATTTTTGTTTTTCGTGAGTGCTTTTGTTATTGCCAGCCATATGAAGATTCAGAAGTTGGGTGTGAAAAGCTGATTGAAGAATTGTCTCTTTCTGCCATTTCTTGAATGGGGCTACATCAGAGATGGCATTGCTCCTCATGCTTGCCTAGACACCCTTCTGCCCCATCTGTCACCTCCTGTCTTTTTTTGATTGTCAGTGGGAAGGAGTCCAGTGTGTGCTATGAAAGTTTCCGTAAAGGGGGACTCCTCAGCATACTACCAGAAACATCTCGCTTTATTGGGACACAAATCAGCTTAGCAGAAATTCACTGGAATATATATTTTCTCTCTCTCTCTCTCGTTTGTCAAAACCTGTTAAAAATAAGATTGTTCTTTTCTACCAAGAACAGAATCAAAAGTGAATGCTCCAGAGTAATCCTGTCTCAGAACATTTAGGGGCTGATTCAAAACCTACTGAAAGAAAGACCTCCCATTAACATAGACTGCAGTAGACTTTGGATCAAGCCCTTACAAAATAAGAAGTTGTTCAAATAGGATTATGTGTCCTGCTGCTGTGTTGAAGCCCCAGATCAGCAGCTAAGCAATAAATCTTAGAGTTCTCTATTACCTTCACCTTATTTTTGCACAGATGGCAAAAGCTAGTGACCTTTATTTTTGCCTTTCTATAATGAAAGCTGGAGAAATGCGAATATAATCAAGGTCTACTTACTTTCTGAAAGAGTAGGGAGCTTCAGATTTTCAGGGCACTTCTCCTCAGTCATTTCCCTGAAGTATTTATCAGGGTTTAGAACAAAGTCAGGCTTGTTCATTTCAACAACGTCCTCAAGGGCTCCAATATTTAATGACCTAAATGTTCCTTTAAAGCAGCAGGATTATTGAAAAACCAGAATTAATTCCACATAACAGCCCAATTGTATTTTGAAGATAAGATAACTTTTCTTGTCTATCTTCATTCATATTACTCCATTTGTGCTGCTATAATACTCAGAGACAAGAAACATTCAGCTCTGTAAACACAGCTGTACAGATTAAATCAACAATCATTTTTATTTAAAACAACCAGAGAAAGCTCAAGATTGTCGGTTCTTAGCTGAGAATTCAAGGGGGGGGGGGGGAACACCCAGTTTTCACTTGGAAGTGACACTTTTCACAAGTCAATTTGGATATTCTCCAATTTCTTCTCTATAATACGTAACATCCTCCATAAAATACAGAGTGAAAATAGTTTCTTGTACCTATTTAAGTAAAACCAAAGAAAATGGATTAGGTTTCTAAAGATAATTAACAATGTTAAGGGCCACCAACTTATTTTAGTTTTATCACTGAGAACAAGAATGGGTCCATCCTGTGAAATTCCAGATGCTAAAAGATTTTCAGTTATTTCTTAAAGATGTAATTCAAAGTTATTTGAAGCAAACTACAAATGCACTTGATAAAATGATATAATATTTATGTAGCACATCTCAACCAAATCAGTAGTGCCCCAACCTCCTTTACCCTGCATTGGACAAATTTGAAAGTAGGGATGCCTAAAGTGCACCTGTAGGAAATGAATGTGCCCCCACCCACAAATCATGTAGTTCATTGAGTTCACTGCAAATTGGACCTCTTGTCTCCACCTGGATTCTTTTTGTAGGAGAGCAGGTTGTGTCTGAGTGCAGACATCTATTGTAAGGTGGCCCAAGGAAGAGACCAGAACCGTTATTAACTCCCTATCAGTAGAAAAACTCCATTACCATTGGTTCGCTCAGGCTTGCTCCCCAGGAAAGACCCCATAAGATTCTGTATTTACAGATATGCAAGATAACAACTACTGAGGTTATGAAGTCAAAATGACTGTTTACCAGTGGAGTTTTGCATGGTCTTCCCATTGAAGAACTTATGTTTCTTTCCTTTCTGGATTTTGCTTTCTTTGTATTTTTTACCCAATATCGTGTTTTCCCATGGACTGATCCTAGAAAGATACAAGTGACTTTTTTTTTTTGGCTAAAATTTAAATGCAAAAACAAAATGATAGGCATCTATTTTGTCTCCTCCTGAAGTTTCTATTTTTATCCTTTGCCTGGCATATGTTATTATGCATTCAAAGGGTCACACCTTTCTGGGTCCACATACGCTGACTGTCAGAATATAGTACATGTGTATAGCTCCATATGGCTTTTGTTTCAGTAACCATATGCTACATGACTACATATAATCTTATAGGGTCTGATTAGAAGTCTATTGAAATCATTAGGAAGGTTTCCATTGACTTCAATGGGCTTTGGATTGGGCCCATAGTCATTTTTATTATTCATGTGTAAAATGACTTACTGATCATTGAAGTATGAGGCTGGATGTTTAGCAAAAAAGAATCTAATGATTGCAAAAATCTCTTTGTAGTGAATGAGAGAAGTTTTCTTTCACGAAGATCCCATGAGAGAACGCACTTTTAGGCCATTTACCAAGACTCCAAGCCATCCTCCTGGCGAGTAAGCACTTTTCCTTGTGACTATAACTGTGCAGAGAAAGGCAATTCTGTTTCGCAGAGGTTTTTAAAATTTGGAACAAAACCCCAACATTTTGAAGTTCTCTGAAAAAGAGAGTGGAGTACCAGCTCTGGGGCCTTGTAGCCTATCAGAACTGTAGACCTGGAGCCCCAGGCTGCCAAGGAACTGGGCCAATGGGCTAGCAGGAAACTTGGCAGGCAGGTTTTCATTGGAACTTTGGCAAAAATCGAACCATCTCTGTGAAACTTTTTGATTCTCTCAAATCAGAATATTTTGAGAAAATAATGTTTTGTTGGAATTTTTATGACCAGCACTACTTTCCATCCAGACTCACTGTCATTCTGTTAAGAAATAATAAATATGATTAACCTACTACCCAAGCTACAGCCCCATGATATTATAGGTCTACAAAGAGAACATGCTATAAAGGAGTGTCATTGTACCTTTAATGCTTTGGAACCACATCAACATGTTCTAGTAATAAGCACTAAGAGGCCCCACTTCTGATGCATCTGGCCCTGACTGAAGATGTAATTGCTCCCAAGACCACATACTAGTGAAATATTTGCTAGAGTACACAAACGCCATTCTCCTGTCTCATATGCTTGTAAAGGGTATTAGAATTGGAACAATTCCACCTCTTTGTCTTCAGGTGCTTCTGAAAAAAATCAGCTTCCTCTCAAGAGAAGTCTACTAAACCACCTGTTCTGCTCCAGGGTAGAAGGGAAATCTGGCACTTCTCCAAGCACACATTTAGTATGTTTCTGAAAACAGCAGAATCTGCAATGTTACTGAGCCCAGAGATTTTGCTGGGGAGCATTTGGAGAATGCTTAAGCAAGGTATGTGCTCATTGTTATATTGCAGTGGTTCAACTTGGATTATTTTTGGCAGCTTTTTTCATTTTCTATGAAAATATTAAAACTTGTGGATACTGGGCCTGATTCAGAAGTCATTTACCACAGAGTAAATCAGGAGCTACTGCACTGAAATCACTGGAATTGTTCTAAGATTATAACGAGATCCATTATATTTAAAAATGCTGTTCACCACAATAAATACTTATCACTTGCTCTTTAATCTTTAAGAACGTACCACTATGCTCTGCACAATCTTATCTATCACAAAAATGCTGTTAATTTGAATCCATTTTGCTCATACTTTGCTGACATTATGTGACATTTCTAATAATCTCATGTAAGAATATAACCTTTTATTAATGTAAATGTTTCACGCTATTACATTCAGGAATTTTTTTAAGCCAAAGAAGGACTTGTGTACAGTTTAATTTTACTGCTCTTATGCCTTGACACAGTCCATGTTACAAAGAGTCATTAAAGATGTAAACATTTAGGAGTACACTGTATTTTCTCAGAGATATAGACCTAACTACTTGAGCTTTAAGAACAAATATAAACCCTTGGAATGGGAGGTAATGAACTGCACACTTATTATGGTTATGATAGAAGGAACAGTGCAGTCTAAAAAATATCACTAAAGCAGCATAAAATGTGTCAGGAAGTAATCCAATCACAGACAGTTTTTAAAATGCTTAACAAACTAACACATACCATGCTAGGGCTCATTTATAGGAAAGAAGCATGGCCTAGTGAATTGAGCATTGACTTGGACTCAGGACACCCGAGTTCTGCTCCCAGCTCTTCCACTGGCCTGCTGTCACAGTTCACCTCTCTGTCTCAGTTATAAAGTATATGAAACAGTAATATAATGGGGGGAAATAGAAAGTATAATCAAACTTAACCCCTTCATAAAGCATTCTAAGATCTACTGATGAACAGAAGGAGCAAGGTGGTATTATAACATAGGTATGGTATGGCCCTGCACTGCCTAATGGGACACTCCAGGAGGAATTCTGTGCAGAGACATTGTGGCTCTGTCCCTTCAAAGAGTACATGATTTTCTGACAGAAAATGCACTTTTGCAAAATTGACATTTTCTGTGGGGAAATTTCAATTTTGCCAAAAAAAAAAAAGATTTTCCATCAGGCAACAAACCACAATGAAACATTTCAGTTTGGGGAATGTAGAAACATTTCATTTTGATCAAAAATGAAGAAATAAAACATTTCAAAAATTCCAAACAAAAATTGTTTGTAATTTCTGTTCCACAATAAATAAATAAACACATACATAACAAAAATAAACTTTTTTTGTCTCAGTTTGGGATGAAAACAAACGTGTTTTTTTTTTAAATGCCAAAGCCTACCATTGCAACCCCCCTTTTGATAAATGACTTACATGTTTACAGATTCTTCTTTGTCTTCCATACCAAGTATAGCTTGTTCTGGGGGTTTAGGAGATGGCTCTCCTCCAAGAACAGGGGCTTCTTTTTTCTTTAGAACGTCATCCTTTTCTTCCCTTTGGCCCACATTTTTATCTTGATTTTGTTCTCCTTTGGGGTGGGCAGGAGCATTTTCAATTCGCCAGTGCTCTTCCTAATAAGCAGAGCAGAAAGCATTTTAAAGCCACTCAGAACTAGAAATATTTTACTACTTTTTTTTAAAACCCCTTTCATATAGAAGTACCACCAGATGCAAAATTTTAAGACAGTTATTGGTTTTCATTATTTTCTTGCATGCTTACGTGAGCAACTGGTCCCCTGGTCCCAGATCCATATTATTTACATTACAGTACCTCATAGAGCAGTGGTGGGCAACCTGCGGCCCGTCAGGGTAATCTGCTGGCAGGCCGCCAGTTTGTTTATATTTGCACAGCTGCCCACAGCTCCCAGTGGCTGTGGTTCACCGTTCGTGGCCAATGAGAGTGGTGGCCAGCACGTCCTTGTGGCCCACGCCGTTTCCTGCAGTTCCCATTGGCCGGGGCTGAGAGCCACTGGGAGCTATGGGCGACCGTGCAAATGTAAACAAACTGTCTGGTGGCCCGCCAGCAGATTACCCTGACGGGCTGCAGGTTGCCCACCACTATCCTAGAGGCTACACCCAAGATTAGAGTCCCGTTGTGCTAGGCACTGTATAAACTCAGAGACTGAGACGAACACAAGACCCTGCCTTGAAAAACTAATCATTTGAGCTAGTTCAACAAAGTCCTGACCCCCCCCTCCACTGAAAATATAGTTTAGTTTCTTGTGAGAATAATGTATATTTTGATTACATTTTTCACATTGCTGATCAGAAAAATTAAAGACTCTTATAGCAACATGTCAGATAATTTCTGTTAAAAATGTCAGTTTTCTGTTTCGGCATTTCTGATTTCAAACATTTTCATTTCCCAAAACTTTCTGATCTTTTGACTCTTTGTTCTTATTTGGAACAAAAACTAATTTTCAAAAGCCAAAATTTCCCCCCAAAGGGATACAAAAATTTTCCTAACACCTCTACTAACACACTGAACAGAAGCTTGTAACGTTTTTAATGTTTTAGGTAGTTAAGGAATGAGTGACTATGATGAGGTGAATAAACCCCACACTGGAGAGTTAAGGACATAGGAACAATTCTGGGCCCAGAAAGCCCCACCTCCACAGCCTGGCTCCAGTTGGAAGAGGGACTCAAAAGGGAGTCTCTTCAGCACAGCATGGTGGCAGGCAAAAGAGGCAGAGCTGCACTCACTGCTGCAGAGGGACTACACCAGGGAGGCCTCCTCATGGGGATGTCTACTGAACAGAGCCACAAATACCTAGCCTACTGAGACCCCCAGATTGCCAAGGACAGCCGCCAGTCATGACACATCATGATGGTGGGAGCAGAGCTGTAGGAAGGGACCCAGAGGAGAGTGTTCACGGGACCACAGGTAGCAGATTCCTGCTTCACAGTGCTCAAGAGGACCCTGGGTGGGAAATCTGGCGGAGTGGACCCAGATTTCCCTACCCCCATATCACTAGGTGGACTCTTACCACTAGGCAGGGAGGTTCACCCCACTCATAGTGACTAAATGTGATATATTATTAAATCATCATTTATCCTTATTAGAGCTATGATGGTTTCACAATGTTCCATCTGTTCTTCTTAGAAGACATGTCTCCATGATTCAGATATTATCTGCTGAACATGGCTTCAGGAGTAGTGGTAGGTAAGAAAAAGTCAGTGGTGACTAGAGCTGGACAGTAAACAATTTTCCTGCACCAAAAAAGTTTTCCAAATCAGACAGATCAGGGACTTGAACCTGGGTCTCCCTAACCACTTTCTCTTTGGCCCACTGGTACAAAGTTGTGCAGCTCCAAGAGGCAAGGTTCAGAGAAGCCTAATTTAGAATAGCCAGTAGCCTATGGTTTAAGTCAGTCACCCGAGCTGTGCAGACCCAGGTTCAAATCCCTGCTCTAAATCAGCTATTGGGAGAAGCAGAGTATCTTTCTCACTTGTTTTGGCCAGAAGTTCCACCCTGGACTTAAGAAACCTTCCCAATAAAAGTTTTGTCAAAAACAGATATATTTCCATGAAATGTTTTATCATTTTCCATCTAAAAACCATTTTGTCAGGAAATTCCAGACCAGCTCCAGTAGTGACTCAATCTTTGCCCAAAACTTGAGTGGGACTGAAATCAAGCATTTTGAACTTAAATAAAAAGTGTGGATGACTTCCTAGCCAGATGTATGTTTTCATTTGCATTCTGTTTTCCCAGACAAGAATTCAGGTAGACATGCCAAAATCTAAAGAGAAAATCTGTTCAAGCTATTTCTGCTATGTCCTGCACAGGAAGAGCAAACATGGTTAAACGGAATGGCAGACCCCCACAGGACAGCTCTGGCAGTACAGAAGCTGATGTGAAGGACCAGCAGTGAAGCAGTTAATTAAAAAGTCATGTCTCTGGAAGTGAAGTGTTCTCTGTCAGCCAGCGCTACCCATAAGAGTTGCTAAGAGAAGTGTTTCTACCTGGCCAAATATTCCAATTGTTGTACCATACACATCACTAAGAACAATACTGCAGTCTGAAGAGGAGGAGAGGATGAGCAGGCAACTGCTTCGCACACAGATCTCCAGATAAGTAACACAGTCATTGTGTGGCTGAAATGATCTTATCAGGCGAGGTGGCTGGGTTACCTTGTTCTCACTGGAACCAAGGCAGTAGTCCTGGTGAAAAGGAAATGGCAGTTATCTGAGGAAAGGTGTATTTTGGATCTGGAGATCTTCTGAGCAAGATCCACAGCTTGCTGTGTGAGATAGATGGAGGAGCAAACCCTGCCCTTGAAGGAAGGATGGGGGCAAAACTCTAAGATTTTCTTCCCCCTGTGTTTTAAAGAAAAATGAGATACTTCTGACAGTCAGGCTTTGTATTAGGTGCCCCAGGGTCTGATCCAGCACCCACTGAAATCAGTGGAAAGACTCCCACTGACTTCAATGGGTACTTAGGCCCCAAGTTTGAAAATGTTGGTCAATCTTTTTCCTTTGTTAGAAAATAGGTAAAACCCAACTTATTTGCATGTATCCCAACAAACTGGGAACATGAGAAATACAAAGAGAGAATAAAATACTTTCCTTGTACCTGTATATTCCATATTTTCACCCATCCAGCTAGATCCCCAGTAATGAGGTATTGACTCATTTTATCAATGGTCATGATAATGGATCCAGCTCCACTGTGGGCTTCAAACTCTGCCATGAGCTGGCTTTTTAAGGTATTCCAAAACCTAACATAGCCAGCACCTCCACATGACACTAAGTTTGCTCCACCTAAAACACAGAAATGTGGCTGAATAAGCAGAAAGAATCATCAGCATTTATTATTATAAGCAATTCTCTGTTATGCATGAACCCATATTTCTATTTTTGTCACTGTTTCAATATTGTGCAGAGCACCTTGGCACAGTAAACTCCAGTCACATGAAATATGTTTTACTCAATAGATATTTGAGGTATGTAGTTCAGAGCAATACAACAAAACAAAGTCTAGTACTAAAAACACTCTTTGGGGACCTGTTGTTAACCTTTTCATGAATATTGTGATACACTGTAATCTTTATGTAATTGGTTCTCTTTATGGGAGTGAAAGGAAACCTGGTCAATCAATTTATTTTATAGATACAGAAAAAAAACCCTAAATAGAGCTTTTAATAACAGATTTCTTAATAGTTGCAGATAAATCTGCAGACGTTTTCCAATATGCTTTGCAAATACATGATGTTGACTCAGAAAATGTCTGGTTAAAGCAGCAGAAGTTATAATTTACGTTCTTAAAGGCAGAGCTGCATATACCAGTACGAAACCAAATTCTGCCGTGACTTGCATCCTGTGCAAGCTCATTGACTTAATTGGAACTGCAGGGGGTATAATCCAATACACAGTTTGGATGTCTGTATGTAGCCAGGCTTCAGATACAGACCAGTTCCGCTGGATTATTTAAATTTACTGTCAATATGAGTTCTGGGCAAATCAATTCAGACGACAATGAGAATGGATGCAAAACAAAAGAACATTGTTTGAAAAATATTCTAACATGCTATAGGAGAAGCATTGTAACGTCTTTATTGAGGGGCAAGAAGGAAAGGAAACTGTGAAAGCAATAATCAATTATCACTATTAATAATGAGCTTTTCCAAGTACTGATGTTCAGTTTGGGCAAAGTAAGCAGAGCCACCATTCTACTGTGTAGAAATTACTTTACAGTACCTGTCACTGAAATATTCTTTCTAGCTTCTAGGAATAAAAGCTTAGTAATAGCATTGTTGCACTCAGTGTCAGTGTCATAGAAGTCAGCTACAGACATTGTATGTCTTCTAGAGGACATTCTTCGAGCAGAACTAAGTTGCTGTTGTAGTAACAGAGTATCTGTAAGAGACATTCCCTATGATAGTCAATAAAAGGATTTTATGTATATAAGTAGACATGTCAAAAACACTTGGCATCTGATTTTTTCCAAGTTTTTTTTTTATCTGTTACTTTACATTTTCAAATGAAATCTTTTGGATGTTCATACTATTGAAACTATTTATGTGAGCCAAATTCTGCCACCCTTACTCTTGGTGAGCAGTATCTCACCCTGCAAGCTGCCCTTTGGATTTCAATAGCACTATTCACAGAATAAGGTTTTTCCTCAGCAGTAAAAATGGTGGATTCTGGCTCTATGAGATTTCCAGTCTCCTGTTTAATGAGCACAAAATATATTAACTAGCTCATTTTCTATTGCCAGCAGCTGGATCAATGAGTTGCATACATAATTTGTATTATGAAGAAATACCTATTTGAAGAGAAGTTTTCCCCAGTTATGGGGGGCCAGATCCTCAGAGGGTATAAAATGACATAGCTCTATTCATGTCAGTGCAGATGTGCCAATTTACACTGTCTGAACATCTGACCCATGATCTCTGCGGAATGTTTACTGAACAGCAGGACCATTAAGAGTCACTTAGCTGTAATTTGATCTGCACTGCCTGGACCAGATCTTCAGCTGATTAAAGTCAGTGTGGTTCAATGCAGTTATGCCAATTTACATCAGTTTAAGATCTGCTCCTCTGGGGTTTAGACCCTTTAAAGATCAGAAAACTCATATGGTTCCTTTGCCATATCTACTGTATTCACAATTTTTAAGCATTCTCACTCTGAAGTGTCTTGCTCATTATAAAGTGGCAGTACACCAGATAGTCCTTTCCTATGGCCCTGCTGAGTACTGTATGTGCAAGTAAGAAATGAGTTTCAAGACATGATATATATATTTCAGTATTTATTCCCCCACAAAACTTGGAAGAAACCTAAGGAAGTCTAAATAAGAACCATAGAAGGTTTTTTCCAAGCCATTTTCTTTATACTGGATGTGCGCTACCATAAAATGTACTACAGATTACAGTGGGGAATAATTATAGATTTCCAACTGGCATGGTGCTTAATATATGTTATGCTACTAGTCTGTGCAGACTATCAACCCAGTGAAGTTTTCAGGTTCTGGGTAGCCTCAGGGGTAGCAGCCTCTGCAAGGTTCAGTTGGTATTATTTATTACCCAACACTGAACAAGGCAAAAATTAAGGGAATGCTCCCTGCTGAAGGTAATATAAAAATGCTGATGTAGAACTGTGACAATAAACAGAAGCAATAGCCTTGAGACGTATAGGGAATAAACTAAAGGGTATAAAGCAAGTATAACCTCAAGGCTGCTTTCTGTCACTCTGACAAGACAAAGATATAAATAATCCCCCAATCTCCTCTCAATTATCAGTAATTTAGTGGCACACTTAATATTTTCTGCATAAGGCAAACAGTATGTATGTTTTTCCTAGAGCCTGAAAGCAGTGCTGCTTGAATAAGATGCTCACTCACCTGATTTGGATTTCAGAGATTTTTGGGGATCCAGGTACATTTTAAGGTAAGCATTTTCTGTACTATTATTCCAGACAACAATTTCACCACCACAGCTCCCTGCATTGGGCAAAGAAAAGACAAAACATTGTTACAGTCCCTAGCCAACCTTGATCTTTCAGGCAGCTAGAATTATTTTATTGCCAACACAGCAATATTTTCACTTTTTACATGATAGGTCGCATTAAAAGGATTAGCAGGGCTTGTATTCCTATGTGTCTGTAACCTTTCAATGTTTAATCCTCTCCTACAAAGATTCCTGTAAAGGGGACATTTCTCTGGTTTTATAGAAAAGCAGACCCTGGAGAAATTGACAGAGATTTTCTAAGCAGTCTAGTGGATTCAGATGCATATCTTCCATTAGTTGTAACGTGTCCAAATCCCCTACAATGCTTTGAAAATCTACCAGTTCACAAAACAAAAAGTAACAGATCTCAGACCTCAACCAGAACTACCCTTAGACATAAGCAGCACAAATGACTCTCTGGAGCCCTGTGATTTTGGGTACATTCAGCAACTAATGGCTGGAATATACCTGCCATCAGCAGGACGGAATGAGGATGATGGCTGAAGTTCTAATTCTTGCTTTCAGTTTAACAAAATATAAGGTCAGACTTGCCCTGATTTGACAAACTAAGCTGTTTACCATACACCGGACCTGATGCTATTCTCACTTCCACTGGAGTAATTCACAAGTAGTCACCGGAGATACATCTGTATGAGATCATTGTACAGCTACATCTACATTTGGAGCTGAGCTAACTTCTCATCGAGTTAGTGCACTAAAAATAGTCGTGTAGCCACAGTAACATGGGCAGTGGCATGGGCTCGCCATAGAGAGCATGTACCAGTGCTACACGACTATTTTTAGCTCGCTAGGTTATTGAAAGCTAGCGCGAGTTTGTCTACTTGTCTGGGAATGACATCACTAGCTCCAAGTGTAGACATTGCTTAAGTGAGATCAGAATCAAGCCCATTGCATTATAATGCTTATCTCAAGCAGTTCTTAGTGAGATTGGAGAGGGCTACTTATTAAAATTTAATATAGAGAACATTCTTAATCCCTCTTCTCCAGTGGAAGAATAAAGCTTTGGGGGATAAATAAAGCAAAATAACTAATATATAGTATTACCTAATTTAAAGAAAAAAGCCTTCCTTTTTGTCCATGTATTTGTGTAAGAATGGAGACACAGCACTTTCCGATCACCTCTGAGTAGCTCACTGACTATGGCATTTGCTCTTAGGTACCATATTGGAAGCCTTTCATCTCCAGTCCACTCGTATGACTTCCTTTGTTCATTAATTAAAGATGGGCCATGGAGGAGATGTTTGAATTAGCTTTAGCCTCTAGGGTTTGGCCCAGACTAGAGCTAGGATTCAGTATGAGACTGGAAGATGCCAAAATCTTGAGAGCTGATATTATATGTCAGGCACCCTCGGCTTAAATATCACACGATTAGCTGCTCTTACAAGATTTCTGCCACATGCAAACTAACTAACTAAATAAACAAAAATAAAAATAAATCTCTCCCAGTTTTTTATCCAACTGATAATCAAACTGTTGGGTTGGACCCAGAAATTTGATTCAGAGCCTTTTCTCAACTCTTTGCATAAAACCATCTTCCCCCAGAACTTGAGGTTCTGGTTTATATCTAGTAGCAATAAGCATTTTTACTATCTGAGGATTATTTAGTGGCTTATGGCCTCAAATTGTACTCTAGTAAGAAATCCATATCACAAAGCTTACACTTTTTAGCCATCTCAGATAGTGCTCTTGCTAGGGGACAGGTCTTTAGCCGCCAGGAATATCTATTCACAAGCACCAGATTAAAGAGGAACCAAACCCTACATCCCACACTCAGTCCTCGTGCAATAACCATGACTATTAGCAACAATCAAACAAGGGATATTCAGCATAAGCCCCAGCCACTTGAGTTGAGGAATAACTATTTTAGCTGTTTGTAAGTAGCAGGCTGTTACTGAGGCTAGTCACTAGAGGCAGACAGTCATATGGACTAAGCCAGCAAAGTACAATTGATTAAATTTCCACTGAATTCAAGTGAAGAATAAGTCTATATGCCACCGTATTTAAATAAATTAATATAAGTGTGCCCTCTCAGAAAAAAAAACCCACAACATTCTAGTGTGTGTAATTTTTGGTAAACTGAACCATTTATTCTCAATCTTTTCCTATTATTTAAGTCTTAATAACTCCAATCACCACCTCCATAGAATTCCTATTGAATCCAGGATAATGGGCCTCCTATTATAAATGTCTTCATGCTTTGGTACGTGAAAAATATCCAGGTTTAATCATTCTGTTCGGATAGGAAAAATATGGGGCGGACTTCCCTGTCATTTTCTCCAATGAGAGGCTGATGTAACCCCATTGAAACAAATTGAAATTCATTGGCATAAAACAGAAGAGAACCAAAAGTGTGCTTTTTCTGTCTCTTTAAGAAGTTCTAATTTGTTCACATCTTGTAAGTTATGTACCTCAGCCAGCAGCACATTAGCTATGCCAGCCCATGCAGTAACAGAGTCAGCCTTGCATAATAATAATGTCCCCAAATCCCAATTCCTGGATGATATATTAGGCAATAAATATTAGGCTACCTGTAACTAGAGTATGTGGAGGTAAAAACGCAGCACATAGGATGTCATCTTGATGCTGCACTCCTCCTTTCCATTCTGCAGGCAGAACAAAAAACTGAGTCAAGTTGCTCAGTCGGAAGACAGTAATTATTCTAATAAAAGAGACATGCAAACAAAAAAAAAAAGCATAAGTGAACTAATCCTATCTGACCACTCCAAAAAATGTCATTGGTATCTTTTTAATATGATCATATAATCTTGAGTGGAAAAATTTAAAAGCTCTGTCCTTTAGCTTTCCTTTGCCACTGAAATTCTTCTGAGTTACAATCCAAACACGATACTTTTAGCAGCTATTGTTCTATCACTCTGCCAAAACAAAATGCTGAATCTGTCCCCATCATCACACATACTGTTCTCTGCAGTGTTAGTATTAGGGGGATATATACTCTAACCAGAGCTGAGACATGATGAAACTGGCTTTCTTGCAAGGATAGGTTCCTGGGTTAGTGGTTTTGTTGTGTGGTGTGTGGCTGCTGGTGAGTATTTGCTTAGAATCATAGAATCATAGAATATCAGGGTTGGAAGGGACCTCAGGAGGTCATCTAGTCCAACCCCCTGCTCAAAGCAGGACCAATCCCCAATCAAATCATCCCAGCCAGGGCTTTGTCAAGCCTGACCTTAAAAACTTCTAAGGAAGGAGATTCTACCACCTCCCTAGGTAACGCATTCCAGTGTTTCACCACCCTCCTACTGAAAAAGTTTTTCCTAATATCCAACCTAAACCTCCCCCACTGCAACTTGAGACCATTACTCCTTGTCCTGTCCTCTTCTACCACTGAGAATAGTCTAGAACCATCCTCTCTGGAACCACCTCTCAGGTAGTTGAAAGCAGCTATCAAATCCCCCCTCATTCGTCTCTTCTGCAGACTAAACAATCCCAGTTCCCTCAGCCTCTCCTCATAAGTCATGTGTTCCAGACCCCTAATCATTTTTGTTGCCCTTCTCTAGACTCTCTCCAATTTATCCACATCCTTCTTGTAGTGTGGGGCCTAAAACTGGACACAGTACTCCAGATGAGGCCTCACCAATGTCGAATAGAGGGGAACGATCACGTCCCTCGATCTGCTCGCTATGCCCCTACTTATACATCCCAAAATGCCATTGGCCTTCTTGGCAACAAGGGCACACTGCTGACTCATATCCAGCTTCTCATCCACTGTAACCCCTAGGTCCTTTTCCGTTTCACAGCCCATTGCCAACTGTGTCCACATATCTATTCAGGGGACACCATCACAGGGCCTAATCACATCAGCCACACTATCAGAGGCTCGTTCACCTGCACATCTACCAATGTGATATATGCCATCATGTGCCAGCAATGCCCCTCTGCCATGTACATTGGCCAAACTGGACAGTCTCTACGTAAAAGAATAAATGGACACAAATCAGATGTCAAGAATTATAACATTCAAAAACCAGTCGGAGAACACTTCAATCTCTCTGGTCACTCGATTTACAGACCTAAAAGTGGCAATTCTTCAACAAAATAACTTCAAAAACAGACTCCAGTGAGAGACTGCTGAATTGGAATTAATTTGCAAACTGGATACAATTAACTTAGGCTTGAATAAAGACTGGGAGTGGATGTGTCATTACACAAAGTAAAACTATTTCCCCTTGTTTATTTCCCCTCCTACTGTTCTTGTAACGTGCTGGAAATGGCCCACCTTGATTATCACTACAAAATTCCCTCCCCCCACCCCCAGCTCCCGCTCTCCTGCTGGTAATAGCTCACCTTTCCTGATCACTCTTGTTACAGTCTGTATGGTAACACCCATTGTTTCATGTTCTCTGTGTATTTAAAATCTTCCCACCATATTTTCCACTGTATGCATCCAATGAAGTGAGCTGTAGCTCATGAAAGCTTATGCTCTAATAAATTTGTTAGTCTCTAAGGTGCCACAAGTACTCCTTTTCTTTTTACGGATATAGACTAACACGGCTGCTACTCTGAAACTCTTCTTAATGGCATGTGTTGGCTTTGAATTAGAGACTGTTATTTAATAGAGTGTAAGAAGGCCTCCACTAAATCCATTTCACTTAGATTCACAGATCGGGCATCTGACCCACTGTTATGAAGATGAAGGTTTGTGACAGAGAACTGTACTGGGGTTATGACTTCTAGAGTAAAAAAGTTTTTGATGGTGTCAGTTTCTCTTGACTGGTTGGCTGTAGCTTAAGATAAATTTAGTAAAACATCATACCACCTATGGGATAATGGCATAAGATTCACACCACAACATCATTTTCACCACCTGCAGTCCCACTCCAAAAGGTTCCACACAGGTAGACCCCTGCACTCACACAGAGCTTAATGAAAACCAATGAGGTTTCCCTGGGGACAAGGCTGCACCCATGCAGAGTTCTTTGAAACAGGCAGGAGGAGATGAGCATGGTCCAAATCTCCAGCTTCTGTTTACCCACAGTCTGGCAAGGAACAAATTGAACCACCTCACAAAAGTTCTTGCTCCCACGCATCACAGTCAGGAGTTCCATTGTGTAAAGTTAGCACCTCTGCCTTGTCTATCAGAGGGGTGATGGCGTATGGATTGTTTTTGAAGATAACCAATCATTCCCAAAAAGATCTGAGAAAGGGAATGCGATATGTATAATTCAGTTAATCTCTACCAACCAGAAGTGGAGTGTGGGGGTAGGAGTAGTAACAAAAACCTGATCATCACTTTCTGGCAGGACAATCAGAAAAAGGGCTTGCCTTCACTACAGGCTAAATTGGTGCCACAGTGATCAATGCAGTGGCATCAATGACACAATAAGTCGATGGGAGAGCGCTCTCCCGTCAACTTCAGTGCTCTACCTCCCTGACAAAAAAAAAAAAAAAAAAGCAAACATCATTCTGGGATGTATTAGCACATGGGTTCTCAAACTGGGGGTCGGGACCTCTCAGAGGGTTACGAGGTTATTACATGGGGGGTTGCGAGCTATCAGCCTCCTCCCCAAACCCCGCTTTGCCTCCAGCATTTATAAAGGTGTTAAATATATAAAAAAGTGTTTTTAATGTATAAGGGTGGTCACACTCATAGGCTTGCTATGTGAAAGGGGTCACCCACACAAAAGTTTGAGAACCACTGTATTAGCAGGAATGTTGTAAGCAAGACATGAGAAGTAATTCTTTCACTCTACTCTGCGCTGATTAGGCCTCAACTGGAGTATTGTGGCCAATTCTGGGTATCACATTTCAGGAAAGATGTAGAGAAATTGGAGAAAGTCCAGAAATGAGCAATAAAAATAATTAAAGGTCTAGAAAACATGACATATGAGGAAGATTGAAAAACTGGGTTTGTTTAGTCTGGAGAAGAGAAGACAGAGGGGACATGATAACAGTTTTCAAGTACATAAAAGGTTCTTACAGGGAGGAGGGAGAAAAATTGTTCTTCTTAACCTCTGAGGATAGGACAAGAAGCAATGGGCTTAAATTGCAGCAAAGAAGGTTAAGGTTGGACATTAGGAAAAATTTCCTGTCAGGGTGGTTAAGCAGTGAAATAAATTGCGTAGAGAAGTTGTAGAATCTTCATCATTGGAGATTTTTAAGAGCAGGTTAGACAAATACCTGTCAGGAATGGTCTCGATAATACTTAGTCCTGCCATGAGTGAAGGGGACAGGACTAGATGACTTCTCAAGGTCCCTTCCAGTCCTATGATTCTCTGAAGTCGACGGGAGAGCATCTCCCGTCAATGCAGTTGTCATAAATATAAAGGGAAGGGTAAACCCCTTTAAAATCCCTCCTGGCCAGAGGAAATCTCCTCTCACCTGTAAAGGGTTAAGAAGCTAAAGGTAACCTCACTGGCACCTGACCAAAATGACCAATGAGGAGACAAGATACTTTCAAAAGCTGGGAGGAGGGAGAGAAACAAAGGGTTGTGTGTCTGTCTATATTTTGTCTTTGCCGGGGATAGACCAGGAATGAAGCCTTAGAACTTTTAGTAAGTAATCTAGCTAGGTACGTGTTAGATTATGATTTCTTTAAATGGCTGAGAAAAGAATTGTGCTGAATAGAATAACTATTTCTGTCTGTGTATCTTTTTTGTAACTTAAGGTTTTTGCCTAGAGGGGTTCTCTATGTTTTGAATCTAATTACCCTGTAAGGTATCTACCATCCTGACTTTACAGGGGGGATTTTTTTTTTATTATTTCTATTTACTTCTATTTCTATTAAAAGTCTTTTTGTAAGAAAACTGAATGCTTTTTCATTGTTCTCAGATCCAAGGGTTTGGGTCTGTGGTCACCTATGCAAATTGGTGAGGCTTTTTATCCAACATTTCCCTGAAAAGGGGGGGTGCAAGTGTTGGGAGGATTGTTCATTGCTCTTAAGATCCAAGGGTCTGGGTCTGTAGTCACCTAGGCAAATTGGTGAGGCTTTTTACCAAACCTTGTCCAGGAAGTGGGGTGCAAGGTTTTGGGAAGTATTTTGGGGGGAAAGACGTGTCCAAACAGCTCTTCCCCAGTAACCAGTATTTGTTTGGTGGTGGTAGCGGCCAATCCAAGGACAAACGGGTGGAATATTTTGTACCTTGGGGAAGTTTTGACCTAAGCTGGTAAAGATAAGCTTAGGGGGGTTTTCATGCAGGTCCCCACATCTGTACCCTAGAGTTCAGAGTGGGGGAGGAACCTTGACAGCAGTGCAGTGAAGACACCAGGGTAAGTCAACTCCAGCTACATTATTCACGTAGCTGGAGTAGAGTAACTTAGGTCGACTTACCCTGGTACTGAAGAAAAGCCCTTAGATCAGTGGTCAGCAACCGGTAGATCGCGATCAACTTGTTGATTCTGGAGCCTCTGCCAGTCGATTGCAATCTCCAGCTGCTAAAAGTCCAGTGGCGCAGTGGGGCTAAGGCAAGCTCCTTGCCTGCCCTGGCTCTGTGCCACTCCCAGAAGCGGCCATCATGCCCCCAAGGCCCCAGGGGTGGGGCAGAGGTCTCCGCGCATGGCTCCTGCCTGCAGGCACCGGGGAACTGTGGCAGAGAGGGGCAACATGCTGAGCCATGTGCCCCCTCCTAGGGGCTGCAGGGGCATGCTGGCTGCTTCCTGGAGCGGCGTGGAGCTGGAGCAGGCAGGGAGCTTGCATTAGCCATGCTGTGCCGCCGACTGGGAGCCACCTGAGGTAAGTGCCGCCTGGCAGGAGCCTGCACCCCTCTTGCACCCCAATCTTCAGCCCTAAGTCCCTCCTAGAGGCAGAACCCCATGCCCCCTCCTGCACCCCAAACCCCCTCCTGCACCCAACCCTCTGCCCCAGCCCATATCCCCCTCCCAGAGCCAGCATCCCATACCCCCCCGCACCCCAACACTTTGCCCCAGCCCAGAGCCCCCTCCTGCACCCAAACTCCCTCCCAGAGCTTGCACCCCCTCACCCTCTCCTGCACCCCAACCCTCTGCTCCCCCTCCCATACTCCAAACCCCTCGGCCCCAGCCCAGAGACCGGACCCCCTCCCGCACCATAACCCCCTGCCTCAGCCGGGTGAAAGTGAGTGAGCAACAGAGGAAGTGGGGATGGAATGAGCGGGGCAGGGCCTTGGGAAAGGGGCGGGGTAGATCCTGGGTTTCACTTAAATTCAAAAAAGCGATCTTGCCTGTAAAAAGGTTAGAAACCACTGTCTTAGACATTCCTGAGAGAAGGAAACCCACACTCTGTCCCAAGCAGTACCTGCTTATGCCCCTGTTGCCCCAGAAGCATGGGCACAGGAGAGTCCATTCTCAAAGAGATGCTGAAAGGATGCTGCTCATTTAGAGCAAGGGGAAAGCCTAATAACCAGGAGAAGCACTAGGCTCTGAAGATCTCAGGTAACAAGGCTGAACACTTGCCTGCTTGCCATAAACAAAGTGGGGACAGCTAGTCATCAAATGAAAATGATGCAATACCACCAGTGCACTCAACTCATTTACTTCTCTGTGGTTCGCTATGAATATCACTGCGATTCAGAGTAATGAAGTGGATTTGAGTCACCAATGAGCAATGATTGCTTTGCTAGTATGTGTAAGCAGCAGCCGTCTTTATAAGGTAAATTTATGTTTCTAGACTGAGCCTCAGAACACGTGCAATGAGCAGTCTTGATATTAAAAGACACTTTTTCTCCTTTTTTTCAGAACATTGCTTCTGTCTATGACATGTTCATGGTCATTAGTGGGGATTTTCCTTCTGATTCTATAGCTGTTAAAAGTCAGAAAAAATATATTTGGTTCTCTGAGTTTCAAAGGGGATGAAAAGACACAAAAGCAATTTATCCCATTCTATTCCCAACCTATTAGCATAATTCTACAGTGAGCAACTGCTCTATAAATTACTTCCTTACGTACAGTAGCATCTGTATTCTCTGAGTTTTCTAATTTATGGACAGAATGTTTTCAAATTATGTCCTGCTATAATTTATCCTAGCATCCGTATACTGTCTGGATGCAGAAAAGAGAAGTATCTTTTATTTTATTTTTTTATTCCTCCAGAAGCTCAAGCAACATTAAAGAATATTTTTCCACTAGCAAAAAGAAAGGGGAATAATACTTCATAAGGCCAAGCAAGGCTAAACCTGTGGTAATTCCATGCTTTAGGCACTAATTTTACAATGGTCTCAAAGTGGACAGAATTTAGATTCCAAATGGGATTCAGCTTGGCTTCCAGGGATCCATCTTTGCAATGCCATTGCAGGATTGGGGCCCTAGTTTGCAAGAAAAAGCAAGCAATTTCCCCAGCTGTGCTGTATCTTTTAAGCGACACACTTTTTCTCCACTGATGTGCAGCCAGATCTAAATCTTTTCCTGAACTGAGTTGCCAACTACTCAGTGAGTTACTGTGCTTGGAAAAAATTAGACTTTTAAAAGATAGATTTTATCTCCAGAAACTGAGTCAAAGAGTACATTTTAAGAATATATTTCTTCCAGCATTTTTGAATAATGCATACAGTACCTGTCCCAGCCTGTAACTAATATAGTCCTCTTTAGTACCATGATCTGGGAGATGTCAACTGCTCGGTCTCTTCCAACACTGAGTTTATGGTGACAGTTTCCATTGAAATCCCAAATCTTCAATTAAAAAATAAATAAGTTATCCATAACCTCTCAGCATAGGCAAAGCAGACAATCATCTTGTAATTTAAGGATCAATGAAGAAATAAATCTATTGGATTGGATTTGCCTCATACCTTGATGTAAATCAGAGGTGACTGCATTGAAGACAATTCAGTCTTCATCAGAATCAGGATCATAGATTTGAATAGTAAGCAAATAATAATAATGCTTCTCCATAGCTTTTGTATAGCACTTTTCATCTATAGATATCAAGATACTGGAAAAAGGAAGCAAATATTACCCCCCTTCTACAGATGGAGAAACTGAGAGACAGGGATGAAATGACTTGTCCAACCACAAACAGCAGGTCAAGAATAGAATGAAGTGGCAGAGCCAGGACTGAAATCCAAGTCTGATTCTCCATTCTGTGCCTGCCCTCCCGCCTGCCCCCCCCCTCCCCTCCCCTCCCCCCCCGGCCACAAACACACACTGAGATGACCTACATGTGACAGCTTCTTTATCCATGGAACCCCTTGAAACCATATGCAAAAGTGCATTTATTTTGCACCTTTGACTGCCTCACCTGTTCACCGCTAAGCAATCTTTGCTGAGACTCTACTAATATGCCAGCAATTTAAACATCTTTGTGACAGCTTCTTCTTAGAAATAAGAATCATTTACCTGCCATAAAAGACTTTTCCCTACTCCACCATGAAGAATTCGTAAAAAAAAAAAAAAAAAAAGTTATGCTGGTCCAAGATCTTGAATGACATGTTTGTGTCTTGGACCAGTGATATTTTGAAGGTCTGACCTTTTAAATGTAGCCAGTTGCAAGACTGAGCCTTATAAAATCATGACAGTCTCATTTAGAGAAAAGCTATTTTGGATACATTTTAAATCATTGAAAAATTAATTTTATTTATATTACACTAGTACTTAGAGATCCTACCTGAAATCAAGGCCCCATTGTGCTAGGTGCTGTACAAACATAGAGACAAAGAGCTTACATAGATGAGACAAAGGGCAAGAGAGTTTCCAACTAGGAAACTGAGGCACAGAGTCATTGAGTAACTTGCCCAAGGAATTAAATGAAGATTTCTCAAGTCCAATATCTTAAGCACTAGACCATGAGTTCTACTTTTCCTGTTAAACTGAAATTTGCTCAGTTGGACTCGCAGTACTGAGGAATCATCTTTACAGGTGAAGGGAGACAAGTATTCTCATTTCTAATAGATTTTCTGGAGTGGTGTTAAGGGCTTTCTGGCACTCATTTGAGTTGACCTCCATAATTCACTCATGTGTTCACCAATTTATAGTCATCCTATACACAAGCCAATAAGCTCTGTATTTGCCACTTCCCCAGGTATGTGCTCAGCTTATTATTAATTAATTTACCATTCATGGGCTCCTGTAAATTAAAACAACATTTAGAAAGACACATGGTTTGGGAAAACATTGCTCAAACATCTCATTTTACATATAAATCTATTGGATACAGCAATAATGTATGTATGTAGGGATTTGAAATAAAATGTATTTGCCATTTAAACACAATACATTCATTTCAATGTTGGTATTCCATATTCTTACATAGATGTGTGTTTTATATTCATAGGAGTCCGTTGCAAAGGCATTGAAGTAATTTTTTCATAAGAATGAGGTTTGGGAAGCTTCCTCTTCAAATTGTACTGACGGTATGAAACACTGAAATAAGACATTGTCATCCTGTAGCATTACTGCTGGACAGACTTACCCTGTTCTTCCTGACACTAGCTCAAGACTCTGTCTACATCCTAATTGTGGATATTCTTCAGTTTGTTCTTTCACTAAGGCCTGAGCTACACACAGTTTAGAATGTGGGTTTTTTTACTGAAATAGTTATACTGGTACAATAAGTGGGGACACAATTATACTGGTATAAAGGTGCCTTGTACTGGTATAGCTTATTCTGCTTCCCATATAGGAATAACCTCTACTGGTATAAACCACCTTTATGCTGGTATAACACCCACACACACACTGGGCTGGTTGTGTTGTTTTAACTGTGCTAGTATACTTAATACCGTACAGCGTTTGTATTCAGACAAGCCCTTAGGATGGGTATTTTGTCATGAATTGAATCCATCACTTTTCCCTCCCACCTCCTAGGTACTGAATGTTTTGTCCTTAGGATTTCCACTGCTTGGAAATAGCAGAGTGCTCCTTGGGCAGCATTTAAGGCAGGCCACTTCTACTCAGCCACGGCCAACAGTATAATTCAGTACAATCCCAAATTTCAGTGCAGACTCTGGTGTTTAAGAATGTGTTTATAAACTTTAGCTTGATCTTCCCATATTAGAACCTGGGCAGCCAAGGGAGTAACGAGACGAAGCAATACAGTACATTTTGTCTTGTTATCCAGAAAGGTTACCTTTCTGGGAGATGCTCAACTGCCAAAAATACCTTGAATGGTACCAGAGATGGGCAAAAACTGGAATAATAGATACAAGTTCCACACCACTCTCCCCAGCTGCCAGATTTTGGCAGCATTTGGTCCAGAATTTGTGGCTTTGTCTTATCTCTATAATGGGACAGAAATCCAAACATTGGATTTGGATCTGAACTTTATGACTCAGGCCCATCTCTACCACAGACACAAGTTAATAAGCAAGAAAATTGACAGACACCATGGCACAGAGGATAGGGCACTGCCCTGGGACTCAGGAGACCTGAATTCTATTGCCAGCTCTCCCACTGAACTTCTGTGCTATCTTTGTTAGGTCACTTTTCTGTTTTCCCTCCCACCCTTTGTCTTCTCTGTTTAGACTGTAAGCTGTCCAGAGCAGGGTCCTTTCATATTATGTGTTTGTACAGTGCCTAGCACAATAAGGCCCCAGTCTAGTTGAGACATCTAGGAGCTAACGTAATATAATAAATAGCTTAAGTCTGACTAGTTATGTCAAAATTAGCCGAGTCTGGGGAAATGGTCTCTCAGGTTGATGATTTTCAGCAACTTTGGCCAATGAAATAGGAAAAGCTAGAAATCTGTTTGGCAAACCTATTAAGTTTTTTAAATGGTATGAATTTAGTGTACATTAAAGTGAAAGACTAACAGCACTGGCTTAAAACCTGTCATAATGTTGGGCAGTGTTCTGTCAATACATCTATATCTTGATCTTAACAGCATACACCCTTGGTATTAAACACAAGAATCTCTCTTTAGTAGAAACTAAAGCACAAGTTATTAAATTTTATGGTGGTTTTTGATATGATCAGATTCTCACTAAGATGATTAAGAAGATTTAAAATTCATTTTAACTTTCAATAAACTAAAATTCAAATTAATATGTCCGGGGTAAAAGGCTGGTGTTTTAACTAACCTAGTCACCATTTCAAAATAGTTGTTTTACAGTCATGCATTGGCTACCATGATAATATGCTCTTGTGTAATGACAAGTGAGTGCTCCAAGAAAAGCAAAGGAAATGATTGTCTGGTGATTAAGGCAATAAGGGCCATGTGCTGTACAGAGTCATGGATTGTAAGGAAACTACTTGGAAGGAAGGAAGGGAGGTAACAAAGAAGGAAGTGTTCTGTAAAGCACTGTGTCTCTCCAAAGTGTTAGACAAGCAATTAAATTTAACTGCGTTTTCCCAACAGTGTTAGGATTTCAACCTCTAGTTGCCGAGTTCATCCCATCTCCTCTTTAACAAGGCCAATGGAAAAACCAGCCATTGTTTAGTAGCTGAGTATTTTGGCACATTATATCTATGTGGAAAAGACTGCAATGGAAGCAAATAGTTTGAAATGTTTTCCCCTCACACCTTTACTGTTCCATCTGTGCTTCCAGTTAAGAGCCTTGTCTCAGTTGCATCCAGCGTCATAGTGCTGATCTCAGCATTGCCATGGCAACCAGTAAACTGTTTGATTTTCTGCCCAGTGTCTATCAGCCAGAAGGTAACGGTAGATCCTGTATCTGAGCTGATTACCTGGGGGGGGGGGAAGCAGCAATTGAGATGGAATTTACAATCTTTATATATATATAAAACAATAACCTCATACATATGTGCACTGCACTTATATAATTAGCAACATCTGAAATGCAAATCAGATAATTTTTGCATTGATTTTCCCCATCTTTTCCCTTTCATCTCATTACAAGCTTTATCATTCCCCACAATCAAAGTTTATGGGCAGGTCTGTTCCTTGTAAAATCTGCATCCACAGCTAGTTCCAATTAGCCAAAGAGCAATGATTTACTCCCTATTATCCTTCAGCATGGAAGACAGGTGATCAGCTCCCTCAGGAGACAATATCCCAAGTTACATGCGGGAACTAGAAATGTTCTCAGCAGGGATGAAACACGTCCACAGCCCTTCAGCTTGGAATCTTGCAGGCATGCTCAACTGAATGCTTTGTGCTAAGTGGTCAGATAAATCTTCCCTGCTTATTTCAGAGAACCGATCCACCGAGTAATGGATCTTTAAAACTACATCTCTGGAAGGGGAAATAGTTTAGGGAAGCTCTCAGCATATATTAGCCTCAATTTAGAATTCAGTAGTGAGAGCAGACATAAATTAGGAAAAAGTCCATTTGAACAGATTATGGTTATTTCTTTTTTGGCGTGTGGTGTGTTAAATTGCTCAAAAGAGATGCACTCACTCTTACTTCCATTTGCTGTATACTTACTGCTGGGTGAAATCTTCAGTCCTCACCTCAGTCCTAATTCAAGCAAGATTCCCACTGAAGTCAATGGGAGTTTTGCCTGAAAAAAAGCATTCTGGGATTTACTTTTTTTTTTTTTCCTTTGATGCTCATCATTAAAGAGGTAAAGTTTCATCAACAGTCACCTCACTGGTATCCCTGTTCTAGTCCTATTCTTACAATAAGAAATAACAGTGATATCTCAGTCAAACATGGCAACTGTTGGCAAGTGGTGAATTTTTAAATGGCACCCACTAACTATACACATGCTGTTATTTAAACCCCTTCCCCATGTAAGTTAATACACAATAATTGCTGAGATTTAGTTGTTCTTCATTCTTTTCAAAACACTTTTCCTCCTAGTTGAAATCAGGTGCTCAAAAAGATAGTTGGCTATTTCTTCCAGGAAGGAATCCAATTCCTCCCCCAGAAAATGCTAATCAAAGAGTTCTCAGCAATCTTAACAAAAATCAAATTTCTTTCATGATGATTCACATTTCAAGAAGTTCAAAGACATGTGCCCAATGCCATACCTGTCAGCACCTGTGGAAATTTTATATCAACCACTTATCTTCCTTCATAATACCTCTGACCACAAACACAATGAAGTACAGCTTCTGCACAACTCATGTTCTTTGACCTGATACCATTACGGAATTATTCCAATGACAGGGTTTTTTTATTAGTTCCTGGCAAAATAAATAAATAAAGGACTCCCTTAATTGTTTAATTAAAAAAAAAAAAGACTATAAATCCACTGAAATAAGGTCGCTTCCCTTCTAATTTTAATAATTAAATGAGGATTTCTTGTTGAGAAGCAAAATACTGCAAATTTATTGTGTTAAATTAGTTATGTTGCTCATGTTCTTAAAAGCACCATCCAAAGGAGACCCAAATTGAACTCTAATTATAACCAATTCTGTTTTGAATACAAGTTCTGCAATTTGCCTTTGTTATTCTAAACTCTCACTCTATTATCTAAGGAGTCCTAGATAATTTAAATAAGGAGTGTGAGACAAGACAGCATTGTCTAGCCATTAAGACATAGGAGTGGGAGTCAAGAAATGTAAATTCTGTTGCTGACTGCCTCTGCCTTACTGTATGATTTTGGGGGAGTCCTGCAACTTCTGTGCTTCAGTTTTCCCCATCTGTAGGATGAAGTTAATAATACCTACTTACCTGATGAGGCCTACTTAGTGCACTGAGATTATTTGATGAAGGACACCAAAGAAGCTGAAAATGTTATATTAATATTAGAGATGGCCAGAGGAAGTGAGACTCTGGATGAGTGAGTGTTCAGCAGTCACAGTTCAAGCCAGAATCAAGGCCAGGGATCAGAGGTCAAACTCTCATGAGATGTTCTTGTGAGATTTCATCCCCAAATTAGAGAAAACTAACAGGATCACTTGATCTCAGAAGAGTTTCATCTCAATCTTGGGATAATGACTACATTCAATTTCTCACAGCAATGGTCAATCAGAACCTTCAAGCAGGGCCGGCCAGTTTAAGAACCAGAACGGTATAGATGGGTTTAAATCCAGTGATTTGAATTTGATGCCCCCATTTCCTAGCTCTTCCAAAAGCACAGGGTGCTTTGGACTAAAGGCTTTGGGTTTAGTCCATCTCCAATTAATTTTATTTATTTTAAGTAATTAGCAGACTATAAATACCTAGCCAAATACTGATGCACAGGCCGGCCACTTGATCTTGATCTCAGGGAAATGTCATGTATTGAGCTACCAATAACAGAACTGACAGGTTTTGCTAGATATGCTAGTAATTACTAAGCACACTGAACTTTTTTGGCTACTTCTCTGCATATAGGTGTTAAAATAATACACGACACAAGACGATGAAATCATAGCATGAATGCAGGCCTCAGATGTATTCTCAGGCAAAAGGTGTTTATTTCTATATCAGTATGACCATGCATCCGTGAGCGTTGTTAGACTTATTGAGTTTAAGGAGTTCAGTAGAAACTGCTTGAGGACTAAGGCACTGTGACAAGATTACAGAGCCAGGCAATAGCAGGGATAGGGTTAGAACTGATGAATCCCAAGTTTCCCAATCTTGTGCTCTATCTAAGGTACTTTATATGGCCCGCATTATTATAATATCCAGGCATCTCACAATCTGTAACATTTATCCTTCCAACACCCCTGAGAGGTGGGGGCTGTGATATTATCCCCATTTTACAGATGGGGAACTGAGACACAGAGAGATTAAAACCTGAATGCACAAAACGAGTTAGTTGTTGTGACATTGAGTCCCTGGCAAATCACTGCAATCCACAAATACTGTGTTAGGTGCCTAAGCTCCTATACAATGAAGGAGAAGACATAGGCGCCGTAGTCTGCAATGAACTAAAGCCAGCATGCTAAGCAGAGAGCTGCCTAAGCTAATCAATGGAAGATGCCAACCAGAGTGGTGCATGCTAAGTGCCACCCCTCTCATGGAGATAGGTACTTAAGTCCAGGCTGCAGGGAGGTACCTAGTTGTGCTTGCGAGTCACAGCTGGCAACCCTTTTTGGAGTTAGGTGCCTAAGCCATTTTAGCAAGATGTGAGAAGCAGGAGGAAGAATTCCATCATAATTTTAATCTACTGGTTAGGGTATTCCCCTGGGATGTGGGGGAATCCTGAGTCAAGTCCCCCTTCCACCCAGGGGGCAAAGGGATTTGAACTAGGATCTACCATCTCTCTGGTGAGCATTCTAACCATTGGGATATGGCATAGTCTGATGTGGAGCTCCCTTAGTCTCTCTTGTTGAAGATGTTGGACTGTGGTTAAATAATTAAAGAGACAATGGAGCAGGGAAACTGGATCCTAGGTGAGAGCTCTAATCACCAGGAGTCATTCTCATGCTGTGCTCTCTCTCTCTCACTGTTCCAAATGACTCTTTACTACCACTTTTTGAAAGCATCCTCTGGGACTGTCACTGCATTATAGCAGCATCCAGACAGAATGTCACTGCAGGACAATCTGGTGCACTGTAGATTTACACCCTGGCTTACTGCACAGTAACTTGTTGTGTAGACAAGCTCTACAACAGAAACACAAACTTGCTCAAGATCTCTCAGCAGGTCCATGGCAGAACTAGGACCAGAACATAGACCTGCCTGAGTTCCAGACCGGTGACCCAGCCAATTAAACCACACTGCTCCCCCTTTCTGGTTGGCATATACCATTTTGCATCACTCTGTCTATGCTATTGATATTTAATTTGTAATAAGTATTTTGGAATTAGATACACTTAGAGGGAAAGTAGATTACCTACCTCAGAGGGTTGTTATGAGGATTAAGGGTGGTTCTGTGCTCCAAAACTATGATGTATCAAGTATTATTACCATTCCTGAAGTGAGCGTACATATGAGCCACACTTTTATCCTTGAGACATCAGCTTTCCAGAATGCCTGCATCTTAAAGGAATGTACCTCCCTTCTCTTCTGTCTCCCTTTCTCATGGCTCACAGAAGCCTTTAAAATCAATAACTTCACTGAAAACATGTGCTGCTCATTAGCACAGCCTCCAGCATCCCATACTGCTTCTTTCAAAAACATGCACCCTAAGGCTAGGTGGTGGATACATATCACTGTGACTTGTTGAGCAGCTGGGCCCAGCAACTGTGGTCTTCAACAGGGAAATACAAAGACGAGTGAAGTCCTTCACAAAGCCCTTTGTTAGAACAGAGATTTTTCTCTTCCTCCACCTTCCTTTTCTCATGGAACCTTACCTCTCATTATTTCACTCCTCCCATCTTTTCTGGCCATGCCTTTCTCTTCTTGAATCCTTCTGCCAGTTTCTATCTATCCTTTTCTAATGCCTCCTCTCTCTCTCTCTCTCTCTCTCTCTCTCTCTGACCCGCTGCTCCCCCCCACACACACAGACTTCTGATTCCCTGCCTTGCCCAATGCCTAGTACACAGAGAATTCCAAGCCACTCCTTTTCACCAGAGCCAGTGCAGCTGGTATGTCTCATCAGCCACTCTAGCAATGTCATGGGACACAAGCTCTGCTAGCTCTGCTTGGGCCCGGGCTAATCAGTATTTTTATTAATAATAAAAATCTATATTACAGTATTTTACCATGTCCTAAATGGTTTTGGAAACTTAAACATACAGGGATCCCATCATTCCTCAATGAAATGCAGCTACCTCAAGGGTGAAAACTTGTCCCCTCTTTAACAACACACAGCCACAATGCACAACTGTTTAATGAATGAAATGAAGAATATGTCAGCCAAGTGGAAATGCAAGAGGGATCTAGGTAGGCAGAATGCAATGAACAGCATTGGAATCTGGCCTGGACACCCAGCCTAAAAACCCTACTCTTTCAAAAAGCACCACAAGCTCTCCAGTGATTACAAGAGGTCAGGACATCAGTTTCACATCTTAAAGCAAAGCATCTTTCGCAGCACATTTCACCCTAACTCCAATCTGAGGTATTGCTTCAGTACTGGTTCAAGGACCATCAACTGAGACTATTCCTTCCTTGCCCAGCCAAATTCTGCTGACCCAGTCCAGTCATGTTTGGCTTGTGAGATCTGAATGGATTACAGCACAAGAAGGTGTGACGGGGGCTCCCACTACCTTAAAATCTCAATCCTGCAATTCACTGTGCCTAGTATACTGCTGCATCCACATGAAGCCCCACTGACTTCAGCAGGGCTTCAGACCTGCGCCACAGTCCACTTCCATACTACAGATCACAGAGTCAGGCCATAAGTGGTTATCCTGCTTCACTTTAACTCCTAGTGCCTGGAAGGAACTCTCCAGTACCCATCTCATAAACTAGTCTTGCTGATCTAAATACTCTCCATATTTTGCAATGAAAAAATTAAAGTGCTTCCTAAGTTATCCAATTCAGCTGAATTAGACTGGTCACCTGCATAAAATACAATGATTTTGCAACCAACTTTGGTCCCATGAGTGGCATTTTAAAAAGTAATTGTATGTAAAGGGGCTTTTCCTAAACACACAAGCTTTTAGCGGAAGAGGAATACAGCAATACTTCCCTAGTGATAATATAATAAACTACATTCCCTTAGACGGGTGGGTTTCTAAACCTTGAACAAATGGAAACACTTATTTTTAATGTAAATTTAGGGTCTGTTCCATCAAAGTGGGATTTTTTTGTTGTTTAATTTACAACATGGTTGTTTCTTTGACAGCATGCAGGAAAGCTGTTTTTTTTTTCTTTTTCTTTTAATCAGTCAGGCTACTGCTACCATGCTTTAAATGCTCATTTGTACCAAACAAATCACCACCAAAAACCATGATGATCTGTTGATACCCCATATCATAACCACTATATGCTCTGAGGTTTGCCTTAGCTGAATCTCAATCTATAGATAAAAGGGGCTGGTTGGGCAGAGCTCAGGAAAATCTATCACAGAGACATTTCCCTGTATAGTAACTGTGGCTCTTCATTGAGATGCAGGTAGTGCTCTGATACCAAAGACTGCAGTGCATCATTAAAGTACTGTGAAGACAAACAACACTCTCACTGCATACCAAGTGGTTTTACATTTAACTGAATCATTTTATTATGAATACATCCAGGTCTGCCACTGTAAGCCACTTGTGTAAAATTTTCTAGCGAAAATGAATCTTCACTAATTACAATTCATGCATATTTCAGAACTATCCTCAGAGATACTGTAAGGTGGCTATAAAGAAGAATTTTATAATCAAGTTCATTTGCAATTGGCAGTCATACCAGGACTAACCTACATCAGAGATAACCCTAGACCATCTCACAATAGTGGTTTTATTTTTATCATCTGTGTTTCTTAGAAATGTTGGGTATCCTGATATCTGATATCACTTTTTAACACTGAACCTTATTGGAAACCAAACCACTTTTCAAATGTGATAGAAGGTTTAAAGAAAGCAGGTAGTTTACTAGTTCAATTAAACTGTTGGGATACTAGAATACCCACAGTCCTTTGCAGGAAAGTCAAACAAAGACTGTAATTAGCATGCTTTAGTATGAGATAATTTTCTTTCCAAAGTAAATGGTCTCTCCATCTCTAATGTAACCTTCTGAAATCAAATTAAGAAAATCACCTTGCAGTAATACACATTTTCAAGTTCCTTATCACGAAAATGCAGAAAGGTTCTTTATTTCTCCCCCATTTACCTGCTTAAAAACTGAATTGTAAACAACACAAGTAACTGCTTTCCCATGACTTGTGACCTTTCTGCCGGTTTCCTGCTTCATTTCCAATAACATCAGCTGGTTATTAAATGAGATAAAAAGCCGTCCGTGAGCGTCATTAAAATAAAGGGTGGATTGGAAGTCCAGACTCTTTGGAAATGAGCCCACAATCCTCTGGATGCACAGCTGATGCTGAATATCCCAGAGCCTTAACACCTGTGCACATAATGATGAAGAAATCACACATTATCTGCTTTTTGTTTTGTTTTGTTTTTTTTTGTTTTGTTTCAGAATGCATTGCAGTCATTAGTTATTGCAGTGATAGCTCTGGCTTGCTTCATTTGCCTTATTAACATCTACCACCAAATACAAGATGAAAGAGGCCCTCTTTGTTCAGTTTATTTTACAAAAGGCTATCAGTGAGTATTTTGTTTTATTGCTATTTGTATTATAACCAAGGTCAGGACCCTATTGTGCCAGCCATTGTACAAACACATAAGACAACCTCTGTGCTGAGGAGTTTTCAGTCTAGACAGACAAGACAGAGAAAGGGGGGAGTGGAAACAGCGGTGAAGTGACTTGTCCAAGGTTTTACATCACTGTAACTCCATTGGTTTCCTGGTTTATATGGGTGCAGTTGAGAAGAGAATCTAAAAGCCTCTGGCAGTTACCCTTAGAAAAACAATTAGTGAGTCAGAATAGTAGAACAAGGTTGAAACATCAACCTTGTTGTGCCTATATTTTACTAGTGTCTCCAGGGAGTTAGAAGTGTTATATATGAGCTTTGGATCCACTAAGGCAGGTTAGTAAAAGTTACAATAAAAATCTCTCTCATAGAATGGTATGACTGTTGACACAAGAGACTAACAGCTTAGTAGCAAATGTTATGGTCTGTTGTGTGTATAAATAAAAAGGTAATTTTTATGCCATTATTTACTTGGTAGACTGTAAAGGCTCGTTATAAATATACAACAGCTATAGCTAATAAGAGATGGCCCGTTCTGGAGGAGGATAAAAGGGAGCTATTTTTTAGCTTTCTTGAAAGCATAAAGCAGCAATATATCAGCAAGTGGATTAAGAGAAGTAGTTGCTATGCAAGCTTCTTCAAACAGCATTGCCAATGCACTTCCCTTGGTGTGCCTCACTAACCTGGCTCTTTTTTTACACCAGGTTTCTCACCAGAAGCAAAGACTTACAAATGTGCTAAGTTAAAGCCCCTCTCCAGAGCTATAGTCATTAGGAGTACATCCAAACTCAATGAGCCTACAGGTCTCTGCATACACCAGTTCTCATCTATTTAAAGAATCCCAAGCATTGGGTGACCCAGTTATTTAAATGTGGTCACAGCAGTGTGGCAAATCCCAGAACACTACCGGAGAGTGGGAGGCAAAAGCATCAAGTAGATAATACAGAGACAAGCAAGGAACAAGTCCACTGGGGAGAGAATGAGTAGCCATGGAGCGATAGCTGCCATCTTAACCCAGTCTGGTAAATCCTAGTTGGAATCCTGAGTATTCCCATACTGAATCTGTTCTATGGATATGGGGCTTCTGTCTCCAGGTCTGTGAACACAGCTCTATTCACAAGCCATACATTGATTAAAAATGTTAAAACATGTGACTTTGTGCTGGTTTAAAACAAGCCCACTCTATCTCCATGACTTATCCATTACAACACATGGTACAATCAGTGACTCAGAATTTCTCTTGTGCTGTCAAAATTCCGCCTTTTAAAATGGTGAATGTTACCTCTTTGCATCCCTCTCATCCCACATAACATTGGATGGAAAAAGTTCGTTGTGGTTTCTGCTGGCAGTAAATCAGAGTGTGCTCTTTGTAGCAGAGGGGGCTTTTTGTTTATTATATAGACATAGCGACTCAGATTACCATGCATTAATCAGAGTGAAATAGATTCATACTAATGCCAAGAACAACATGCGCTGCTCTGTGTTTAGCATAATGGTTTAGCAATTAAAGAGAAAACACAATTTTAACACTGCAATTGAAAGACATACAGTGGTGTTTAATATTGGTGCTGGCCTCACTTGTTCTGCTCAGGTTTTGATCAGCAAGTCCTTTCTTGCCTTTATAATGACAAACCTGGATCACAGTCTCAAATTAGCATTAGAGAAATGTTGAGTGTGAAAATAAACTAAGGCCTGTCTACATTTAAAACACTACAGTGGCACAGCTGCAGCTATGCTGCTGTAGCGCTTTAGTGTAGACACTACTTACACTGATGGGTAAGGCAATCCACCTTCCTGAGAGCATAGACACTACCTCCCATTGGCATAGGTAATCCACCTCCCTCAGAGGTAGTAGCTAGGTTGACATAAGAATTCAGCCTTTGACCTAGTGCTGTCTACATAGGGGCTTAGATCAGCTTAACTACCTCATTCAGGAGTGTGAGTTTTTCACACCCCTCAGTGACATGGCTGGTTCGACCTAATTTTCTAGTGGAGACCAGCACTAGGACACACTATGGGCCATATCTTCAAGAAAGTTTTGCATCCACAACTGGGGTCATATTTCCAGAAGACCTTAGCTCTCAATTAGGCACCAAAATAAATGGCCAGATTCTCATATGTTGGGTATGGAGCTTTTTTGAAAATTTAATCATGTCACAATGGGAGCTGCTGGCACATTTCTGAAAATGCTCCACTTGTGTGTGCTCAACACCTGAAAATCTGGCCCTGTGGATCCAGTTCTGTTTGCCAATGCAGGGACTGCAGGAGCAGGCCCTGTAGGCAGTTTCTATATTTACCTTGTCCTCCGAGAAGCTGAAAAGCTGTTTTCGTTCAGTAATGAACTGAACAGCTATTACACTGGCTGAATGGCCTTGAAGAACTCCAGCAGGTTTCGAGGTGACGTAGGGGTTCCAGAGGCAAACTCGGTGATTGATGCCAGCAGTAGCTGTTCACAATCACAAAGCAAAATGCATTAAAACCAAAAGTACTCTTGAAAGGGGATTTTATTTCAATTAATAGTAAAGAAACTGCCATCTCTCTGAAATACACAGTGATAATGGCTTTGCTAAATGAGAATGTGTTTGTTTATGTTACCAGTGAATATGTGAGAACGGTAGTGACTGCAATAATTAATAATGCAGAACAGTTTCCATTGTAATCGCATCTGCAGTTACTCAAAACGTCCCTAAACTTGCACTTTTTGAGCAGAAATTTCTCTCATGCCCTTCCCCCCAGCTAATTTGTCTTCCACTTCGTAAGCCAGAAATATAAAACATCATCACATAAATATAAAACACTAGGACTCGGTCCTTCACTTTTGCAGGCAGAATGCATACAAAGGAAGAAAATGCCTATATATGTACACATACAGAATACAGTTTTCTTAGCCCCTTAGGTTTTACTATAGAACATAAATTAGTCAGTTTTTAAAAACATACCGATTAAGTTGAGTCGAGAGTGGAAGTCAAAAGCATTAATTCCCCGGGCAATGTCAAAGGATGTAGTTCTAAGGCGAGGCTTTAATTTTTCTCTCCAAGCCAGCACCAATGTGTTAACATTACTGGTTGTACTGGAAATAAAGGCATCAAAAGAAGAGCTGTATGCAACTAATGGGTGAGAAAAGAAAGAGAGAAGCTTTGAATTGATTTCTTTTAATATAATCCAATCAGAGCTAGTTTCATAAAGAACAACGTATATTAAATCTAAGCCTAATTTTAAAAAATAATTGTTGTCAGGGAGAAAACTAACCTTGACTTCAAAGGGGTTTGGATCAGGCCCACAGGGCTCAATCCTGCAAGGTGCTGAGCACTCTGGACCTGATCCAGGACTGCTCACACACGTAAGTGCTTTGCTGGATTGTGGCCAGAGTTCTCAGCACAATTCAGGGATGAGTCCCTAGATGTCAAGGACATACAATATACAGTGTGGGTCTAATAAAGTGCTCAATGGCTTCATCTCTCATGAAGTTCAGCGGTATTAGAGGGCGTTCAATACTTTGTAATTGGACAAGCAAGAAATCTAACAGAAGCGTGGTAAAAATACATCACACTGCTTTGCTGATACAATGAAGTCTCATTTACATTTTTGGTATAGAGACTTAATGAACCATACATACTATATCCTATATACTGGTAACAGCTAACTCTCCTTGCAGTAATCCCTTCTGAACTACAGAGCTTTGCCACTGGTTTCTAATCCCTGAGGAGCTTGGATATAAAACTGGTGACACAATATGGCCCCATGTTACTAAGCTAGTTATTCTTTATTCAGTAAAGCAATACTGAAATCTAAAGTCTACATTATACAACAATTATTCCTACACAAATACATGGCAACGCTACAATATAATTACTGTGTGATCAAAAAGTGCAAATATCTGGGAAATTACTTTGTTATATTTCCACTTTACATTCAAATACTGTTACAATTCTTGCTCTGCAGTCCATCAGGAAAGACAAATTGGAAATCTTAAACTCAGAGTGTTGCTCTAGGACTTGAATCTGGAGGATATAAGTGACTTTTGCAGGAATAAAATGTTGTATGTTTCAGGAGCTCGGTGATTTGCACAGTTTGTTACAAAAACAAACTCATTTCTGACTAAATTGTAAGTCAAGCTCCTTGAAGAATGTCTGACTAAAAGGTGAGGTTAAAGGAATTTCCATAACATCAAAGTATGTAGCAAATTCAAATGCTTATCTGCATGGAGAAGGAGAAAAGGGGGCAGATTGAGACAGAAAGGACTTCTTAGTGTCAAACATAGGTTAGGGAGTGGAAACAATCAAAATGTGGCCATGAAAATATCTGAATCTGCATTGAAAAAAAGTAATTTTATTTCCAAATGTTTTGCAATGAGTAGCTTTGTCCTTGGAAATATTCTCTATGTCCAGATCCTCGGGTGCTATAAATTAGCATAGCTCTATTGATTTCATTTGGAATCACACTATTTTACACCAGGTAAGGATCTGACCCCAAAGTGTTCTTCCAATAAGCGCGATGAACAATTTTATTCCATTCACAAACATGGACAATCCTAACATTACCCTCTGATATTATCAGAAAAATTAGTGACCTATTAAAAGACCTAATTAGATCAGCAAGTTCTTGCAAATGGAGAATACAGCCCCACAATAGAGGCAGTATCACAAATTATAACTGACAGAAAGTGGACCCACAGCTACCTCTACTTTCCATTCTCATTGGTGCACCTTTGACTAAAGAATCCCTTTTGTTGTAATAAGTGTTCATCTTTGCAAATAGTGTCACGTGGCTCTCCAGGGTTCAGTAGCTTTTGTAGAACAGCCAGCAAAGTGCACGATCCCATGGGACCAGCAAGTTTAAGAGGAGTCAAAGATCCTCTGGAATTGTCACTTAAGACCTTGTGGATCTCAGATCATATGCAGATTCCTATGTGGGTCTGAGCCCCTCTGTTTTGTCCTTTCAGCAATGGCAACAAGCCACACTGTGATTTGCTGTCCTGCTCCCCCAGGCAACTACAGTTCATGTGTGTTCTGCAAAAGCCAGGAAGAGGGAGTTAGTGCTTGTTCAGATGGATTTTTTTAGGGTAAGAATCACTGTTCTGAAAGGGGAATGCGCCATGCTGAGCAAGCATTTCACAACTCACGTCCCAGGCCACACTCTCTGGCCACACAATGCTACGCTGTTACAAAGGGCAAAGGGGCTTTGTGACAAGATGGAGCCTTCCTTGGAGCAGCTTTCCTCTTCATCCAGCTCCCATGACTCAGTTTATGCTGGATTCCTGCCATTTTGCTCCCATCTGGGAAGTGGGGAAAGGCACACCCACTCCTTTCCTGGATCTACCATTACCGCCTTTCTCACTAAAATATTTCCTAACATTTTTGCAATTCAACCATGCCCCTTCTCACCATTGTATTTACCAACAGATTTTGAATACTCTGAGTAAATTTTCTTTATGTTTTGTTCAACAGGAACCTCAACAAGCCCAAAATATTCCTTCCCATCAAGAAAGCATGTAACATCTTTCACCTTTCCTCCCTCATGCACGTTTTTGAGACCAAAGAGGAGATTTTCCAGTGCACAAATGGCAGTTGGGCACCTACATCACATTGAGAGTCCTTGGGAGTTAGGTGCCTAACTGTTACTTGTGCTTTTGAAAATCTACCTCCTTGTGCACAAGTGTACTGTCAAAAATTCCATGGACTTCAATGAGGGTTTGCCTGCATTAGGACTGTGGAATGGGGACCCTAGACTTTATTTTCCCCCTCTCAATAACACCTCCTGTTCCATAGTAACACTGTTTGTATTGCCACAAAATTACTTCCAGTTATTTTCAGAAAGTATCATTGTGCTGCAGTATTTGCACCCTTCTCAGTGAACTATAGCCCTTTCTTATGAATGACAGTAGACAAGAAAACTTATCACTATTCTTTCAAGTCTTCATGTAAGTTGATCAAATCCCATCTTTAAAAAAAAAACTAAAAAAACCCCTATATATATTTGCCTTTTATCTGAAGTTCCCACATGTTGAATAAACCATTTCCCTGTACTGTGAGTTTACCAATCTATTCTCTCCCAAATCTGTAACTTTAGCCTTGGTAAACAAATAAAGGACAGAGAGTACAGGACATCTAAATGACATTGACTATCTATAAAGTGTTTTATCAAGGTCTCAGGTACTATCTCTGCCTTTACAAGTTATGCTGTTTCTTGTGTTACTTTCCTCTCAACTTTAACACATTCATGGTCTCAAGGCTCCAACATCATTTGGAAATGTTGAGCTTGTATTTATTCCCTCTATTCTCTCCCCCACCCCCCACCCCTTAACTTCTTTTGTCCTTGTGGTAACTCAGGTATGTCTGGAATCTATCCATATTGCACTGCATTGAGGCTTCTTGTATTCTATCATCTCCCCTTCTATATATGAACCACTTGTTAGTAACAATGGCCTTCTCACTTAATTAAAAGCCCCTTGAGTATGTGTAATTTCCTCCTCCAGCTACCTCCCCTTGATAGTATTTCAAGGTCATTTAATACCACATCTGAAATATTCTCCATTCAAAATGCAAAATTATACATCTCCAATCTGAGAAGAGAGAAAAATCCTTTCTGTAAAGATGGAATTATTTTTTATTACAGTGCTCCATGAATGGTTCTGCCAGAAGGGTTTAGATTTTTTTTTCCTGGAAAAGAAAAAATAGAAATGAAAAATTCTGACGCTTGAAGAGAATTATATGAGCTACTCAAAATCCAGGGGAAAGTACCATAGATTGGGAGCAGTTAGGAAGTGGGTGAATTTTGAACTGAAATTGTTTAGCCAGGGATTGTATGATAACCAACAAATAGAGTGAAATTCACCCCTAAGCAAGGCCCAAGGCAAGGCCTACACACCACTTAAATCCTCAAAATAGGAATTAAGTAGTGCATTGACCTTGAGCTAGCCCTGTGCACAAGAGTGAATTTCACCCATAAGCCTTAGTAAGGGCTTGATCCAAAGACCGATAAGCCAACGGGAGCCTTTCCATTGACTTCAGTAGGCCTAGGTAGCAAGACTAAAACCAGCTAATTATGCTATTTTGAATGCCAAAATAATAAAGGGGTCTCAGTAAAATGAAAGTAGTTCCAGGAAGGGCTACAAAAAGGATTCCAAAATGCAACCTTAAAGAGAGGCTGAACTCATCAGATATGAGAAACTTTGAAGAGGTGTTGCAAAGAATCTTTCTGGTGGTGGTTTGTATGTCCTTCGGGGGTTGTAACAAAGAGAAAGAGGAGAAATTATTTGGAGTTTGTCAGTGAGGACAAGATCAAGCATACTGGCTTGACAACAGAAAAAGGAAAATACAAGTTTATTACAAAGAGACCTAAGAAGTGGTCAGTCAGGTGATGGAACAGTAAACACTAATGTTACTTATTGCATTGATCTCATATAGCTGATCCAGAAGAATTATGAAGTGCTTTTGCAAGCTATTCACCTTAAAATGGGAGTTGTTGGTGCTCAGGCACCTCAAGATTTAGTTCTGCATGTACATTGGGTTCAACGCAGCACTACATAATAGTTCAGCACAGGAAATGAAGAAGAGATGAGGAAGAGGAACCCAAGAATTACCTGGAGGTGTCATTCAGATGCCATCGCAGGTCATACTGAAGAGTAGTATAGATTTAACACTCAGTAGGACAGGGTAGAGGAGCTCCTTACTTGTGCTGGGAGTTGCACTAGATGACACAAGCTAGTAATAAGCAGCCTGAGCTGCTCTGGGACACTTTTTTGGAAGGTACTTTTGGGCACTACCAGCTGCGTAGTCTCCCCATGTATGGCCCAGATGAGCACATCAGGAAATCCATGCCATACATCCATTTGGATAAATAGGTTTCCTTAATGGAGCGCCAGGATCTGTGCCCTCGCACGATACATTTCTGTGTGCGGATAGAGCGAAAAGTCCTTCTAGACACCACTAGGTGTTCTAAGTCTCAAACTGCAAAACTGCTTACTTTGCCAATGTAAGAAAACGAGATATTACAGCTCAGAATGCAATAAACTCCCTTTAATGGGATCCATTTAGAACTAGATCAGAATGTTGTATGACTTTACTGCCTTTGCCCTAAATGCTGAATTTGTGCAGCACTCTAGACGGGCATTCATTATAATACCCCGCTGATCTATCTTTCATGCTTCGTGCATCCCACGTCAATAAAAGCAGACCTAAATGCCTGATTTGCAGTTACTTAGATCCGTGTACAAGCACATTTCACATTTCTCTCAGAATTTATGTAGTTAAAAACAAAAAGCACTCGCTCTCCCTGCGGGCCCAATTGTGGCAGTTAGGCACAGGCCTGAGTAGGAAGCAGGTCCGAGCCACACCTGCCCCAGGGATGCTCAGGAAGGGATTGTACCTGGGGGAGGCACAGTTCCTAACTGTCTACCCTACAGAGGGGGAGAGTGCACATTGTACAGCCTGCTTCCCCCCCGCCCCCACCTCAGCCCACTCTGTATGGCTAGTTGTAGGAGTGGTGGGGCAATAGGCTCTGCCTGATCCCTGCACCATTAGAGTGATGTCCAGTGCTGGGGTGCCTGGAGTAAGCAATGTACCTGCTCAGTGCAGAGGACTGCAACTGTTCCCCACCCTTGAATGCAGGAGAAGCAAAGGGAGGGCTTTACAGGAGAGCATGTGTTCCGGTCAGCACTGAGCTGTAGTAAAACACACAGAACATAGCATGCACCAATAGGCGCCAGCTCCATGGGTGCTCCGGGGCTGGAGCACCCACGGGGAAAAATTAGCAGCAGCACCCCTGCCCTGCCCCAGCTCACCTCTGCCTCCTCCCCTGAGTGCGCCATGTCCCCGCTTCTCCTCCCAGCACTCCTCGCGGCGTAACAAGCTGTGGGAGGGAGGGGGAGGAGCGTAAACGCAGCGTGCTCAGGGGAAGAGGCGGGGTTGGAGCGGGAATTTGGGGAAGGACTCCAAAAGGGGAGGGAGGGGGCAGAGTTGGGGCAGGAACTTTGGGGAAGGGGTTGGAATTGGGGCAGGGCAGGGGTGCAGTCAGGGCGGGGCCAGGGGTGAGTGGGGGTCGAGCATCCACCGACGCCAGGAGAAGTTGGTGCCTATGCGCACCTACTAGTCCCACCAGCTAACAGGGTCATCTAGGGGTAAACAGTGTTTTGGGCTACTAGATTTTTAAAGACACACTTTGAAATGCTTGCATGTTAACGTGAAATGACTGAGCTGATTTGAAGTAATGAAAATGCTGGCTTTTCTTAGGGTAGGTACCAGAGCCAGACACAATGACTGTGCTTTATTACTCACAGACAGATTCTGACTGATCCATGGGAGAGTCCCTGGGGGAAAACTGCAAAGGAACTGCCCACTCCCTCCATCCTTTCAGCTCCTGCAAGGCACATAGACAGCTGCAGCCCCCATGCACCCCCCCCCCCCCGGGTTTGCACAGTCTGGTCCATATAGCTGCTCAGGAATGAACAGAGGCCTGGTGTGCATGAATACAAACATTCAGCTGTTTGATCTACAGAAAGGGGCAGGGAATCCTTGTAATCAAAATCTCACAAGGAGAAGGAGAAGTGAGCAGCTATATTTGCAAGGATCTTTGGCCTCATATTTATTATTTCTATGCCTCCTAGAGGAAACCCCAGCTAACCTGCCTTGGTTCCACACACCAAAAATAAATTACTGAGTCAGATGCCTTTCACCCCATGGTCTGATCCCCTAGAGAAACCATAGCCAGCGATTTCTTGGGAGTATCTCCGTGAAGATTCCAGGCACCCACCTGGAAGCCACGCCCCTGACAACTCCAGTGATTCCTCAGATTACCAGGTGCTTGGCCTCTTCTTGAAGGATTGTCAAACCTGAGAAGGGGCCTGTTAAGCCAGTTGGTTGGGACATAGTGTTCTATTACACAAGCTACTTCTTCCATAGTACCAGAGTTATGCTCATTTATGTCAGAATGTCCATCTTGTTGTTCCAGTGCAGTGGAGTCCAATAGATCTCCAACTGGGTGAGTCTTGAGCTGGAACTAATAAGAGGCCCAATCCATCCTTCAGGCTCCCAGCTGTGGTAGGGATTCAGGAGGAACAGGTCTGACCAGAATTGTACCAGCAAGTCACAGAGGATACCCCCCATTCAGCCCAATACTGTCACCTATAGACCCTCATGGTCTTTGGCCAAGTAATCTTCCAGAGCCCTATTGGGGCAGGGTGGTGAACCTCTAAAGCCGCAGCTCCTAGAACCACTAATGTTGTTGCACTATTTGCTGCTATTGTTCTAGTTATTTGATGATACCTCTCTCCTGTCCAGAGGGTGTCCAATATCCTACTCCTAGCACCAAGCTATAACAGGACTGAGGCAGAATTTTAAAAGAAGAAATTCACAGGTTTGAGCACACCTCATGCTCTCCAAGTTGGGATGTTCTAGCTTATCCCCAACTAACAACAAACATGATATGCTGGCTCCATTAAAGTCAATGGGAGCACTGACACAGACTTCAGTGGGACCAGGATCACACTGCACCCCAAGTTGACAAAAGTCTTTAACCATACAATTCAGGTACTTTTCCACATAAACTCAAAACATGCAAAATGCACACACCATATAAGGCAGCTCCTATGTTTCCCACAGAACTCCCTGCCCTGACTTTTGGTCTCCTGTATGTCATTATCTCCTGTCTTTTAAGGAGCTTAGCCAAAATGGTCTCTACTGTACCTAATTAGCAAATTAGCTGGTAACACCGCCCTGTGCTGTCTCTGAACCTGCCCAGAAATTAATCCCCAGTGCCTCATGCTGTTTACTATTTTGCAAGGCCAGAGACACTATTGGGGCAGGACTTCAGGATCCTTTCCAAGGGGCACCAATAGGCCTGTGTACACCATCACAAACCTCTTGACATGAAAATAATAGTTATTATGAAGAGAACCAGGCTGCAGTTACACAGATACTGGTAACCACAACTGCTTCCCTCCGCTCATCATGAGAGTTCAGGTGCAAAGATGAACTGTGTACAGCAGAAAGCCTTCAAGGGAAAAATAATTCTCTCGGCATGAGTGATACTCATTACTATAGATACAGTACCAGTTTCCCTAGACATGCAATTAGCAATGGCTTCTAAACACAAGTTCAGCTTTTAGTAAAGAATATAATTACAGCATGGGATTTTTTTAAGCTTTCATTGTTGTTCAGATTCAGTACCTTGCTTGACCCAATCTTTATAATGAAGTTTGTGCTTTAACATATAGCAGCATTTGTGATACCCAGAGACCAGCTCCTGCCAATTAATGGTCACAGTTGCTTCTTCACCTTCAGGGGAGCTAGCAGGTCGTTCAAACAAAGAGATCAGAGCAGTGGTAAAGGAAATGGCTTGAACCTGAGAAAGAAAGAAAGAACTTTTATTTAACAAAAAAAAAGGGGGGTGATCTACAGACCCCATACCAAATGCAGGCAGGAAGAGATTAAGAACATTCTCTGCCTGCAGACAGCAAATACAACCCCACACCTGCTCATCTAGGAGAAATGTCAATTATGGAGGAACAAGCCCCCACCAGATGTAGTTAATAAGGGCAAACCCAAGTATAAAGGCCAGGGGGGGAAGAGGGGGTGTAGATGAACTTGGGACTTCACAGGATAACAATTTTCTGCCAGCCAATTGGCTTAACAGACCCCTTCTCAGGTTTGACAATCCTGCAAGAAAAGGCCAAGTGCCTGGTAATCAGAACCTGCCTCTGAAAGACTTAAAACCATTTGGATGTACAAGGGAGGAAGATAGAAGTAGAAGCCCTGAGGATAAAGTGCTATTTGACTTGTTTATATTATGTTTACGGACTGTGCCTTTTTTTCTTCCAGTTGATGTGATTTAAGCCACTGTTGACTAAGTCAAGGGCTGACTGAGGCTGCTCAAACTGGGGTTTTGTACAAAGTGGTATCCATCCCTGCTGATAGCAAGGTAGCTAAACTGAATACAGCACAAACTCTCTACCTTATTATAAATTCATAACTTTCAGATATTAGAGTTTCAGTATCATTGCTATGGTTATCTTCTTTAATAAGGCTTCAGGGATTTCCTTACAAGCAGAGATTAAAAGAGCTAAATCTGTATAGTTTGGCTATGTGACAAATAAGGGGGTGACAAATCTAAAAGTAATTGACAGGAGTAATCTGGAAACAGATTGTTTAGTGCAGTATAAGGTGTATGACTGAGTAATGGGATGCAACTGAAACAATTTATTCTGAATAGTAGGAGAAGCTCCTTAATAGTGAAACTGTGGCTTCAATCTTTCAAGCTAGGAGGTAGGAATCACATTGCTGGACAAAATTGTAGAAAATGCACTGTAGGGAATAATTCTACACTGGCAGGAGGTAGCCTAAATGCCCTGAGAGGTCTTTTTTATCTGTGACCACTATGATTTTGTAACATAGCTATAATCTGTATTCTGCCTTTTCATATGTAATACTATGCATAGTATCAGTGTGTGCTACTTGGATTTTTTTTTTTTAATACTGTCATTCACTTTAGTGTTTTATTCGAGAATGGGCCGGCTTTCTGATTTTATCACTCACTACATTGTTAGACTGCTATTACTACTCAAACAAATCCAGGGTGAAAATGGCATAACTATCCGACAAAGTATAACGATGATACAATTATATGATTCAGCCACTAATGACAGTTATCTGCTGAGAAATAGGGAACTCTCTGTGCCAACCTTTTAGTCTTGTTTATACCATACTTGCCTGTCCAGAGACATCCCCCAATGTTAGAATAGCTTCATTTCCATCATGAGGATTATACCAATAGTCCATACATATCACTGTTCCCTGGAGGCCATGCAGCCTGTACTGACAAGACAATCCTTGCTTGGAATTCAGATCATAGAAGCAGATTTCTTTGTTCGTAAAAGCAATAGCTATCTGGAGGAAGGAGATGGAGAGGGGTAGAACAAAATTGCTAGATTAAGCAGTTAAAATATCCTTTAACATAGAACAGATTGTATATATAATCTTTAATGAACTGGTCAAAATTATAGGAAGACAAATTTGCAACAAAGAGTCTCCAATTATTTTCTGGAATATTACAGCCTACATTTAAAACTCCTTTAGGTTCCCTTTCGGCATTCTAGCAATCAAACTGGCTGGCAGGAATGTTCATTCCAAAATTGAACTTTAAATTCAAAATTGTAAGTATTAAGATTATGCAAACATGATGCTAAGAGTTACTCTCATCCAGCCAGGGCAGGTAGCAAAAATGTATGAGGATAGGGAAGATTCAAAAGTCTGGAAACTTCCTCTCAGTAAAACTCTGTGTTCAGGCTATTCCCAGCCAATATAAGGTCCCTATATCCCTGTGCTTAGACCAAGACACAGAATCAGGGAGCCATAACTGGCTCCTTGAGAGAGTTGCACATTATGTTGTACCAGTGGGAGCTGAATGTAGCAGGGGATCTGCCCCCATCAAGTAACCGATGTGTCCAATCAAAACAGCTTCAATTTTTTTAATATCAAATACTTGCAACAAACTGAGCAAATGAACTATGAACCAAGGTTTGTTTGCAAATATGATCTAATGTATCATTTTGACTAAAGATTAAAAGTGAGAAAGTTGCAATGTGTTCTGACAATTTAGGAACTGAACAAAAGGTTACAATTTCTCTGAAAAGTGTCAGTTGTTCATCCAGCCCTAGTAAAGATACGGTAACTAGTTAAAACACATCTGAATGTACCGCATGCAAATCCAGTGACTGACTTTCAAACTCTTACAGATCCTACCGGTATCTGAGCATTGAAGCTGCTATCCTCTTAACACCTGACTTTACAAATGTCGCTAAGCTTTATTAGGGGATATCATTCTTAGACAGAGTAACCATATGGAGCTTCATTTAATATAAAGTATGTGGCTAGTCCATTGTTAGTGTTCAGGGACATATGGCTTGTCTACACTTACAGCGCTGCAGCAGTTCAGCTGCGCCACTCTAGCACTTAGCAAAGAAGCTATCTGTGCTGACAGGAGAGCTTCTCCCATTAGCATACGTACTCCACCTCCCCAAGAGGCAATTTGCTATGTTAAGGGGAGAAGCCCTCCCATCAGCAAAGCTCTGTCTACACCAGGAGTTTGGCTAGTGTCACTGCTCAGGAGTGTGGATTTTCCATACCCCTGAATGATGTAGTTACACCAACATAAGTTTGTAGTATAGACCAGGACTCAGTTATGGTGTCTCAGTTTTTGGGATAACCTGGGTTGAAAGCAACAAGGAAGCACGTTCAACTCTCAGCAAGGTGTAGATATGGGGAGGGAATACTACTGTTTTTGAACAGTGCCCTTTCTAGCTGATCTAAGGCCCTATAAAGGGAGCCCTTTCAAACTCTCCTTGACCTAAGGATGGCAGTTTTGGGGTGGGCCATAAGAGTGAATGGGACTGGAATAAGATTTAAAAAAGAGGGGGTGTCTGACTCTCTGAAGGTCACAGAAGATACCCCAGGACCTAATGACATGAGTGGGAACTTCCTTATTTAACTGTGTAAGCTGGGTGGCAAGGGAGTTACCCAGAGTTACTATCAAAGCTATTGGAAGGGGTGGATATTTTACTCCTTATCTACACATCTATTTTGTTGCTATGTTTTCCCAAGCTTATGACTGTGTGCCTTTCCCTTAATAAAGATGTCCTTGTTTCTGCACAGTCTAAGTGTTTGAATGTGTGGAAGTTCTGCCTCTTAAAGGCACCCAGGGAGGTGCATTTAGTTTCCCCTGGTTTCTGGGTGCTGGTTTACTTATTTGCCAAGAGGGATTCTACAGACTTGAACCCAGCACCTTTGGCTGACATTCACCACCTGGCAAAAGTGCAATAGTCTTCATCATTCCTCATGCTGTACCGGTCTGGCGAATAACCAGAGAACTTCAGCGGTTATCAATTTGATATTTTACAAGTACTAACAGACTTTTTAAAAAGGGGGGTTTATACCTTGTTTACATTTGCTAGCGAGACCAGCGTTGTCACCCAGAGATCTTTCAGTTTGACAGCTTCTGTAGTAATCTGCAGAGTTCTCTGTAGCTTTAAGTTTTCTCCCCAGACTCCCAGCAATCCATTTCTACTTACAGTCAGGTAACAGCTGGAGCCTTTCAAAAAAGTTACTTTTTGAATAATATCTTTGTGGATGGGTGAAAGAAGTCGGAGATTCTTCCACTGGGGAATGACTGATGATCTCGTTCGTTCATCCTTCTCATTAAGGTCCAAGAGCATGAAAGAGGTCACTTTGTCCCAGTCAATGATACCATCTCGGGTCAAATCTATCTTATCAAACATCTCACCAAATTCTTCTTTAGTACTTGGTCTGATCACTGCACACATCTGCTCTGTGAACTCTTCTCTAGTCATGACCACTCTTCCATTTAAACCTGGAGACTTCAAAAAGGACAGAGTGAGACAACAGTAGTTGCACTGGTGCCCCCTTGCTAACAAGCATAAACATGGATCTGCCACAGACCAAGTGGTACTCTTACTCGTGGTATCTAAAGGCACATTCAGTTTGTAATAATGAACTATTTTACAAAACCTGATCAAAGGAGTCTGTCCCTTCACAAGAGGGTCATGTAGATATTTTAACAATGAAATATCTGTATAACACACCAGATTGACAGCCCTGGAGTCAAAGTTCTCTAGACAGCCAGGATAAAATTTTCCTTTGTGCAGAGGACCAAACAAAAGGCCACATGCACCACTTAACCCTTGTGGCTCTCTGCACACGGATGAATATCACCTATCACCCATCACCCCCCCAAAAAAAAATTCTGCTGAGATTGATAACAAAGTTGCAATGGTGCATTTTATTTTAAACTGTGGACACCTGTGACCAAAACCTCTTCTCATACGGACTATTGAATAGCTGTCAGATGGTAGTGATTTTTAGTCACTGGGCTGGATTTGACCTGGTGAACTTGGCTGGAAGGCTCTGCATCTTATTACTAATCTCCTGAGCCATTCAGTCAACTCTGCAAATTTTTTCTGAGTCCATTCATTTGCTCATGCCATCAAATTAAGTGTACTTACATTTTTTTTTAAAAAAGGCTCTGAACGCAATACCTCATGCAAGCTCACTATTGCAATTAGTTACTGAAAAAACTAGCAGATGCTGACGCATCCATTTTTATATTAAGTAAAAAAGATGAAAGAAATGAAAAAAAAAAAGTAAATTCATTACTTTGTGGAAAATCAGGTTTAATTATTTCTCCTATTTGCATCCCATTAGCATTTCTTTGTTACCTATCTTGTTTTTCCATGTCTCACATCAATGACACTCTATCCTAGAATGCAAATTATCTTGTATTGACACAGGAACTTTTATTTCACTTTTGTGTAGGAGAACAGGGATCTCCACTTTTGTGGCCTGATTTTCAAAAGTGCTGCACCGTGCCCACAGTGAGGGCAGTAGGAGTTCCGGATGACCAGCACCTTTGCAATGGTGATGTGGTGACAGGGCCAGCCCACAACATTTTGGCACCTGAGGCAGGGAGCTCAAATGATGCCCCCATGTCCCCTTGCTTGGGCCAAAACTTTGAGAAGTCTCAATTCTGCCTTCTTCCTGTTCTACTCCTCTCTTGGTACTGCTCTGCTACCCACTCCAATAAAGGAGAACTAACAACTTAAAATGCCTTGTTCAAAAATTTTAAGTAACACTTAACTTTCAGACGCCTGAACAGCAAATGTAACTTTTCTTGTCTGCATAGTAAACACTGGCATTTTTATTGGTTTGAATAATCAAAGTGGTGCTTTCCGTGCCTTCTTGGTTGCAAAGATTTGAACTGCTTCCTGCTGAAGGTCAACAGTCTGGACCAGCTCATGCTCTGCTGAGATGGTTGCAAGGCCGACCAGCCTCTCCTGTGTCATTGTGGAGCACAGATGTGTTTTTATTAACTTCAGCGTGGAGAAGTTGCGTTCTCCACTGGCAACTGTTACAGGAAGTGTTAGAAGTATGAGCGGAGCAACAAAAGCATTTGGAAAGACAGTGGTCATCTTATCTGTGCACATATATTCCAGAACAGCCTTTGGAGTTGATTCTGCTGAAATGTATCTTGAAAGGGCTTTCAGTTCATCGCCTAAATCACTCGCATCAATATCACGCATGTCATCATGTGTCAACACTGTCTCTAGTGCCCTTCATTGCTGGTGTAGGTCTTCTTCAGGTATAGTGAGGCATTTTGGAATATCATACAACATCCCAAATATACTGCTGTTCCTTGAGCTGCATGAAACATTCTTGAGCTGACTGTATTGCACAATCTAGCACCTGGTTAAAAAAATTCCACTTTGAATTGTTGTTTAGGGTCTCTTATGGGATTATCCCATGCCTCGTAATCAAAATGTCATCTTCTTCGGTGATTCTTGTATTCTTGAATGGGTGGGAAAATAGCTTCAGTGTGAAGTTCCTCTGCCAACTTCTGTGCACTCTTCAGAACGTTTTGAAATCCCTCATCTGACTGGTAAGACTATAGGTATGACTTTGCTTTGTCCATTTGTTCCATTGCTCCAGATATATCAAGGTCAACACCTTGGAGTCTCTTGCTTACAACATTTATTTCAAACAGTATGTCATGCCACAACACTAAGCCACACAGAAATTTGAAGTTATGTATGTTTCTGGTGATGCCACTGTTCTCCTACAAACAGTTCCCGTCATACCATTATCCTCCATAATGGCAACTATGGCATCATCTATCTTCCCAGTTTGGTGTTTGATAGGCTTTATCGCCTCCACTCAACTTTCCCATCATGTGGAACTCAGTGGTTTCAGTGTCAGAGAGGATGTTCCCAGATGTTGCTTCAAAATTTCCATCGATGAGGTGATGCAGAGAAAAATACATAGATGCTTGGAATTACATTAAAAAATCCAGCAGCCTCACTAGAAGCTGATGCTGCATCACTGACCCCCAAGTTCAATGAATGAGAACTGCATGGGACAAAAAAAGCTCAAGGGTTTAACTCTTGGATCCATGTCTGCACTCCTCTGTTCTTTCCTCTTATGTTGGCACCAATATCATAACCCTGACCTCTCATGTCAGCTATCACAATTCCCATATCTTCCAGCTTTTTAAGAAGCACGTTTGTCATACCAGCTCCTGTAGTATCATCAATGTCAATAAATTCTAGAAAATTCTAGAAAATGCTCTCTGACAGTCACCATTGCAGGAACATTTTCACTAGGTTCTGTTGTTGTTAAAAACGCACCATTAAAGTAATTTGTTCCGTATGGCTGATGTCAGGTTTGCAGTCCAGAATAACAGAGAAATATCTTGCTGACTTCAGATCTGCCGCAATCTTCTGTTTGACTTTTGTTGCCAGTAACTGTATGATCTCATTTTGAATGGTTTTTCCAAGGTAGTGGTGTGTGTACATTTCTTGGGTGGTGACTCTTCTTAGATGCTGCTGGAGTACAGCATCAAACTCAGCCATCAGCTCCATAATTTTAAGGAAGTTTCCATTGTTTGACACATACAGCTGATCTGAAGTGCCATGCAGTGCTAGGTTTTGGATAGCAAGCATTCTCACAGTGGCAATGAGCCTTTTCAGAACATTTTGCCATTAAAGAGACTCTGATGCAATCTTCTCTTGATGCTGATCATCTATGATGGCCTTTAACCTTAGTCTCATCTCAAACTCTTTCCACCTATGGAATGCTCTCTGGTGATATTCTGCCTTCTCATGGCATGCCAGATTTCTAGCCAGATTTTTCCAGTCCTTTGTTCCTGTAGAACGCAATGTGGCTGGAACATTAGACTGGAAGAGTTTGCAACAAAAACAGTATGCAGCATTTTGGGTTTTGAGTACATAAGCCATGGCCTCTCCACTTTGTCACCACTGGGGATTTCATGCCAGTAATGTGTTGGATGGAAACTTCTATTTTCATTTTCTTTGGAGAACATGAAGTTTTTCACTTGCTGTGGCCCATGCAGTACAAGGAAGTCCCTCAGGCTACTGCTCAAGTGGGTCCACAGTCCTGGATCATCTAGACTTAAGGAACTAAACTCAGCAGCAGCTGTTTCTTGCACCTCCACCACACTCTTCTCTGATCTACACTTTTCTTCAGGAATGTGCATGGTTGCATCCATCTGAGACGGACATATGGATGCTGCAGTAGCTGCCAGGTCACCTGCACTCTGACTAACTGGAAGATCAGGCATCTCCTCACCACTCACATCCTCACTGGGGCCAGAAGGCTCGCCGCGTACATTAGTGTCTATGTATCTCAGGAGAGCTCCTTCCTGCTTAGATAGAAAAGCTTCCTTTGCTTTCTTTCTTTTTCTGAATGCTGCCCCAGAGGGGTGTTTTCTTCTTTTACTCATGACTGCTGTTCTGTGCCAGCTACAGTGGCTCTCAACACTCAACTGAAGGGGACAAATAAGCAGGCTGGTAGCAGGGCCTTAGTGAGGGAAGATATCAGCGTCTTAAGGGCCTAACTGGCTCCTACTACTTCAGTTGACTGCCTGTTCTCCTCAAGTGGGTTCAGGGAAGCAGCAGGAAACAGGCAGCTCCCTGCGAAGCTGGTGTTAATCAGTCTAGGCTCCTGGGGGTGCTAGAGAGATACATAAGAGGCTCCTCATCCTCTCTCTCCCTGCAGCTCCTGCTGCTTTCTGTTATTCCCGCTTACCTTTTCTCCTGCCTGCCTGTTATGTCTCTTGTGCCCTCCTTCCTCCAGCACAGCACTCCACCATCTCTGTGCATCTCAAGCAGAGTATACAGATGCACCAGCAGCAGACACAATTTTCTACATTCTGGGTCCTAGTGGTAACCCCCCACAGTCTGGCACCTGAGGCGGCCACCTCAGTTCGCCTTATGGTAAGGCCAGCCCTGTGTGGTGAACAGTTGTCCATCAGAAACAGGGCTGAGTCCCCCCTCACGCGCACACACACCTTGAGAATCTCATTGGAATACCTAACATCCCTCAGATGGTTACACTCTCAGCCTGGGGAGGATTGATAGCAGCAGCTTAGAAATGAAAAGTTCTATACCCATTCCCAATCTTGCATTTCCCAGCATCATATATTTACATCTTAATGTAATATTAATTCAGGAGCTAATTTAACATTTTCCCACTGTGATGTGTTCAGCATCAAGACATTGCCATGTAAATGAGACAGCCACCTCCAGGGATATGTTTTGTATTTACCCAATTTGATCTCAATTCACTGAGATGTTAAAATGTGACATGAGAAGGAGTTTGCTCCTTTTTTAGCCTAGGACTCTCAGAATATCAGCCATCCCTGCAGAGAATCACACGGCTTAGAAATTTAAAGGTGCAGTACAGAGAGAGAGCTACGCACGCTTTATTTAAAGAGCATTGAATATAAAGATTTTTTTGAAAAAAAAAAGGTTCACTGGAGTCTTTTATTTCAAGATTTTTCATTTTTAATAGGCACAGCTCTTAGGCCCTGGTCCTGCAAACTCATAGGCACATGCTCAATTTCAAGCAAATGAATAGTTACATGAGCTTAAGTGTTTCCAGAATCAGAGCCTTAATCAGGATAAATTGTCTACTGAAGTGCCCCAGTGAGAAGGATTCTTCTGTACTCCCTCTATTGATATACCTTCCTTTTATTTTCCCCCATCTTTTGATTCTGTGCTTCTCTGGTCAATTTGATTCAACTACTAAATATATTTTTAATGAAAATGTACAGCAGAATCACTGCCAGCTACTGTGAACAGCCTCTCAAGTAGATTGATATGTTGCTCCAGAACAGATGCACCAGTCTATCTTACTCCTCCACTATTTTCACCATCCACTGAACATGGTATGTTAATGAAAGATTGTAAGGAGGCAGACAGCATGTAACTAGACTGCAGGTTGATGGAAGGTTGGAGGGGTTTGTTTTTTTCCATCCCACATCAGTGGTTTCACTTGTTTATTAAAATTTCAATTATATTATTTTCTGGATGGTTTTCTGCCTAAGAGTCTGGGATAACATAGTCTTTGAAGCATGGGCGGCGTGTGAACCGCCAGCTGGGGGAGGCTAGCCCTCAGCCCCGCCCCTTACACCAGAAGCCCCGCCAGAGCCAAGCCTGAGCTTCCATCGATTGGGCTTTCAAGATGGCAAGAGGTGGGACACCGCCTTCTCAAAGCACATACAAATGCAGAAAGTGATCCAGGATGAAATTCTCTGGGCTGAAACCAGTAGGCCTTTCATCCTGTCTGCTACTGCCCCAAAGAGCTGCATGGATTTACAGACTAGCTTGGTTCTCTCAGTGTGGAAGACCAGGGCGGGTCCAGCATGTGGAGACTCTGCTCCTCTGCATGCTTGTGCAGTTTTGGGAAGAAAATGGGTAGGAAAATAGCCTGATTACTATGAAACTACTAGACCACCTTTGAGAGGAACATGGGGGGGAGGAGAGGGGACAGTTGAACCTTGTCCTTAAAGAACACTGTATATGGGAGGATCTGACAGAAGGGCTCTGATTTCTGAGACCCTCCTGGCTGAAGTATTCGCTACTAGGCAGCCAACCTTCCAGGAGAGAGACAACAGAGGGCACAATGCCACTGGCTTAAAGGGAGGGCCCATGAGTCTTGAGAGGACCAGGTTTAGGTCCCAAGGTGGGATAGGCTTGTGAATTTGAGGGTAAAGTCTCCCTAATCCCTTGAGAAAGGGAATGGACTTTTCATGTGAGAAGACCGACCTACCATCCATTGGAGGGTGGAAGGCTGAGATTGCTGCCAGATGCACCTTGATCGATGAAATGGCTAGGCCCTGTTGTTTCAGATGGAGCAGGTATTCCAGCACCAACTGGAGGGGTGACCAAGTTTGTGAGAGGCCACACAGAAAAACGCTCCCATTTGGCTAGGTAAGTCACTCTAGTGGACCGTTTCCTACTACCTAGCAAGGCCTGGCAGATTTGTTCTGAACATGTCTGCTCCACCAGGTTCAACCATGGAGCTTCCATATGGTCAGGGGGACGGCCCTGAGGTTCGGGTGGAGCAAGCAGCCATGATCTTGCGAAGTCAGGTCCAGGAGGGGTGGGAGCAGCAGCGGGGTTGCTACTGGCAGATCCAGCAGCATGCCGAACCATCGTTGTCACAGCTATGCGAGGGCTATAAGAATAACCCTTGCTTTGTCCTGCTTGACTTTCAGAAGGACCTTGTGCACCAGAGGAATGGGCAGAAATACATAGAACAGGAGCTATGTCCATGGTAGTAAGAAGGCATCTGAGAGAGAGCCTGCTGTGACTGCGTAGAAAGCAAAACTGCTGACATTTCTTGTTCCGCTTGGTTGCGAACAGGTCTACAAGGGGAAACCCCACCTCTGGAAGATGATCTGGTCACTTCTGGATGAAGGGACCACTTGTGGTGAGAAGAGAAAGACCTGATGAGGTGATCTGCCAGAGCGTTCTGGGCTCCCAGGAAGTGGGAAGCTTCAAGGTGGATGGAGTGTTTCACACAGAAGTCCAACAAGCAAATGGCCTCCCTGTCCATGGAGTGGAATGGACATAAGCAAGCACCTGAAGAAGAATGTAATTGCAGGAAAAGACCATTTTCCTTAACTTGACTTAACAGAAGTTTCCGGAGCACAGGCCCTGGTTCTCATGGAGAACTTCAATCATCCTGACATCCGCTGGGAGAGCAATACAGCACTGTACGACAATCCAGGAAGTTTTTGGAGAGTGTTGGGGACAACTTCCTAGTGCAAGTGCTGGAGGAACCAGCTATCGGCCATGCTCCACTTGATCTGCTGCTCACAAACAGGGAAGAATTGGTAGGGGAAGTAGAAGTGGGCGGCAACCTGGGCAGCAGTGACCATGAGATGGTTGAATTCAGGATCCTGACAAAAGGAAGAAAGAAGAGCAGCAGAATACAGACCCTGGACTTTAGAAAAGAGACTTTGACTCCCTCAAGGAACTGATAGGCAGGATCCCCTGCGAGGCTAATATGAGGGGGAAAGGAATCCAGGAAAGCTCGCTGTATTTTAAAGAAGCTTTATTGGGTGCAGGAACAAACCATCCTGATGTGCAGAAAGAATAGCAAATAAGGCAGGCAACCAGAGACCACATCTTTGGTGAGCTTAAACAAAAAAAAAAAAAAAAAGCTTACAAGAAGTGGAAACTTGGACAGATGACATGGGAGGAGTATAAAAATATTGCTCGAGCATGCAGTGGTGTAATCAGGAAGGCCAAAGCACAATTTGAGTTGCAGCTAGCAAGGGATATGAAGGGTAACAAGAAGGGTTTCTACAGGTATGTTAGCAACACAAAGGTGGTCAGGGGAAGTGTGGGACCCTTACTGAATGGGGGATGCAACCTAGTGACAGATGATGTGGAAAAAGCTGAAGTACTCAATGCTTTTTTTTGCCTCGGTCTTCACAGACAAGGTCAGTTCCCAGACTGCTGCACTGGGCATCACAGTATGGGGAGGAGGTGAGCAGCCCTCTGTGGTGAAAGAACAGATTAAGGACTATTTAGAAAAGCTGGACATGCACAAGTCCATGGGGCCAGATGCAATGCATCCAAGGGTGCTGAGGGAGTTGGCTGATGTGATTGTAGAACCATTGGCTATTATCTTTGAAAACTTGTGGTGATGGAGGGAGGTCCCAGACGTTTGGAAAAAGGCAAATATAGGGCCCATCTTTAAAAAAGGGAAGGAGGAGAATCGGGAACTATAGGTGAATAGTTTTATCTATCTGGGCAATTGGTTGACATTGGAAGGTTCTATAGCCGAAGAAGTCACACACCAGATAGGTTTTGCATCGATGGCATTTCAGCATCTTCAGGGCCTCTGTCTGGGTGGCAGGATGCCGTGTGACAACTAAGATAAGAATGATAAATGCAGTAGTGATGATATCTCTTATTTGGAGCAGAAACATGGCCATTAACATCTGAGGAGAGGAAACTAAACAGGTTTTTTAAAGTTTTTTTAAAACAGGTGTCAAAAGTTACAGTGTATTTTTAACAGCAGTTGGTTTGATTTTGTCACAAATAAGGAGATACTTGGATGATCCCAGCAAGTTGCAGTCTTGCAGCAGTTGAGAACAAGATGACTGCAAATGGTGGGGTGATCTCCAACATGCTCAAGGTACGCTTTTAAAGGTTTAGAGAGCTTAGGCTGAAGGAATGAGAATGAGAGAATGAGGCTGACTACAAATGAGATTGGAAGATGCAATTCTAAGGGATTTAAGAAACCTAAACCCTCTGTCAGTTCAGAGCAACTGCATCTGTATCTCACCTCAGTGATCGAGCAAGGGTACCCACTCTCAGGCTTCCAGCACTCCAGCCATTGCCTTTCTTGGGTGAAGATCCACATCTCTCTCCTTTCTGATCAGGGCATTCCGAGGCTGCACAATTCCCTGTCTTCCGTGTATTAATCCCAGCAGAGACAGGCTGCCCAAGCATGCCTGCTTGCTTTCTCTTCAGAGATGGTTAACAGTGTGACTGTCCACAGTTATGGTCACCCCACAGCTCTTTCTATGCAAGCCTATTTTATTCTTAAGGTAAAAGCACTACATGGAAAACATTAAAAACAATAGAAGAACCTACACAAGCTTGCCAGACATCACCCAACTGTTACATGTGCTCTGGCAGGAGCTGTCCATTAACATCCCACCCTAGGGCTTTCCTTTGCAGTCACAAGTCCAACACAACTTCAGTTCAGAACAAGCATACTCATAAAATGCTTAGTCCACCCTTGATACAGTTCAGGGGTCTTTGATTTGGAGTTGCCAGGAAGAGGTAATTAGTAGACAATGGGTTTTCCTCTCCAGAGAATAGCTTCAAAAGGGTGAGCTGAAGCGGGCCATTTGCATGTCCCTTACCCCGGTACCTCCGAGGAAATCCACTTCCTGGGTATTGTTCCAAAAAGCCCATTGAAGTTCCACAGATGGTATTAGTCTGTCTCCTAGAGAAGGTGTATTCACGCACTACCACATACCCAACTGCATTTTTAATACAGTGGACCCTAAAATATTAAAATAAATATTATTAAAATAAATTCAGTAAGGTTTAACTTAACTCAGTAAAGTTCAGTCAGGCTATTTCAGGAAAGTGTCAGTCTGTCACACCCTCCCATGCTGACTCTTGCCAAAGGAAGAAGACTTGCAAGGGACTGTTCGAGATGAAAGTCCATTCTTCAGGCCACCATGGCTACATCATAGACCTGTGAATTTGCTGCTGCCAGCTGTGTGGGGATTCCCCTGGCACAAGCACTGTGGAAGCCATATATAAGGCTGCCTCTCGAGGACCCCTTCAGAAACCAGGCTGAGAGCTAGACAGGCATGCCAGGGGTGGGGATGGGGATGGGAGGGTTGTGTCCAGGTAAGGCTGCAGCGCACAGCACTGAGGACATTACAGGTAGCTTTGCAATTCATAGAGCACGCTGCTGTAACTTAGTCCGCTAGGGCAGAAATATACCAGCAGCCCCAGAGCACACCCAGATCAGGAAGATTTAAAGCCACCTTAGCCTCCTCCTTCCCCTTGACTACAAGTTCTGTGCTGCCCCCTCCCCATCCCCTTACAGGCACAACACAGAATCTCACCCATCAGATGTAAAATTTTTGCAGATTTGGCCTATATCCTCTTCTCATTAGTTGCTTCACTGACTTCTTCTGACAGCATAGTCCATACAGGAGCCTGTTTCAGATCTCCAGATGAAACAAGTTCTTTGTCATACTGCTAACTGCTATATAGTTATGTGGCACCACACAGCTTTTGAATGTTTCCCGTGCTGCAAATTATTTACCTTTGTGGAAGTTACCAATGATATTGATCATGTTAAAGACTTTTGTTCAGTGCTGTCAATTTAAAAGTGTAGCAGGCTCATTGGCCCTCAAAGTCTTATCTTTATGGCACCTATAAAATCCTGCCTGTGTGCATTCCTGGGAAAGGAAGTTTTATTAATATATTTTATTGTGGCAGTGCCTACAAACCCTGACTGACATCAGAGCCACGTCGTGCTGGGCATTGTACAAAATACACAGTAGGAGGCAGCCCTTGCACCAAAGAACTTTCAGCAGCGGTTCCCAAACTGTGGGTTGCAACTCCAAATGGGCTCACGCCATCAGCAGATGGTGTCGTGGCAATCTCTAGTGTGTGGAGGATGCCATTTTGCTCCTCATAGCGTGACCTCACATGTATGATGCATGTGAGGTCACATTGTGGAGCATGCCATTTTGCTATTCAAAATGGCACCCTCCGCTCTGTCTGGGATCTCAGGAGGAAATAATGCATTAAAATAGGGTCATGGCAGCAAAAAGCTTGGGAACCACGGCCTGACAGTCTAAAGAGAGGGAGGAAGGAAGCATTGTTCGCTCCTATTGTATGGATGGGGAACTGAGGCACACAGAGATAGTTATTTATTCAATGTTATGCAAGACTTTTATGGCAGAAAACCCAGATTTTATGAGTCCCAGCTCAGTGCCTTAACCACAAGGCTATCTATTCTTCCTCTCTGCAAGTGTTTCAGCACCTATTGATGTTAATGTTCAGAATGTGGCTAATGTGCTGGGAAACCTTAAGAACTACCGGGGACAGTCATTCTCCGGTACAAATAGGTCTTTTTTTTTTTAAATAATAATCTGGGAGGGATCATTGGCACAAACTTTATGGTGCACATACCTAGAAGTATTGCAGTGCAGAGAATACATGCGCATTTAATAAAAAAGCATATGACCCGTGTTCTTAAAGATCTGTATTAAATGCATGTTCTCTCCTAAGTATCCATCCCAGCAATTACATTTTAATGTTAACATCAGTTATAAATTCTAACAGCCCACTGCGTCAACAAAAATTATACTTGGCAATCTACTACTGTCATTTCCAATTATTTCACACATGATGGTATCTGATTTGACTTCACTGAACTACTTTAAAATAGGAAATAAATCCTGTGATACGACACTGGTTTGCTGACACTGTCAAGAACAGAGCTTTAATTTTTCTCACAAGAAAGGGAGTGTGGAGGGGGGGGAGAAATGAACCACTTGTGCTAGGCGTTCAGCAGGTGATCTTAGTGTTTTTATATCCAAGTATTTGCGGTCTGGCATTTTTTAAAAAATGCCGTGACAACAATGTTCCCTCTAATTATTGACAGGCCAGGCGTGCAAAAAATTTCTGCTGTGCAAATTGTGCTTCTGTGCAAATTTTTGTGCGCGCGGTGTTTCGCCGTGTGTGCGGGGGTATAGGATCTGTGTGTGCGGGCACACGCGCACAGCTTAGAGGGAACAGTGCACGACAATGCCCATCTTGATCTGAGTATTGCATATTGACACATGTAGGGTGGGATTATAAATAAAACACACACACACACACACACACACAAGAGTTAGAAGAACATTATTAAGGTTGCAAAGTCAAGCATTCAAAAATTATGAAAAGTCAGAGTTAAGGTTGCCTGTACATGGGAAATTTCAGCTTCAACTGTCAAAGTTTGGCAAAGTTATGAGCAACTGAAAACAGGGTCTTATAATGGAAAGTGTGTTGCAGTCTTAACTATTGGTGAATCTACTAGCACCACCTACGTGTGCACATACTGTAATATGAATCAGAAACCTGGGGTCTCATCCTGTTTCCACTGAAGTCAGTGGCAATATTCCAGTTGGTTTTAGTGAAGACTAAAGTGGGGAAAGGGGGCTGCAGCCCGAGCCCTGCCGCCCTGGGTCAGGGGAGAAAGCGCTGCAGCCCAAGCCCCGCAGCCCTGGGTGGGGGTGGAGATTGGGCTTCAGCTTCAGCCCTGGGTCTAATGGGGTTGTGACTCACTTTGGGGTCCCGACCCACAGTTTGAGAACTGCTGACCTAGAGAGTCAAACAAGAGACTATTTTGGGGGATTCAGATGGGAGGAGAATATAAATGTAAAGGCTAATGTGTTTATATTCATTTTTATGTAATTGTTTCCTGCAAGTTATTTTGATGAATATGTGTACTAATAATTTAGTGAATGGATTTGAGAGTATAATTTATCAAAGCAAAATTTAATTTGGTTGAAATTTGCTTCCATATCACTCACAAGACTCTCTGAAAGTTCTAAAGCATGTTTTTAGATGGATATAAAATTACACAATTAGACTTACTAAAGGCAACTCAGCAAATTGCAACCCTCTACAAATTGCATTCCAGAAATGTGATTCAAAGTGACAGAGAGTTTGGAGGTAAACAGAAACAATGGTTGATTGCAGCTGGACCACACCCATAGTAAAGTCCATGTATCTCAAGCACATTAGGTGATGCATCATTCCACTTGTTCCCCAAATTAGGCTCAAAGGACAGTGACTGATAGTCTGGAGAGAAATAGAAATTGCAGTTCTTAGGCTGAACACACACAGTGACTGCAGCTATGAAAATAAATGGCAGTTTTCAGGTGTTTGTTGCACAAAATGAACTCCATCCATTTTAAGCAGTCTCAAAGGCCACAAAAGCAGAGCAACTGGAAACAAATATGAAGCCTGCACTAAAAATTATACCCCTGAAAGCTATTATAAAGCTATTTCCTAGCACAGCACGGCTACAGACAGGAAGGGGATCCAAATGCAGTCCAATCCATCTGCCCTGAACACGAAGACCCAACGGCCACAAATGCTTTTTGCCTTAAAAGCAAAAAAGCAACTTTTTATCATGTCAAGCTAACACAAATAATTTTGTGTTACAATCACTAAATAAAGGCTCTCTGATCTGTCAAGATGTTTATACTTCATCCTTGTCTGTCTCTTGGCTCCTTGTCTTGTATGTTGTACGTGCAATGTATATTCTGCATTGGGGGGAAATGGTAGCTATGCACAGTTTATTTAAAGTGGTATCTTCTTGTGTGTGTTGATACTGGTAAATTGGCAAATGAAGAGCAATAGCAGACAAGTTCTTTTAATCCCTGTGAAGCACGTAGTGAGATCACTGAGCATGTCCTGCTGGGCTCAACGTCCTTGCAGATGAAGCACTAGAGTGAGGTCACCCGTAATACTTGACTTCTCAATAAGCGAGGATTGGTCAAATCGAACTTTTGAGATCTAATTATTCCATTGTTTCAGGCAGGTGGTTTAATTTGGGTCTAATGAAGTCCGTGATTACAAATAGCTTCCTTTGCCTCAGCTGTACCTTCCCTGGGCGTTACTCTGCTAATGCCTGCTACTTCCGTATTTATCGTACTGTGTCTTGGCAGGAAATTACAGCAGTGTTGCTTGCATGTTCATGAGAAGCACCTCCACACAGAAGAGCAGTCAACAGGTTGATCCTCAGCTTCATCTTCAGGTGGTATTATTGCTTGTATTTCATAAAATAAAGTTCTGCTGTGCCAAAATCTACAATCTAATGAAGTGAGCAAAACATATTTCCTCTTTGAAAAGTCTAATTTAGGTACCTGTGGAGTTCTTGTCTCCCAAGTTTAAGAAGGATGAATTCAAACTGGCACAGGTACAGAAAAGGGCTACTAGGATGATCCGAGGAATGGAAAACCTGTCTTACGAAAGGAGACTCAAAGAGCTTGGCTTGTTTAGCCTCACCAAAAGAAGACTGAGAGTAGATATGATTGCTATCTATAAATATATCAGAGGGATAAACACCATGGAGGGAGAAGAATTATTTAAGCTCAGTACCAATGTAGACACAAGAACAAATGGATATAAACCGGCCATCAGGAAGTTTAGACTTGAAATTAGATGAAGGTTTCTAACCATCAGAGGAGTGAAGTTCTGGAACAGCCTTCCAAGGGAAGCAGTGGAAGCAAAAGACATATCTGGCTTCAAGATTAAGCTTGATGAGTTTATGGAGGGGATGGTATGATGGGATAGCCTAATTTTGGCAATTAATTGATCTTCGACTATTAGCGGTAGATATGCCCCATGGCCTGTGATGGGATGTTAGATGCGGTGGGATCTGAGTTACTATGGAGAATTCCTTCCTGCGTGTCTGGCTGGTGAGTCTTGCCCACATGCTCAGGGTTTAGCTGATCACCATATTTGGGGTCGGGAAGCAATTTTCCTCCAGGGCAGATAGGCAGACGCCATGGGGGTTTTTCACCTTCCTCTGCAGCGTGGGGCACGGGTCACTTGCTGGAGGATTCTCTGCACCTTGAAGTCTTTTAACCAGGATTTGAGGACTTCAGTAGTTCAGGCATACGTTAGGGGTTTGTTACAGGAGTTGGTGGGTGAGATTCTGTGGCCTGTGTTGTGCAGGAGGTCGGACTAGACAATCGTAATGGTCCCTTCTGACCTTAAAATCTATGATTCCATGACTCTTAGTTAGTTATTGAGGAAACATTTCTGAGCAAATGAATTGGGCTCTGGGGCAGTTTACCTAAAAACATTCATTACTCACAGCAGTATATAAACTGTAAGTAAGACTCAGTTCATATTTTTTTTTCTTCAGTGCTTAGGTTTCACAGAGGCCTATTCAAGTAGGTTTAGAACATTTAGGCTATCAGGCCTGAATCTCCCCTCATTTAAACCAGTTTCACACTGGTATATCCCTGCCAACTTCACCAGAGTTACTCCAGCTATATCCCACTGTAAGTGAAAAGAGAATTATACTGTACCAAAAAAAAAAAAAGAAGAAGAAGAAGAAGAAGAAAAGAAAGGGCATTTTCCCTTTTGCAGTGTCATAGGTCTCTCTTCTCTGGGCTACTTTGTCACTTTATCTATCTAAGCACTTTATCCCTCACTCCACCCCTCATAATTATAGTATCTGAGTACCTTAATGAATTTAGAGTAACAGCTGTGTTAGTCTGTATTCGCAAAAAGAAAAGGAGTACTTGTGGCACCTTAGAGACTAACCAATTTATTTGAGCATAAGCTTTCGTGAGCTACAGCTCACTTCATCGGATGCTCACGAAAGCTTATGCTCAAATAAATTGGTTAATCTCTAAGGTGCCACAAGTACTCCTTTTCTTTTTAATGAATTTAGCCTCTCAGAACCAAGAATAAACCCCAGATTTTCCAAATCGCAATCCAGTGCTTTAAGGCACTAGCCCACCTTTCCTAATTCTGTGTCTGCTTCATGGATGCAGCCCATGTTTTACATAAGGACTTGTCTACATGATGCAGTGAAGCACTCTACAGGGATGTGATTTGTAGCGTGCTCTAACTGGCCCACGTAGACCCTGCTGGCACACACTAAAAGCTACTGAAAAGCGCATGCCAGCAGGGTCTACAGGAGGCAGTTAGAGAGCTCTACAAATCACACCCCTGTAGAGCACTTTCCCGCACTGTGTTGACAAGCCTAAGACTCTGCTTTATGAATGCAGCTCCTGTGGAGATTATTGATGGCAACTGCTAATAGGGCTGTCCTCCCAAGAGAACATATTTACCATCAAGAAAAGCTATTCTGTCTGAGGACAGGAAAACACTGAATCTAAATTGTAAGTCTGAACAACTCTATTTTTCCCCCACATCAACCTTTTTGGTCCCTCAACCTCCTAAATCCCTGTGTCTTTGTCATAATTTTGCATCTGACCATTTACTGGGACACCCTTATATGCATGTCAGAGCCCCTTTTTAATCAGCTGTGTGACTTGGACAGGGATTCAAGCCAGGTACCTTGTATAGCAGTGAAGAGTGCTGTCTTGCTCTCTCAAGGCAACTGGGCCACTGCAAGTGTCATTATTTTTCACGGAAATGTTTTGCCCACTGCACTCCAACAACAGATGTCATGATTAGAGATAGACTGAAAAGGAAGTGGGTCAGATTCTGATTTAATTTACACAGACATAATCTGGAAAAACTGTAAATCCTCAGACCACTGTAGTCAGTGGAGATACTCTAATTTTACACTGGTGTAACTGACATCAGAATTTGCCCCCAGCCTATAGGCTCAGATTTAGGAGCAAATCAAGATTTGAATGAAATGACTCCCAAAATCACAAGATGTTTTTGTGACATTTCAGCTCCAAGTGGGCAGAAATCTCACGAGACCGGGTATTTTCATATGACTTCCACCATTTACTCATGGTATTTTGGCTGCATCTCAACCAGACAAGAGGCTCCTTCCTCTCCTAGATCCAACACAGCACCAAAACAGATGGGGTGGGTTCTAGTCCAGGAATTTAAATCTGAGCCACATAATCTGCCTGAAACTGGAAGAGGTTCAAAATCATCAAAGTTTCTGATTTCGGCCCATCTCTAATTGTGGTCAGTATTTGCCTGAGTCATGGCTGCACAGAAAAGCAGCATGGCTTCCTGAAGAGTAGTGCTAGGTGAATGGCCCCTTGTTCACCTAAAGCTAGGGTTGTATTCTGTCATGTTGAATACATACAGGAGTTTTATTTAAAGCCAGTCCTGGGAAAGAAAAGATAAACCTTTCTTTGATTGCCTCACTTTTAGGCAGTGAGATTATTGTTGCCTCTTCCCCTTCCCGGATAGTAACCTATTATTCCTGATTACTGGGTGTTTTTTTTCTTCATTTGACTAGTATTTCTAATCATAGAATCACAGGACTGGAAGTGACCTCGAGAGGTCATCTAGTCCAGTCCCCTGCACTCATGGCAGGACTAAGTATTATCTAGACCAGGGGCGGGCAAACTTTTGGGCCTGAGGGCCACATCCAGTTTCCAAAATTGTATGGAGGGCCAGTTAGGGGAGTCTGTGCCTCCCCAAACAGCCAGGGGTGGCCCAGCCCCCACCCCCATCCAACCCCCCCTGCTTCTCGCCCCCTGACAGCCCCCCCAGGACTCCTGCCCCATCTAACCCCCCCGTTCCCTGTCCCCTGACCACCCCCAGACTCCCCACCCCTGACTGCCCCCTACCGCCCCATCCAACCCCTCCTCTCATTCCTGACTGCCCCCTGGAATCCCTGCCCCATCCAACCACCCCTTCTTCCTGTCCCCTGACTGCCCCGACCCCTATCCACACCCCCGACCACTCACCACCCCCTCGAACTCTCCTGCCCTCTATCCAACCCCCTGCCCCCTCTCCGCGCTGCCTGGAGGCTCTGCAACTGCGGCGCACTGAGGCTGCAGGGGAGGGGGGAACAGCAGGGGAGGGGCCAGGACTAGCCTCCCCGGCCAGGAGCTCAGGGGCAGGGTAGGAGGGTCCCGCTTGCCGGATCTGGCCCACGGACCGTAGTTTGCCGACCTCTGATCTAGACCATTCCTGACAGGTGTTTGTCTAACCTGCTCTTAAAAATCTCCCTAGGCAATTTTATCCAGTGTTTAAGCACCCTGACAGTTAGGAAGCTTTTCCTAATGTCCGACCTAAACCTTCCTTGCTGCAATTTAAGCCCATTGCTTCTTGTCCTAATCTTGGATTCACACCCAACTAACAGAATTTTGTCTGTTTCTACATCCTATATTTCCTTATGCAGACACAGACACGCTTTTCTTGGTACCATATGACAGTATAAACACAATTGAAAATGCTTTCTATATTTCCTTGATACGCAACTCAAAATCCTTTCAATTAATATTTTAATTAGGAAATTCACTTACCATAAAAATCTCCTGCATTTTCATAAAATCATAAATACTTAGTCTGTTTTCAAGTTGTTCTACAACATTTTTCATTGCTGCAGTGTCTTCTGTTCTGTCTGAGGTCAGACACCCAGCACTGGGCTGGAAGTCGTTAAGTGAAAGATTTGTGTAGCTCATGCTTGATTCACTTTAACATTTTCTGGCACATTGGGGAGTACTTGGCTCAGTATTTGTCCTTTAAGAAGAAGAATTTTATTTATTTTTTTTAAAGTTTTTTTTGTAGAAATCCAATAGCTCAAATTCTGAGACAACGTACATCAAGATGGAAAAGGTCAATTTAAATAAAGCAATAAAAACATTTTTAACTCTTGACTTTTAATTTTATTTCATAACATACCAGACCATTAAAGATAGTCTCCAACATTCTATCTGTAAAAGGTACGGTGTACCTGGCTTCCTTGGATTGTAACTACCTAATACTGAAAACAAGTGTACAAACATTTCCATTTGATATCTGAATACGCATTAGAAAGTCAGCTATTGAAAATCCATTTTACTTACCTTGTCGTTAATATTGTGATAGTTAATGTTGTGATTATAACTCCATTATTTTTGCAGAACACTTTGGTAAGCTCTACAACTTTTTTTACTCTCGAATAAAGAGTTTAAACTAAAGGAATATGCAGAGTCCTTTGCTTTCCTTATTCTTGGTGCTTACAAATGTTTCCTGGCAACGTATACAAAGCTAGCTAAGCTTCCCTCCCTTCTCTCCTCTGGTTATTGGTCAAAATGGAGGTGTTTGCAAAAGAGGGCTATTTGCAAGCATGACTAGAAGTACAGTATAGCAATAAAGGAACGGCAATGGCACCATTTAATCAAATACACTACAAAGCCCTCCTGTAAAAGCGACCTTTTTTACATACTACAAAATAAGATTTGTTTTAAGTGAACCAGCTTTTACATCACAGTATACAGCAAATTTGGAGTCCGACCTTGCCAATCCTCATCGTGCCCACTGCCAGGCACAATCTTATTGATTTCAGTGAAGTTTCACCAAATGATGCAACTTGGCAAAAAAACTGGGCAAGATTTGACCTTTTATCCTATGTTTGGGTTTAGATCATAATTATATTACGGTAGTACTTGGAGACCCATATCAGGTTGGTATGCCTATGTGCAAGGTGCTGTATAAGCACAAAGGTAGACCAGGTTCCCCTGCCCTAAAAAGTATGCAGCCTATGGGTATGTCAAGGCTGCAAGCCCACCCTTACTCCTCCGCGCCCCCCCCCCCACCGCCAAAAAAAGAGGCAGCAAGTCTCAGAACCCAGGTCAGGGTTTTAGAGCCCAGGCTCCAGCCTGAGCCCAAATGTTTACACTGATATTTTTAGCCCCATAGTGTGAGCTCTGCACATGCAAATCAGTCGACCTCAGCTCAGAGACTTTCTGCCAGGGGTCTACTTTATGAGGTCTCAACCCTGCCAATACTTGTCCATGAATGGTAAGAAAAGTTTCTTGCATGCATATGTTTTGCAGGATTGGTGACGGAGCAGACAAGCAACATATGCAGGGCTGGGAAGAAGGAGAAAAACAAATATACACCATTTTATATGCATTTTATATATGTGTGTATACATTTGCTTGTTTGTAATTACACTGACTTTTGCCAAGTGGGTGTTAGTCTAACTGTGTGTTTTCTTGCAGGCATCAGGCAGAAAACAGATCTTCAGAAGGGATTTGAAGGACAAAGTGGTAGGGCCCTTACTGATTAGTTCAGGGAGGGTGTTCCAGACATAGTGGCAGGGTTGAAGAAAGCACAAACATGGTTGTTGGAAGAGTGGAACTATATTTCTTTGAAATACCAATTATGAATAATTAAAAGGACATTTCCTTTCCTAGGACCTAAATCCCATAACCAGTCATTTAAAATGGAAAGAAATTTAAACATCTAATTTATTTTGCTATCTATAAATATATCAGAGGGATAAATACCACAGAGGGAGAAGAATTATTTAAGCTCAGTACCAATGTGGACACAAGAACAAATGGATATAAACTGGCCATCAGGAAGCTTAGACTTGAAATTAGATGAAGGTTTCTAACCATCAGAGGAGTGAAGTTCTGGAACAGCCTTCCAAGGGAAGCAGTGGAGGCAAAAGACATATCTGGCTTCAAGATTAAGTTTGATGAGTTTATGGAGGGGATGGTATGATGGGATAGCCTAATTTTGGCAATTAATTGATCTTCGACTATTAGCGGTAGATATGCCCAATGGCCTGTGATGGGATGTTAGATGGGGTGGGATCTGAGTTACTATGGAGAATTCCTTCCTGCGTGTCTGGCTGGTGAGTCTTGCCCACATGCTCAGGGTTTAGCTGATCGCCATATTTGGGGTCGGGAAGGAATTTTCCTGCAGGGCAGATTGGCAGAGGCCATGAGGGTTTCTCGCCTTCCTCTGCAGCGTGGGGCACGGATCACTTGCTGGAGGATTCTCTGCACCTTGAAGTCTTTAAACCAGGATTTGAGGACGTCAATAGTTCAGACATAAGTTAGGGGTTTGTTACAGGAGTTGGTGGGTGAGATTCTGTGGCCTCTGTTGTGCAGGAGGTCAGACTAGATGATCATAATGGTCCCTTCTGACCTTAAAATCTATGATTCTATGATACTCTGTTTTGTGCAGAACTCGTAGCTGATTTATGTTACCTGAGAATCTGGTCTAGTGATGGAGCATTTGGGTTTATTAAAAATTGTCTTTGTTGGAACTAAACAAAACAATGGAACTATTCCCATTAGTTTTTGAGAAGATTATGCTCACCTAACTGAAGTTGGGGTCAAATTTAACCTGGAAGTGTCCCTTTAAATCCTCCATAGTACCCTCTTTCTTTCCTGTGGAGAGCATGGTAGCCAGATTACAGTCACCTTTGCTTGATCTCAGTGTACAGATGAGTCACATCATACACGCATTTAACGTATGGGAATTCAACTATACGTGCTTGGCAAAGAAAAATAACAAGATACCTGTAAATAGTGTGGGCAATTCCACCCACCATTCCACTCAATGAGCGTATGCCCTGGAGTGAGCGTGAGATGCGAGACGTGAATCTGCTGTTCCCTCAGTCGGTCTCAGTTCCCGCATGCCTCTCATAGTGTGAGCATCTCGCCGCTCTGAGTGTGATTCTAGTGTTTAAAGATACATATTTTTCGGACAACATGGCCCCTAAACACAAGACAACTACTTCATCTGGTGCTCAACCGAAGAAACAGATCTGTTCCAACGCTGGAGGAAAAACTGGCTGTGTTGGACTTACTGAGAGACGGTATATCGGTCTCCAACGTGGCATGTAAATATGGCCTCAATGAATCTAGCATCCATGCCATCAAGATTTGAGAGAGAGAAATTCGTCAAGCCATGGCATCAAGTGCTCCAATAACTGCTAAGGTGATGAGCCAGGTGCATGATAAGACTTTAGTGAAGACTGAAAAGGCATTAAACTTATGGCTGGAAGACATGAACTGTAAATGTGTGCCTAGCGATGGCAACACATTGCGAGAAAAGGCTCTTTGCCTCTACGTGCTGTTCAAACCTCCCGCCGAAGAGGGACAGCCTTCTGACGAGAAGGAATTCAAAGCCAGCCAAGGTTGGCTTAACAGTTTTAGGAATCGCTTCAACCTCAAAAACATGCAGACAACTGGTGAAGCTGCATCTGCCAATGAAGAATGATTTAATTTCTGAATACGATCCCTATGTGGAACGAAGCCTCAAAATCACATGTAGTATTACAGACGATTTGAGACCGTATTAAAAAATGTTTGAGCAGCTCAAGAGACAACAGTGAAAGTTGCTGATCACCATGTTTTTCAAGGAAAAACAACCAGCAGCAGATGAGGCTACGCAATCAACTTCTAGAGCTGAACCAGAGCCCACCACTTCGTCTGCGACTCGCTCTCCGTCACCCAAACTCTCCGTCACCTCTGTCTCCTGGATTGACATCAAGCTCTGATGACCCCCTGTAATTACCCCCCTGTAATTAAAAATACAGTACTGTAAAATTGTATTTTGCATATGTACTCTTTATTATATACTGTACATTACTGTATACATTATACATTTATACATATTACTGTACGGGGTTGTATACACAAAACCATGTACAGTATACTATACTTTATGGGCAATTTAAGGGATTTTCAAGGGTAATTTTGACTATACGCGATTTTAGCCTTTCGCGCTGACTTTAGAACCTAACCCTGTGTAAGATGCGACTCCACTGTATCTCCCATGCATGGGGATTTCTTTAAGTCCCTTGTTGAGTTTATGGAAAAATAGCTATTACTTTTCTTTTCCTTCCAGCAATCACGTAAACCCTATCTTACCTTCTCTTCTATTTTGTGAGAATGTAGCTGGATTCATTTGCAACGCCTATTGTTTTACCTTTTCACTTTTGCCCCTACATTTGGGCAAAGGATTCCACTATATTCTCTCTGCTCTGTCCAAGTAAAAGTGTGAGATGTTAAAAAAGTAGGGTCCTGAAAACTCACCATCAGTGGGAGGTGCTTAGAGGCATCACACAGGTGCTGTGGTTGGACGTGGAAGGGAGGTCTGCTCCTCCTACACCTCTTCTAAGGGCCTATTTTGAAAGCAGCTTCTGCTAAGGAAAAGGGAATGAGAGGGAAAACGATACAATATATCATAAATAAAAGCATGGCAGAACCTATAGATACAAACATGCAAGGCTTGATCACTCCTTGAATTTCACTGGCAGAAGCCAGTTTGGAATCCCGTCACAGGGTAAATTGGTCAAGAGAGCAAACCATCTGTAACCCCCTCTGCTGGAGAGAGTAATCATTGCCTACAGAGCCAGTAATCATTGCCTACAGGAAGGTCGGGCCAGATTGATGGGGAACATTGATATGGTATTTTGGGCCACTTCCTCGGAAGGGGCGCCTACAAAGATCCAAGCGGAGTGTAAATCTACCCTACCCTGCACAACACCTAGGGAAGGATGATGTCAGGCTGACCCCCCACTCCATCACAGCTGGGTTGGGGAGAAAAGGTTATTGCAGCAACCATCATCAGTTTGCAACCACAGAAATTAATCTAGATCTAACCTATCAAGGCCACTGTAATTCCACCTCCCTTAAAATTCCCTTTAAATTTTGTTTGCCCACTGCACTCCAACAACAGATGTCATGATTAGAGATAGACTGAAAAGGAAGTGGGTCAGATTCTGATTTAATTTACACAGACATAATCTGGAAAAACTGTAAATCCTGAGATCACTGTAGTCAGTGGAAATACTCCAATTTTACACTGGTGTAACTGACATCAGACTTTGCCCCCAGCCTACAGGTCTCAGTTAGATTTAGGAGCAAATCAAGATTTGAATGAAATGTCTCCCCAAAGTACCTATTTGGGTCCCAAGAGAGATTAGAGAGACAAGATAGGGGAGGTAATATATTTTATTGGACCAACTTGTGTTGGTGAAAGAGACAACCTCCCTCCAACCACACACCCCTAGTTGTCACCTACCCTCACACACTGGGACCCATATGGGACATCATTAAACAGTTAACAGTTGATGGGAACCATATATTCTGAAAAAAATCTTTCCCAAATCCCCTCTTCTGGACTTCAGTACCCCCCTCCCCCAACCTCATCAAGCTCATCATCAAAAGCATCCTCCTCACTGACCAGGACCACAACCCTTAAGAAGTATGGGCTGGATGAATGGACTTTAAGGTGGATAGAAAGCTGGCTAGATTGTCGGGCTCAAAAGGTAGTGATCAATGGCTCCATGTCTAGTTGGCAGCTGGTATCAAGTGGAGTGCCCAAAGGGTTGGTTCTCGGGCTGGTTTTGTTCAATATCTTCATTAATGATCTGGAGGATGGCGTGGATTGCACCCTCAGCAAGTTTGCAGAGGACACTAAACTGGGAGGAGAGGTGGATATGCTGGAGGGAAGGGATAGGATACAGAGGGACCTAGACAAATTAGAGGATTGGGCCAAAAGAAATCTGATAAGGTTCAACAAGGACAAGTGCAGAGTCCTGCACTTAGGATGGAAGAATCCCATGCACCGCTACAGACAAAGGACCGAATGGCTAAGCAGCAGAAAAGGACCTAGGGGTTACAGTGGACGAGAAGCTGGATATGAGTCAATAGTGTGCCCTTGTTGCCAAGAAGGCCAATGGCATTTTGGGATGTATAAGTAGGGGCATTGCCAGCAGATCGAGGGACGTGATCATTCCCCTCTATTCGACATTGGTGAGGCCTCATCTGGAGTACTGTGTCCAGTTTTGGGCCCCACACTACAAGAAGGATGTGGAAAAATTGGAAAGAGTCCAGCGGAAGGCAACAAAAATGATTAGGGGACTGGAACACATGACTTATGAGGAGAGGCTGAGGGAATTGGGATTGTTTAGTCTGCAGAAGAGAAGAATGAGGGGGGATTTGATAGCTGCTTTCCACTACCTGAAAGGGGGTTCCAAAGAGGATGGATCTAGACTGTTCTCAGTGGTAGCAGATGACAGAACGAGGAGTAATGGTCTCAAGTTGCAGTGGGGGAGGTTTAGGTTGGATAATAGGAAAAACTTTTTCACTAGGAGGGTGGTGAAGCACTGGAATGCATTATCTAGGGAGGTGGTGGAATCTCCTTCCTTAGAAGTTTTTAAGGTCAGGCTTGACAAAGCCCTGGTTAGGATGATTTAGTGGGGGATTGGTCCTGCTTTGAGCAGAGGGTTGGACTAGATGACCTCCTGAGGTCCCTTCCAACCCTGATATTCTATGATTCTATGAAACTCAAAATGGCACCACACTCTGCCAGAACAGATGCAAAACCTGCAGACATCTCCACTGCTACATGATCAGTTCCACCCCCCACAACACACCTTTCAAGATCCCTGAGTCCTACACATGCCTATCACAAGTGGTGTACCTCATCCAGTGCACTAAATGCCCCATTAACAACTATGCTGCTGAAACCTGACCACCACTATGCTCTCAAATGAACTCGCATAGAAAAATGATAAAAAACAAAAACATGTCACACATGGGCAAACACTTTTCACAAAACTGTAGCTGACTTCTCAATCCTTGTCCTCAAAGGAAACCTGCAAAACATCTTCAGAAGACAAGCCTGGGAGCTTAAATTCATAACTTTGCCAGATACTAAAAATTATGGTCTTTATAAAGACACTAGATTTATGACTTATTACAACAACCTGTACCCATTAACTCCCCATTTTTGTCATATGACTCCAGGGTTGTTAACAAGCCACTTCACCTTAAAACACAAGTTAATTATTTATGCTAAACAATTTGTGCCACCTTGTATTCAGCTGACACAAAGTACTTTTCCCAGAAGTCTGTGTGGCTCAAAAACATGTCTCTTTCACCAACAGAAGGTGGCTCAATAAATATTACCTACCCACCTTGTCCCTTTAAAATTTGGTCATTTATATCCTTTTTCTAAGGCTTAGATTTGTGATCTGTTTCTGTCTAGCTGATTAAAAAAAAGTCAAAGGTTCATGAAGCTAAAATGAAAAGCAATGGCCTCATAAATCAAAGCCTTATTTTGACAGTGTTCCTATGGGGAACATACATGTGCGATCATCCCTGTAAAATGAAAAACGTAGACCATTTCTTCCAGATAATTAAATACAAAAGGAGTATTTCCCCCAGATATGTAGGAAAAGGGTTACCAGATTTGCCCGTTACTTTGGGGTATGCTCATTTATTAGGGTTACTCTTGGGGGCGGTGGTAAAGGGGGCTCTGTAATTCTATCAATGTGCTGCTTGTGTCACTTTTGTTCTCATACGGAGCTCTACTTTTCCCTGCTGCAAGTTCTCTCCCAATGGAGCTCTCCTGCAGGACCTAGGTTCCCCAGGGCTGGGTTCTTCCAGCCCCAGAATCAGACAAACACACACATTAACAGAGATCCTCTGAGAGGACTGGGTTAATCAGCACTCCCAAGCTGACCCCTTATATGTCCCTGGACTCAGCTGGCTGGGTCGCGCAACATTTCCAAGCCGTCACCCTCATGTCCCAGGTTCAGCATGTCTCTATTCCTACTTTCATGTTACAATTGTTCTGGTCGTAACCCACTTGATGAGCAAACCTCACAGGACTTTTGGCCACTGCAGGGATCTTTAGTTTAGGTACGAGGAGTGTTTCTGCAGAGCAAACGAGAAAGCCAAAAAACACCCATGGGGTGGAGGGAGAAGGGGTTTGGGAGGAGAGAGAAAAGCAAGCAACCAGCTTAACCATGAAAGTTATTTATTGCTAGGTAATTACCATAGAGCCAAACAAACAAAACAGTTCTAAAAGTAACTTAAATTTTATTATAAAAGTCAGGTTTAGAAAACTATAACTGATCACAGAAGTCAGGTCAGAAGGCTATACCTAGAGAGAGAGAGTGCTGGGTTCCCATCACTTTGTGAAGCTTGAATCGTTCGGGGGTCCCAGGTGGTGGTGGTAGCTGAGGGTTTAGAGTGCTGGCTAGACAATATGAACTAATCATTCCTGGCTATAGGCGGTGTTCCTTGGATTGAGCACACAATGCAATTATCGAGTTTCACTATTTTGGATAACAATAAAAAAAATTACTAGAATTGGTCTGATAACTACTGAGCTCGGTGTGTGCAGGTGTCGGTTCATTAACAACTGGAGCAGAGATCCCCCATCATGCAGTGCTTCCCTGCTTTTCTGATCCCAGAGTTCCATGCGGTTCTTGCCTTGGAATCTCTGTTCTCCATTCTGTATGCTAATGGAGATGCCTCGCCGTCCCATCTTCAACGCAAATGAGGCTAGGGGAGTTTCCTTAATCCTGTCACCCTTGTCCCAGGGGGTTTCAGTGCGTCTCCCACTGCGTTTTCATTGCTTTTTGTAAATCTTTCTTCTGATTGGTTTTGGTTCAAGCAGAGGCCAGAGGGTGCTGGTGGAGGGAGAAGAGGTCTTCCGTGAGACAAACAGGCTCAGTACTACGCCGTGGTTTCCCAAGAACACAGAACTGATAGGGTAACAAAAGGTTTGAGAGAAAGATCACTGGAAAGCAGGATGCAGTTGAATGCCAGTCAAGATAACTGAGAAGGAGGGTAGGGGAGAAAGAGAAAGGGATGGGTAAAACAGGCTTTTTCATATCCATAGAAAATACTATTTATCTCATTCCAGGCAGACCCCCATATTCCATTGTTTTGGTAAATCAAAGTTTGTTTGGAGAGTTCATGCCTGCTGCTGTTACATCTCAGATGGAGGGTAAACATCTCTGTTGAGCTTGACTACCACCACATTTACTCTCATTTTAAAATGAGTCGCTCACTTGTTTATAATGAACTTTGATTTAATATTCATTAAACTATTAGCTAAACATAAGTGAACTTCTACATTTTTACTTCATTCATATGCTAAGAAAAATATCAAAGCAAGTACCTTTCACAAGAAGTGGTGGTTCTTTGCCCCTTTACAATCCCAGATTTTCTAAATTTTGTTTAACATTGTTTACTGGACTGGTTTTCACATTTACTCTGTAATATCTTTGTTAAAACTCACATTCAGAGCGGATTGCTATAGGAAGACCTCTTCTGAAGTGCTTGAACTGCTATATTAGAAGACTGCAAAAAGTAAGCCTCTCAACAGTTACTCCAGGTTACTCTTATTTACACAGAAGCTGGGACAAGGAAGTTTTTATCAAATGTGATGATGTACTTTACAATACCAGTTCAAACATATAGGCTGATAACGCTGTTGTAACTGCGTAGCACATTTGGATAGGATGCAAAGGTACCTATAAAACCACTTTTATGATCCCCTAATCCTAAATTGGGTCTGTGCTAAAATAGCCCCCTCCAGAGCAAGTTAGAGCAACCCAGTCGTTGCTCTAATGTAAGTTACCTGCACCAAATGCTGGATACTGCAGCTAGGGATCATGATGTGCAGGGGATGGTCTACTCACGCCTCTTTTCCACCAACAAAAAGTAGTGAACCCAGAGCCATCACACTGCCTTTTTGCCACATGAGTATCTACCTACCTTGGGATGACCCTCCCGCAGCCAGCAACCAGTTTTAAGGATGCTTTACATTAACATGGCAAAAACTAGACAACACAGGGAGGATCTAAGCCACTTGTTGAGTTTGAGATTTTTAGATAAATCCTTTTATGAAGATTGTTTTCATGTTTTGTACTGCGCCAAAGCTGTGAACTTTAAAGCATCACCACGTTGGACTCAAGTGTATTGAAACATCTGAAAAATTCACCACAAAGCCTAACTGATGTAACATTTGGAACTGTCTGCCCAACACCCATTCTAGGGCTCCTGAATCTCTAGGTAAATCAGATACAATGTGTCCCTCACCACCATTAACAGACTTGCAGTTACTGAAAAATTGGCTGCCTGCAAGGTAGAAACAACTCTTGTCTTTCCTAAAACAGGATAGTTTTAAATACAGTAGTTCTTCATGGGAAAGGGTAAAAATAAAGCTAATTGTCATGTATAATGGATATACATTTCAGAATGGCATTTGCTGAACAAAGTCAGCTGTGTGTGTATATAGAGACACACACAAAAAAATAAAGTATTGTAATTCAGTGCTCAAACTTTAAATACTTAAGATAGTAATAAAGAAAATGAAGTGATATGGATTGGTGTTGTGCAAGCTTCCTTCCTGAACAAATATTAACAGCGTACCTAGACCTGTTGGCCAACAGCCTCAGCAATTACAAGATATATGTTAATTAGATGTCATAGTTAGAATATAAAGAAATGCTCACTAGGTTGCCTGTCACATATGTTAGCTTTATTTTAGATTTAAAACCAGATTTGACAAATTACCTGTGTACCTTGCCTTGCCTTTAATCTATCTTTATTTTTAAAAACAAAATGGCTACTTTGGGGTGCTTTGTTTTGTCTTTATGATTGAATAATAGACATGTAGCTTAGTATCTTACTCAAAGTTTAACAACTGATCATACATTTCAAAAAAGTTTGCTCTCAGATTTAAATGGAAAACAGGAAAGCTTCCTTTTTTAATGTTGTGATTTAAAATGCCATTGACCTAAAACACCCACATAATTTTCTTTTACTTCTTACATCTAGTGTATATTCTTAAATTATAGGGAAACAGGTTACACATTTTTTGTTCACACTCAAACAGACAAACTAACAGATGTAAACTATTTATTGAATATTTGCCACCAATATTGTTAAATACATAGTCTTGCAGTTTTTCGCTTTCAAGTTAAAATGTCAGAAATAGAACACCAAATATTTACAATTCTTATAAGGAATGTTACATAATGACACATTAAGGCGTAAATTCTTTTGGCTTATAATTCTGAAAAGAATGATAATAGCAAAGTGATGCAAAATCTTCATCGTGAGATTATGATTAAGCTACAATGTTTTACAAAAATATGGTGTAAGATGGCAATAATCCCATTCGAAATCCTGCATTAGGTCCCTTCAAGAGGGACTGATAATTTATACAGTCAAAACTTTAAAATTTACATATAAAGGTATCCTATCCACCATTGAAAAGTACAACTCTCAACATATACAGTTTTCAGGCCACAGTTTTGAAGGTTTGGAGTATCAAGTTGGTTTGATGAATTAGTCGGTTGGCACTTATGAACACATTTATTGCCCTGTTGTAAGAAAAGAAACATATTTCAACACCAAGAACGGTTTCAGACAAATATGGACTGCTTTAGAAATACTTTATGCAATAAACTTTAGTACCAAATGTGGACAACTACATGCATCCTGGCTCAGCAAAACATCACAGTGAAGCACATTCAGATGTTTTGCAGCATAGCAGCCTCCATTCAATTTACAGCTGATGACTAGATATCAAAGTCTTGCATGCCTTACCCATGCAAAGAATACTAGCAACTGATGGCAGGATCTTCAAAATTTTTGGCTCCTGAAAATTTAGTTAAAAAACCCAAAGCTAGCTAGAGACAAGTGGACATTAAAGGCCTTATTTTCAGAAGTGGTGAGCACTTACAAGTCCAGCTGAAGTTAACAGGAGTTGACGTTTGCCATTTTCTCCCTCATCCCCATATAACAGGGCAACTATACTGTGTTGCTTCAGCATTGTTTAGTCATCTTTAACTTAAAAAAGACCAAGAATGAGGTCAACACAGATGGGATTTTTCACCTCCCTAATCCATAATTGTCAGACTGCTTTCATTTTGTTTGCATTATTGTTGCACTTTTTTCTCGTGCCTTTTAAAAAGTCTTGCTTCGGGCCATGGCCAGTTTTATGCAGGTTATATCACTTCTTGTATCCCAACATAGTCAGTAATTCAAGTCTCAGATGGGATCTCATGCAGTATTTTTCAGACTCTCCAAATCCTAGCACTGGCTCTTCCATGCTTTAAGATTATCAGATGAAAGGCACTACAGAAGTGTAAATTATTAATGTGTTTTTGTGTTTGGTCTGATAGCTTTTGTTAATCATCATTAGTCCAGGTTTCTAGTTTCCCCTGCTAATTTTGCCTTCTATCACTTGTGTAAGCCTGTTACTTTCAAATATCTGTTACCATGCATATTATGGCATATTCCTAAACTAGAAGACCCTTTCAAAGTTGAATAAAATCTTATTTATAACTCCTGACTGATGTCTGATTATTATAGGAAGCTTGCTATTTCTCCAGTTTGTTAGTGTTCTTTACATTCCTAGTACAGACTTAAGAACTGTACTACTCAGAACTACACTTTTAACCCTGAAACTTCAAGGCCCTGCACTGCAGTCACCATCTTCAGGCTGGGGACAGGATTCCCCCACATTGTCAGTTAGCATCTGGTTCAAATACAAAGATTCCCTGAAAACACAATGGAATACCAAGATTGATTCTCCCCTTCCTCCAAAGGTAGCTGAAACACCATACAGTTCACCTCAGATATAATCTTTCAGCTCTAGCAAAAAACATATTGTGGACTCTGCATGAATACTAAAGATTCCATTCACTTGCGTGAATGTGTGTAATGAGAGAAGTATTGGCCAAGCACATCCCTATCTCTATAAGATCTAACCAACAGTACAAATTTTCTGCTATGTCCTTGACCAAAATTTCTTCTCTTCTCCTATTCGTCTGCAGACTACATCTAACTGGTGCTTATATTATCTGAAAAGTACTTGGAGATATTGTGGTATGAAGGAAATTTTCTAAATGTAAACTATCAGGGTCCTGCATCCTCGTGGCAGTTCTACCATTGATTTCAAAGGGAGCAGGGGAGGTGATCACTGGTAGTTTGAGGACAATTTCCCTCATATAATGGTGCAATGTCTCCACAATGCTCTCAGCCTTTGTTGACTTTGACACAACAGAATGGAAAATGAAAGGCGGCTCTCCTGCATGGAGACAGACAAGCAATACCAGTTGGCTGAAGATTCCTCCTGCCTCCAAGACATGTATTGGACTATGAAATCAGATCTTCTTCATAACAGTAAGTGACAGTGAAATACCATGGCACAAGTGGGTTCCAAAACACAAAAAGACATGAACCTTAACGAACTGCCTTTTTTTAATAGATGAAAAATTAGAAGACACATAAAAAATGTAGACATCTATATTCAAACTGCCATTCACAAACCACTAGTTATAAACATTAAATATCTGTGCAGGTTTTTAGTTGGCTTACCTTACTATTGTCCTGTTCTCATAGCTACATATACTATAGAAAGTGAATCACAATATTCAAAATTACACACCTGATTACTTTGTGTTGATTTTTAAGTATTCATGGGTTTATTCTCCCTTTACAGACACACTGAGAAATGAAGATAGACAAATGCCAGGGCCATATGAGGCCAAGTAATTTAACACCACATAAAAGGGAACACACACATTTGTTGTTGTGAAGCTGCATTCAAAAGCATACTTACTTTCCATCTTTAAAATAGGTTTTCAGAGTATCACTGAAACTTTTGGAGTATTTTACAAACTCTTTCTTTTGGTGCTCAAGTGCCTAAAAATATACAAATCCACAATTAAATAAAAAAATCTCATTCAATACCTTTACAGAACAACATACTTATAGTAACTCATCAGTAACAAGCTACAAAGGACTAGGGAGCAAAACCAAAAAACGAGTGAATTAAAGACATGCAGATCCAGGAATTCAAAAGATTTTGAAATGAAAAGGTAAGTAATAATGGAATTTCTAAGTTTCTTGTCAGACGTTTCCAGAAAATGAAACATTTATACTTTAATACAATATTTTTAAAATGATACAACACTGACACATCTATACATATTAAAAACCCATGCATACTGGAAGAAATAAATAGAAAAAAGTATATGGCCTTAGTGACAGATTTGAGTTGGTTATACTGCTCTATCTTTTCTTTTCATTTACACTTCCTTCTGACTTGTCAATGACTAGCTAAACTCCACCACTCACCCTTACACTATAAGAATGAAAGATCTTTCATATTTATGTTTAGTAGTAATGATACAATACTACATGCAAATCTTAATTCACGTACCCTCCGGTTCTGGTATTGATATTTCTTGAAGACATTATTTACTGTGTCAAGAAGTTCCTTTATTGCACTGGCAATGTCCCTATTTGATTTAAAAAAAGATAATTATAACATTTTACATTAGCCTAATTTAATGCTGAATTTTAATCACTTTCAGGAAAAAAAATCATATTTGATACTTACTTCTAAAGAATGTTATAGAAATAATATAGATATGATGCAGGAAGACCAAATGCAAAGAACTAATCAGATTATATAGTACTTAAATCCAAATTAAGTTTAACGTGCTCCTTAGACTCTGAGAGCTAGCATCTGCCCAATAATATGGAAACCTATGTTAAACAATACTATATACTGTACTCACTTGTTTAACAGTAAGAACCAAACTGTGCCTTCAGTATGCGCACACAGCTCTTAGCAACTTAATGGGTAGTTGCATGTGTGGATCTAATAGCAGAATTATATCCTTAATGTCTGTTCCAAATATGAAAAAAATCATCCATTATGAGCCTTACATTTAGGGTACCAAGGGGCTCAAAACAGTTTGGGATTCCTTGTATCTCGCCCAATCACACCAAAAAAATTTAAATTGCCTGGCAGAAAATGTTCACATCCAGTCCCTTTGAAAGCAATTTGATGCCACTAACCCACACATAGGACTAATGTGTACAACAGTATCTAGTTTTGCAGGATTTAAAATCAATTTGAAACAAGACCAGCTAGCATCTCTCTTATTGTACTAAGAGTGGTCAGAAGAGAGTAGTTACTGTGTTGTGCCACTTTCTTTATATCAAAACTGTACAACAGTGTGCACAGTTTTATAAACACCATTATATAAAATGTCAAAAATTACACTCTATATGCGATTTTACTATCTTACCAAAATTAAAAATTGCATTTCAGGATGTTTATAATCCCATTTCCTAGTCACTGAGCAGAAAGCAGAGATCTAGGTACTCTTCTGGTAAAGTGCTACAGGCTATTTCCTGCTTGAGAAATTGCTGACACTTTGTATCACTGTATCAGTCCAGAACAGTGAATCCAAAGTTCATTGAAAGTAGCCCAACTAATCAAGATTAAGTTTTCGCATAGAAATGACATCTTTGTCTGACCCTTTTTGTTTCATGTTTAACATTAGCGGTTTTCAGTTATATAACTGTTCCCCTTAGCTTGTGAATTTCAAGCAAACCCAAGCTTTCTGTATTATTGGGACATGAACATATCTTCCTTCACCCCACCCCCTTTTATAAAAAGCAAAGGCACTGCCTCAACCCTTCTATTGAAATGTCAAGCTCTAAAAGTGAAGACTGCCACACTGTAAGACAACGACTTGAGAAAAACAAATCAAACCCACATATGCAATGGAAATAGAAATCGAGAATGGTTAACCAATATAGTAAGCCAGTGCTGTTTATAAAGCCAGGAGTTTTCAGTCAGTACTGTACAAAAGGACTTAAAAATAGCAGTACAAACATGGGCATGTATAAACCAATCAGCATTAAGAAAATTTACCCCTTCATCCATCCATATCCATTACATACACATACTTTAGTAAGTTGTGTTGGTGGCAGGGAAGATAAACTCTTGACATTTAGATACAAAAGTACATTTACCTGGATACAAGATATTATAACATGTATGGATAGCCGCAAAACCAATAAAATTGAGTTCTAAGATTTATACAATATGTATTACACAAACCCCTCTAAAATCTCTCAGTCAGTATTGCCCCATCTGTGCATTCAAAATCCCCATAAAAAAAACAAAAGCAAGTAATCAAAATATAAAGTGTACAAATTAAATAGCATTATATCATCAAATTAGGCTAACCATGTAATTCTAGGTTTCAGAGTGGTAGCCGTGTTAGTTTGTATGAGCAAAAAGAACGAGGAGTACTTGTGGCACCTTAGAAACTAACAAATTTATTTGAGCATAAGCATGTAACTATAGATTCAACCGTGTTCAAATAAGCTGCATCTTGTGCTAAGTTAACAACTGTTAGCACATATAGCATTATTATTAGTATTATTATATTTCATAGACAGTAACAGTGTTACTACCATGACATTGATTTGTTTTATGGTCTTAGGCAAATCACTCATCGGTTGTGTGGATAAGTTAGTTAGTTTCATGCAATTATAAACTACCTACATAATCAATCCTGTCCTATATTTATTCATACTGTGATACACAGTCTCTATGTGTAAGTGAAATATTGTAAAGGTATTTATCACACATTACAACAAAACTACTTTTTAATATATAAGCAAGATTAGTTTCTATGATCATGAAAAGTCAAACTGCAACCAATGTCCTATTTAGCCCAAAACAAGTGCAGCACAAGCAAAAGTAGTACAAAACATCTTAATGCCCCAGTGCTTCTTCCACATGCTACACAAAGATGCAATGTACAGCATCTCTGAACACGCTGGTCCATTCCTCCAGAGGACCACAGTTCTGCCAAAAGCTCAAGGAGCACTGAAAGCACCACATTACATCACTAAAGCACATAAAGTAATATCTTAATATCCAAGTCAAGGCTTCCAGCTTGATCTGCAGATAAATACAGAATGCAGCACTTACTTGATTGTCTGAAGAAATCTCACTCGATCATTGATCTCATCGGGAATCTTACTGAGAATCTGTTTAAGTGCTCGTGCCTTTTCATTTAGGTCTTGGAATTCTGGCTCTGGCCTTTCAATCATATACTCTGATAGGCAAAACAAAATTACAAGAAAAGACTTACCCTCAAGTATATTTTTAGTGACACTGTGGATATTGCTATTCATAAAGTTCCATCAGTACTTCAAAGCAGTATTTTAAAAGAGGTACACAGACCAGCATTATGCATGTGCAATGGATTTCTATATCAATAGAAGCATAGTCTGTTATAAATGCCTTTACTTGATTTTATCCACTCAATCCAAAAAACCCAGAACATTCATTATTTTAATGTAATTTACAAAAAACAAAATCCACGGAAGATCCACAGAATGGAATGACTGCATTGTGCTAATCCAATACATTATGAAACAAGTTTACCAAATGGAGTGAAACCCTCTTACAGTGAATTCTTGGTTCTAACGGGGAAAAAACACCACCATATTAGAAAGAACATTTTGCCTCCTAACTTGTGGAAAAGGCAGATTTCATGCTATAGTGAGTGAATAACATGCACTGTGCGTTCTAATAATTTATCATTTTCACTGCAAGGTTAATTATGCTTTTAGAATTACAGAGTATAATAAATATGTAAGTTAAATTACTATGCCCAATAAAATACCCACACCACCACAAGTGCTCATTATAATATGGTTTTTCCTATATTGCAACGGGATTTGTAAAAAAAAAAAAAAAATGCTCACTATTATAGGGGATTCATTACAGCAAGAACAGGATTAACCTGTACTTCCAATGCTAAGATGAAACCTGTCCCAAAAAAGAAAACTGACAGATTTTCTATGCTAATTTTCAGATTTAATGTAACATTTGTCTCTGAAAAACAGCATAAAAAAGTAGGCTTACACCCATCAATATCAGAGAACATGGGTTTAAATGCAATTCCCACCTCCCATTCCCAGAGATAAATACCTTCTACGTCATCTGCAGCCATACGCAGAAGAGACTCTGTAAAGTTCACTTCTACACTTTTTTTCTCCAGAATTTTCATAATGATGTCTTGTGTGAGACCTGGATTTTCTTTTTCAGCCTATATTATAAAGAATATTTTGATTAAGAAATATTTAGGACTTGAGTGACATTTTAAAGCATAAAGCTAAATTTCAATGGGACAACAGATTGTACATACAAGATCAAATTATTAGGGACTAGAGAAGTTGAATAGGCTCATAATAGCAGACCACTTTGTAAAGCATTTTTTCCACAATCGCATCAATGTGTGTTGAACTACTGAAGTGTTTTTGCATCAGGAATTTTCCCAATAAGTAATTTCACCCATTTCCATGAAAAGCATTTACGGGTATCTCACACTCTCCCTTTACCTGGTTTTACCCTCTGAATAAAAATTGAAAACATTAAAATTATATTGACGTAGAAAGCGAGAAGACATTTTGTATATTTCTGTTTAATTCCTCTCAACTGTATTTTTTTCAGGTTACACAGATATTGTGATTTTCAACTTGTCCTCATATCATAACTCTCACATATCACTAGTATTACTTTTTCATAGCTTTTCAAATGCTTCAGTGTTTCTTCTAATGGAGTGTCAGTAACAGAAGAGGACACTCTCTGCAGGTGTTACAACAGATCTGCACAATCCAATAACTGGCTTCATACATGGCTATTGCGCCTTCTCGTCTTAAAAATTATTTTCCACTACTCGTGTTTACTTTAGTCCCTACCAACTACTATTACAATACATTCCCTTTATAAAGAGATATTATTTAAACTCAATAATCCTTAAATGTAAATATTCATTTAATTGCACTAAATACAAAAACGTTATTACCCCTTGGGTCTAATAAAACATGTAGGAGGGTGAAATTTTGTAAGATTTATTTTGGATTTATATTTTTGTTTAACATGTTTTCAAAATCATTACCACATAATATTCAAACATCTTACAATAACACGATCCAAAGAAACAAAGTACACAAAGCAGAACCCCCTAAAAAGGTGAAATAAACAAAAATTAGAGATGTTTTTACACTGAACTGTTGTTGTAAGCATAAGATGTTAATTCTATATTTATCCATGTAATCAACAAAAGTTTTCTCTATACTGTTAAATTATCAGTTTTATTTTGAACTCAGTTCTCTCACCAGCAGCCTAGACGTACTATTTTATTATACAAGTCAACTGTCACACATTTGGATTTAATTTTTCCATCATCTACCAATTTTTCCATCCACCTTCACTGATGACTTCTTCTTCTTAGTTTTTGAATTACAGGGATAGTATATCTCTACTGTCTTATTTTATTCCAGTCAGGTCATGTTTTGAGTCTCACAACAACATGTTGCACTGTCAGTGAAAACTTCTGTGCCTGTCCAAAACTCCATTCCAGTATCAGAGTTCACAGCTTTGTACCCATATACCAGCTTGCATTTAATTAGAACTCAAGAAAGAATACCTGGAAAGCTTTTAGACGGGAACACGGGGGGGCGGGGATTATTTATCTGTAATTCTGTTTCTCTGAATCCATCATCTTGCAAGACTTTCACTCTTACATCTTAAGGGTTGTTTTTTTTTTGGTTTGTTTTTTGGGGACCCTTGTGTGCAGTTGTAATCCTCAGGTTTGCTGGTGAGGAGATAGAGCACTTTGGTATTGAAGCTACCCTAGTAGGTTTACAAGATGAAGCCAAGTCTGCATCAACATTGGCAGTGCTGGCATTGAATCTCAGTACTCAATAGGCTTGGCTGATGGGCGTTAGCTCTGAAGATTTTACTCTTCAAAGCATTCTGGACCAGCCTCAGTACTGGACTCACAGTAGTCTCCCAGGGAATGCCTCAAAGACAGCCTGAAGGTACTTCCCCCATTTCTTCAGTGTTTTACGTGACATCTACAGACATGTGGCCCTCCTACTCATCAGGGTTGACGTAGAGGAAGTCAGAACAAAAACATGGTCGCTAGCTTTTTGACATTGGTCCGTCATGCACTGACAAGGTTGGAACCCATGATCATCTTCCTTTCTCAGAGGCCTCACTTAAAATAAAGAAAAAAGAAGCACCAGTATGCTGTCCCTCTTAGGGCATTGAGGAAAACACTGAACCAATATATACAGAAAAAGTGCTGAGACATGTATAGAACAAGGCATTGAGATGGAAGGTGTTGAGGTGCCTAACAAATCTGATGCCAGAGCATCTAGACTCAAGTGTGGATAGACAGAGAACAATGCCGACACTGGAGCATTGTACATTTAGTAGAGAACGCTGAAGTAGTGCTGAGGCTCTGACCAAAAGAAAAAAATGTATATTAGAATGCCAAAAAAATGCCAGTGATGAAAAGACTTCAAAAATACAACCACCATCAGACCTGACAAAGTCAGGGTTACTGCAGGTGGAGAGCAAATAAGACATGGTTGGGATCCCATGAAAAGCTGGAAAAATGACCAGCTCGAGGCCAGTGTCCTGTAAGGAGCTCCTCCTCCAACCACAGTTAAGAAGAAACTGATTGGAACATTTGGAGGGCAGCTTTATACTCCACAGAGTACCTCGCTCATGCTCTACCCTGCTACTGCTACCCACAGGCTCAGAGAACTTTAAAAGCTAGTGAACTACCAGTCTCACATTAAAAAGCTAAGACTCTGAAGTGAAAATCCTTCATAGAATGGACTCTTTAGAGCATATGAATTAGATTTCTCAAGATAGTCGGTATATACACAGACTTATCAAATGCTATTACTTCCACAGTATATCTTTTAAATTATTGCCAATGACAAGGGATGGCCAACAGCATTCTGTATAGCAGAGCACATTCTAAGCCCTGTATCAAGTGAAGTATTTCACTATTTAATTGTATTTTTTGAGGTAATACTTTCATGATATATTTGCTGCTAACAAGCAATAGCAATGGTATCGAAGCAATGTTCTGTGCCTCTAAGGCAGAGGTGGGCAAACTACGGCCTGCGGGACCCTCCTGCCCGGCCCCAGAGCTCCTGGCCCAGGAGGCTAGCCCCCACCCCTGCAGCCTCAGTGCGCTGCGCCACTGGCGCAATGCTCTGGGCAGCCGGGTAGCACAGTTGCAGAGCTGCAGACCGACCTGGTGCTCTGGGCGACACGGCTGTAATACCGCCAGCCACCGGTGCTCTGTGCTGTGTGGTAAGGGGGCAGGGGGGGTTGGATAGAGGGCAAGGGAGTTTGGGGTGGTGGTCAGAGGGCGGGGAACAGGGGGTTGGATGGGGCAAGGGTCCCCGGGGGTGCAGTGAGGAACGGGGGGGGGGTGGATGGGGCGGCGAGGGACAGTCAGGGGACAGGGAGTGGTTGATGGGGTAGGAGTCACGGGGGGGGGGGGGGGCGTCAGGGGGCGGGAAGTATGTGTGTGTGGGGGGGGGGGGGGGGGAGGAGGTCGGGCCACGCCTGGCTGTTTGGGGAGACACAGCCTCCCCTAACCGGCCCTCCATACAATTTTAGAAACCTGACGTGGCCCTCAGGCCAAAAAAAGTTTTCCTGCCCCTGCTCTAAGGCATGTCTACACTGCACACTAAACCCAGGCTGTGTCTCAAGACCCTCTTCTGTCCGCACACAAATCAATCTGACTGCTTATTGCCATGGTTTTATTTATCACAAACATATATAGTTCTTTACAGAAAGCACAGCAAGGCCCTGCCCAGAAGAGTTTGTACTTCAATACCTCCACTATAATCACTGCAATTTTCCCTCTCCATATACATACTTGTTTAATCAGGAAATTCCAGAATGTCATTCCAAAAATACATCTACAGACCCAGTGAGAGAGCAGCTTAACTTCAATTAAGTCAAATCAAGGCAACAATGAAAACTGTACTGCAATAAAAGTTGTCTCGTTGATGAAAATTAGTCTTCAGGGCACTAGATATCAGTGTTTTAGAGCAGAAATCAAGTACTATTTATAATCTACATAGGCACCAGGTGCTTGAGATGCAAGTGATCTGACTCACCAACAGTTCCTCTTATATTTCAGCACAATACGATGACACCAGTAACTGAATCTTAATCTATGTTCAGAAGGCTCTAACACCTCGTTTGCAGAAGCTAGCTAAGGAAATGTGCCCCCGATTCTATCAAATTTAATTATGCTTGTGTATTAATAGTTTGATTAATGCATTTAAGACCAAGCCCAACTGCAGAGTTGGAATTTCAAGAAGGTAATGAATTTTAAGAAGTTGAAGTAGATTATAGTACATACTCCTACATTAAACTCTATTTTTATGGAGATGACGATAAGTATTTAGTTTAAAATGTTTATTGCAATATATGATAAAAATTTACACTACAGTTGATTTTAAAAAATACACCTAGCTTTCATATTACAGAAGCATAATGAAAAAAGTCAACGATCTTTCTGTATTTCTGTTCAGTGGATCTTTGGATTGTTGTTTCTTTGCCTCCTGTATAGGATTTTGTGCAGCTAATGAAAAGAAATCTAAAGAACTTTTTCTGTTTTATATCTGAGGAAAGGTAGAAGGGCCAAAGCTACTCTTAAATACATAATTCTTACCTGACCAAGGACAATCCCATTCCCTACTTTTCCCCGCTTTCCTTTCCTAGAGGCAATTTCCTGTAGTTCTGTCATTATCTTTTGTCAATCAGCATGGAACACTGAGTATCAGTCTACAATGTCACGTCAGTTTTTGGTCCAAAAAAAATACAAATTTGCATGGATATTCTCTATTTTTGTGGAAGCATGAAGAGAACATCTCAAGATTTAATTTGTAAAGAACCACAGAGTCTGAGTGAAAATCTCATCCATGATCAAACCCCTTCATGCCATGTAAACGGATTGGAGTGGTGTTAAAAGGCCCTCAAAGTCCCATATACAGCTAGGAGAAGATTATGGCAGCACAGCAACAGCAGAAGAGCACCATAAAATTAACTCCAAAGGACATCACCTCAACTGAATCCAGTCTGAACTAGGAGAACAATGGGATACTTCAAATCAGTAAAATTAGGCTGCATATTTTTACCCTGCAAGCTCCTGGGCAGCTCCAGGGAAGCTTCTGTAACTCAGTCAGAGCTCTCTGCACCCACCAGAACAGTCCAGATTAAGCGACCTATGTACCCAACTGAAAGTCACTCCCTGGGCTGAGAGTTTGTGCTAAACCTCTTAAGTTACGTGTATAATGTACACTAAACCTGGATCTGTGGGATATGGGCTTGTGGACTCAGTATTTCCATGACCATGCTTGAGAGTCCACACTGCACTGTAAACTTGGCTTTACAATTGCTGGTCCCAGGTCTCTCAGCCTTGCTAACACATCCATGTTGCACTACACAGACCTGTGACCTAAGCCACAGTGTAAAAATGACAAGGCTCGGTTCTGACCCACACCCTAGCACAGAGGTGGGCAAATTACAGCCCAAACCTGGCCTATCAGACCTTTTAATCTGGTCTTTGAGCTCCTGCTAGGGGGCAGGGTCGGGGGCTTGCCCCACTCTGGTGCTCCAGCCAGGGAGCAGGGTCGGGGCTTGCCCCGCTTCACACGTGCCATGGCTCCGCGCAGCTCCCGGAAGCAGCAGCATGTCCCCACTCCAGCTCCTATGCATAGGGGCAGCCAGGGGGTTCCACATGCTGCCCCCGCCCTAAGCACCGGCTCTGCAGCTCCCATTGGTAGGGAAGCACAGGCAATGGGAGCTGCAGGGGCGGCACCTGTGGATAGGGCAGTGCACAGAGCTGCCTGGCTGGCACCTTGCCTCCGCATAGGAGGCAGAGGGGGGACATGCCGCTGCTTCCGGGAGCTGCTTGAGGTAAGCGCCACCCGGAGCTTGCACCCCTGACCTCCTCCCTTGCCCCAACCCCCTTCCCCAGCTATGATCCCCCTCCCACCCTCCAAACCCCTCACTCCCAGCCCAGAGCACTCTCCTGCACCCCAAAACCCCTCATCCCCAGCCCCACCACAGATCCCGCACCCCCAGCTGGAGCCTTCACCCCCCCAAAACACACCTCAACCCTCTCCCCCAGCCCAGAGCCCCCTTCCAAACTCAACCCCTCAGCCCCAGCCCAGAGCCCCCTCCCCCACACCTCCCAGTCCGGACCCTCTTCCTGCACATGAACCCCTCATTTCTGGCCCCATCCTGGACCCGTGCCCCCAGCCCAGAACCTGTACCCCCTCTCACACTCCAGCCCCCTGCCTCAGCCCCAAACCTCTCATCCCTGGCCCACCCCAGAGCCCACACCTCCAGACGGAGCCCTCACACCCTCCCGCACCCCAACGCCCCTACCCCAGCCCTTAGCCCTCTCCAGCACCCTGAACTCCTAATTTCTGGCCCCACCCCAGAGCCCGCACTCCCAATTTTGTGAGCATTCATGGCTCACCATACAATTTCCATACCCAGATGTGGCCCTCAGGCCAAAAAGTTTGCCCACCTCTGTCCTAGCAGGTTTCTAGGGCTCTGGTCACGAGTGCTTGCTGACCCAAGTCAGACTGATTTGGGTGTGGGCAGAAGTGGGGCTTGAGTGAGAGCCCAGGCTTAGTGTGTAGTGCAAACATACCCTTAGAGGCACAGCACAGAATCTCACGCCTACTGCAGAAGAAATTTGTTTTAAGTTTCAACATTGTTTTCCCATCTTAATTCCAGGCAAGATTTCATCTGTATAATCTACAAAAGCAGTAAAATTAACTAGCCTAAAGCCAGTTTACCTCCTGCCATGGGGGGGGGGGAGGGGGAGGGGGAGGAGGAAGAGAAGGAGGCTGGGGGCAGAAGAGAATCACATACACAGTAGAATAAAAACTCAAGAGGATCCTTGCAGAATTTCCACTGAAATGATTTACTGGAGATAGAGTTTGTCTGTCTTAAGCAATGAGCAGAGTGTTCAGAACCTACAATCCACCCATCTCCTACTGTACGTGAAGTAGCAGTTGTCAGTAAGTCTATACTAATGATAATTTTTATAAGTATCCTCTACTAAGGTTTTTTTTAACATCAAAGGTGCTTAATATGAGTACATTTAGCAATGACACAAAATAACTCCATCTCCCCCATCAGTCCAGTCCAGAATAGCACAAGCTTTTAAAACCAATCATACAAGTTTGAGACAGACCAATCCATTAGTCTTTCCAAAGAAGTGAAGCTGGGTACTCTCCTTGTAGACCATTTGATTCTTACCAAATATTGCTTCTAAAACAAGATGGCACAAAGGGAAAATAGAGCAATAAAGCTGAAAACACATTTTAAACTGTGCTACAAACATTTATTTATAGCGTTTTTGAGTGAGAGACAACTTTTAATCTTTCTTTATTAGTTTCTCACCTTAATAAAAGCTGCTCTCAGGGTCTGAGCTGCAGATAGGTTTACTCGCTCTAGCTGCAATGAAAGTTTAGAATCATTAGTAACATGAAGTTCATCAAATCAGGAAAAGTCAGTAGTTACCTCTGAGCCTCTGTTTGGCCTTTTCTGCCATAATGGGGAAGGCCAGAACAAACAAGAAGCACGCAGTTGGTGGTCTCAGTTGTGGGACAGAGACTTGGAAATCCGACCACTAAGAAGGGAAGATTTTGCTCACTGTTGTCCCAAAATAAGCTTTAAAAACTGTCATGCTCATGGATAAGGCAGGAGTGTTGATTCTCCACTGTGTGCTCCTGAAGTCAGAGAACTTGACCCAAAGACAGAAGGAGGTTGACCAAAACCCAGAGCCCCATGAACAAGTCTAAACTATTTCCAGTATTTGCAGGAAGAGACATGGTCCAGATTGGGGAAAAGATGTCACAACTCAGAATTAACATTAATCTTACAATATAGAAAGTTACATTTTAGATTAAAATTATGTTTTAAAATGTTTTAACTGGGCCTTTATAAAAATAAAATATTCACTTTGTATAAAGCAAGTTCCCTGCCAACCTCAAGGACATCACCTAAGCTGAATCTGGTCCATTCTGGGAAGATAATGGGATACATCATATCAGGAAAACTGAGTTGCATATTGTTATTTAACTAAAATTAAGTATTAGCACATATTGCTGTCTTAGGAACTTGCAGAGTGTAAAAATTCATTTTGAATTGTGAACAATTATCACAAAGGATTGACAAAATTCAGCATAGGCATGAAGACTACTAAGTGTATCATGCAGTAGCAGGAATATGCATAATACTTAATCTTCTAGGGTAAACTATGCCAAGGAAAATGTTAGTACTTTTCATCTTATTCAAACTAGAACTTTCAGGGGCAGCAAAAAAGAACTAAGCTCAAATTACTCATGCCAGTAACAAGTTTTTTGTTGTTTGTTTTTTCTAAGTTTCAATTTGTGCATGCATGTTGTCTATATTTATTTCTACCAGTGTTAACATTCTCCTGGGATCACTATTCCCTCAACAAGATAAGCCTTACCATTAATTGAGACCATAGAGTCACCCAATACATACACTCACCAGTTTTACATTTTAGCCAGTTTAACTGTTGCAACATCATCTGCTTTCACAGATTTTGAGGCCAACAGAGAGCATTATGATAATCTTGTCTGACCTCCTACATAAGATACGCCCAAAGAATTCACCCAATAGCTTCTGCATCACACTTGTATCTTCTGTTTGAGCTACAGCATACCTTAAAAAGATATCCAATTTTGATTTAAGACTTCAAGTGATGGAGAATCCATCGCATTCCCTAGGTAAATTGTTACAAAAAATTAATTAGCCTCAAAGTTAAAAATGTGCTTCTTATTTTTAGTTTGAATATATCTAGCTTCAGAGTCCAACCATTGGATCTCATCATGCCTGTTTCTGCTAGTTTAAAGGGCTTCTTCTACTAATGGATCTCTTCTTCTGTAGGCATTTATAGACCTTGTTCATGTCACTTCATAACCTTGGATAAATTAAGAAGGCTGAACATATTAAGCCTCATTATAAGGCATGCTTTTGAGCTCTCAAATCTTCCTTGTAGCTTTCTTCTGAACCCTTCCCAATTTTTCGACATCCTTTTTCAAGTGTGGACTCCAGAATTGGACACAGTATTCCAGCAAGTCACACTAATAGCATGTACAGAGGTTATATCACATCCCTATTTCTACTTGCCATGCCCCTCCTTAAGCCTTCAAGGATCACATTCATCCTCTTAGCTACAGTAACACACTGGGAACTCATTCAACTGTTGTCTACCATGACCACTAAGTTCTTTTCAGTGTGGCTACATTCTAGGATAGTCTCCCATCCTGTAAGACCTATGTTCTTAAATGTATGACCTTGCATTGGGATGTATTAAAACAAATGTTCAAATAGGCCCACCTTTCCAAGTGATCCAGGTCAGTCCATATAACTGATCTGTTTCTATCTCATTTATCACTCCAATTTTTGTGTCACCTGAAAATTTCACCAGTAATGATTTTATCTTTTCTTCTAGTTCATCAATAAAGATACTAATTAGTAATAATTCAAAACAGACCACTGCAGGACTCCACTAGAAACACCATACCCCTGAGATGACAATTCCCCATGTAGTTACTTTTTGTGATCTAGCACTTAACCAATTTTCAATCTACTGAATTTGGGCTCCACTAATTTTGAATGGTGCTTCTTTTTCTTAAGGGAAAAAAAAAACCAGAATACCACATGGAACTAAGTCAAAGAAGGGAAAGTACATTATCAACCACATTTGTGATCACATCAATAAATACGAAGTTTATCCAACAAGACCGCTTTTCCATAAACCATGTGGATTGGCATTATTTATGCTACTACCCTTTATTTCTTCACTGATTGTCCCATATCAGCCTATGATTGTGCCTGGGATCAATGTCTTCCTAACTGGCCTTGTAACCCAGGAATGCCATTTAACCTTTTAAAATATCGTTATGACTTTAGGGAAGTTATAGAGAACTGGAATAAAGTTAATGATTCAAGATCCATTAAAAATCGACATTAATTATTCAAAGAGCTCTTTGGCCAATTCCTTTAGTACTCTTGAATGGAATTTTTCTGGTTCTACAGAAGTTAATGTTTTTAACTTTAATAGTTGCTGTTTAATACCCTGCCTAGTTACTGATGGACTAAAAAGTATGTCCAACTTTGATAATTCAGCACTCATTTTACCACATTTCTGGATTAGCCCTGTATTCAGATTTAAATTTCCCACCTATACAACATTTGCAGATAACCTTTGCTGTCAATACAGTGATCTTAAGGCACGTCTTGAATATGAAACAATTGAAGTGACCCATTGTCATAAATATAAAGGGAAGGGTAAACCCCTTTAAAATCCCTCCTGGCCAGAGGAAATCTCCTCTCACCTATAAAGGGTTAAGAAGCTAAAGGTAACCTCGCTGGCACCTGACCAAAATGACCAATGAGGAGACAAGATACTTTCAAAACCTGGTAGGAGGGAGAGAAACAAAGGGTATGTGTGTCTGTCTATATTTTGTCTTTGCCGGGGATAGACCAGGAATGAAGCCTTAGAACTTTTAGTAAGTAATCTAGCTAGGTACGTGTTAGATTATGATTTCTTTAAATGGCTGAGAAAAGAATTGTGCTGAATAGAATAACTATTTCTGTCTGTGTATCTTTTTTGTAACTTAAGGTTTTTGCCTAGAGGGGTTCTCTATGTTTTGAATCTAATTACCCTGTAAGGTATCTACCATCCTGACTTTACAGGGGGGATTTTTTTTTATTTCTATTTACTTCTATTTCTATTAAAAGTCTTTTTGTAAGAAAACTGAATGCTTTTTCATTGTTCTCAGATCCAAGGGTTTGGGTCTGTAGTCACCTTGGCAAATTGGTGAGGCTTTTTACCAAACCTTGTCCAGGAAGTGGGGTGCAAGGTTTTGGGAAGTATTTTGGGGGGAAAGACGTGTCCAAACAGCTCTTCCCCAGTAACCAGTATTTGTTTGGTGGTGGTAGCGGCCAATCCAAGGACAAAAGGGTGGAATATTTTGTACCTTGGGGAAGTTTTGACCTAAGCTGGTAAAGATAAGCTTAGGAGGTTTTTCATGCAGGTCCCCACATCTGTACCCTAGAGTTCAGAGTGGGGGAGGAACCTTGACACCCATGAATTACCTGCTGTTTCTATTCTGATCTTACAGGAAAGGATCTGTTCATCAACCATTTTACACACAGAGTTTTAAAATTGTACTCCGATTAAAAGATCAGTGATGCACTACAGTGATCAGTAATGAAACTGATTACCATTATCTGTTTCAGGTTCCACCACTTTAACATAGCAAAAAATCTAACTTTATAAACAGTAATCAAACCATTTAGGTGTTCAGCTTTGCTTCGCGTACCACAAAATGCATTAATTTCTAGCACCAGGAGATCATTTTCTTTTTCTTTAAAATTATATTTTGCTATTAAATCCCATCTTTACTCCCCAAGTCACAAACTGGGGCATTGAAATAATTTTCCCAATGGAACAGTATTCTCTAAAATAGGCCTTACTTTACAGAGACAGGCTGCATTCTACTCTTTTTTCACTTCTAAAATTGGAGGGGGAGGGGAGAAATCTACTGCTACTTTAAGTTTACATTTTTTATACTTGCAGCCTGACATCTCTCTCTCAAGGTCCTCCTTCTCTCTGCAAAACCAGAGAGTTAAGGAAAAGATCGGGGCAAAAAAGAAAAAACTTAAATTGTTGAAGATTATGTTAAAGGTTGCTGATGGCTTTCAAGGATAAGGAGGATGAAGAAATATAAAAAAAGAATGTATGGTAGATGTTGGACTTGAGGGCTCGGTAGGACATCCTTGCATATCAAGGCGAACAGCATGTATTAATTAGTGTGTCACTTGCCTTTTGGTTTCAGGTACCTCCAAGTCAGAACAGAGTATTACACTATGAACAGGGAGAAAACAGCTTACCTCATTAAAAACAGGATACATAACAGCATAGAGTGGCATGGAAACCATAGAAGTGGTCTCTGCTTCATTCTTCATCTCTTCCATTGTCATCCTCATTCAAAGATCCACTTCTCAAGAAAAATGCTATAAAAGCAAAGACTCCTCATTCACTGAACTGTTTCTTCTTTTTCCTCGTCGTGCAAGAGTACTTAAAGGACTTGAAAAATAAATTGCCCTGGGAGGGAGGAGAAAATACATATTATAAACACTGAACTACTACCACAATTTTCAGATGAAACGTTCCTACAAAAGGTTTCAAGTAGCAGATGTAGTACCGCATGATAATTAGAGAAAAAACACATTACGTTCACAAGAAAAGAATCCCTCAGTGAATGGGATTTCTACTTAATGAAGTTCCAAAATTTTAAGTCACTGTAGCCCATGCAAGAATTTGTTTTGATAAGCAAGGCACTACTGGAAAGGCTACAGCTTTATCTCAAGTTGTCAAACACAACTTTTCTTGAAAAAAGTATGGAAAAGGAGAATGAATTGATTCTTTCCTTATAGGATTCACATTGGAAGCTCTCACCACCACTAGTGAGCAGAAACGTAAGATTTCTAAAGACAATATAATTCACATATGTAAAATGCACACTTTTAAAGTGATATGTACTATAGACCTGAAATGGCAATATATATTTACAGATGCACAATTACTATAAACAGAAATACAAACATACAATCAAATTTTAATCTATACACTTATGTATCTAGTTTCATTTTCTTCAATATAATCCTAATAATCACCCATTACAAGATACAATCAATCATCACTGCAGGCTTTTTTCCTGCTAGCTCAGTCCTCGATATCACATCTTGCCTTTAAACAAACAGAAATCTTATGTCTTGTTCCTACTCAGGGTGTGTCAGCAACTATGTTAGCTCAATGGAAAATAGTTGTTCCAGTAACTGAATCTGGTACTTAGAAGTTCTCCACCCTATCCAACCCATCTAACTTGAAGAGATCTGCATATGAGCACTGTATTGAAAGGGAAATACTCATACCTCTACATTATCTGGTTCATGAGAAACCCACATGACAGAGGTAAATACCTGTACCATATTACTCCAACTTGAGGATTTATCTGTGAAAGGGTGTTTTATTCAAACATCAAACCCGTAACAAATATTAAGGGTTTTTTAAATATAGAATTTAATAAGGGACTTAATTGTCTTATTATAGGTCAACAGATCAGTCCATTTTTCTTACTCATCTGTCCCTTTGTCTCATGTTCTGGTTTCTATCAACCATGATAACCCCTATTTTAAAGTTAATTTGGGCTGCATGTTAACAGTTTTAGAATATGGTGTTGATATAACAAAGTTTTCGAAGCTGTATATATATCTTAATATTCCAACGGGAAAGCTTGACCACAGAACGACAGTAAGAATCTCAAATGCTATTCATTACAGAAGCATTGCATACCTCCTTTATCACCTAACTTTGCATGCCTTACTTTTGTGTTATAAAATCTTGTTAATGCAGGATCATGCAACATTTTATACTAAATAACTATTATTTTTAGGAGGGATATCATCTTAAAAGGTATTGAATCTCTTCTGTCAGCATAGCTGTCTCTACACCAGGGGTTTTGCCAATATAACTGTGTTGGCTAGGAGATGAGGTTTTTTTCACACCCCTGACCAACACAGCTGTGGGCAACAAAACTCTGTAGTGTAGAGGTGGCCTTAGTGACCGATCTGAGGGAAACGGCAAGCACAAGCTGGCAGTTGTACACTGCCTGAGACACAAGGAAGGTTGACAAGCAGTCTGCATTGAAACCAGCTCATCACTGGCTTTTTTGCATGAAGAATGCATGCTCAGGCTTAAGTGTAGTGTGTGCCGTGTAGCCAATACATATAGAGTGTATGGGGTAAAGGAGGACCTCAGTTAAATCTAAAGAAAAGGGACTCTCAACACATATGTAGAGGATGAACAGGATACATACAGTGCATTTTCCAGAGGCTGAATGTGAAAACAGTACAAAGACTCCAGATGTCTGCCTCCTCCAAGGATTAAACCAGTGTGCATTCAAGCCTGTATTCCAGTCCCTCCACTGACTCAATCTGCTTCTGCTGCTAGTTCAAGGACTTGATTCTAACTTTTAAAGTTGTTAATGGAGCAGATCTCAGCTACAGTAGAGACTCTCTCTGTGTTCATGAACAACCAAGACAGCTGCATTCCTCAGTTACAATGCAGATCACAAAGCACAGAATCAAGCAGGTGAACAGGAGATAAGGCACTCCCAGTTGAGGGGATTTAGCTGAGGAACAAACTTCCAGAGGATATTAGACTAACCCAGACAGTGACCATATTCAGGATATGCTGCAAGACTTTCTTGATAGAAGCTTTTCCACAATTACATTTAAACAAATAATCCCAGCCTCCCTAAAATAAAATAAAAACCTACCCCAAGTAGAGCTTCCTATTACCCAAACAGCCAAAGAATCTAAGAAGTCACTTAGGGACTACCTATGCCAATCTAAAAGGACAAGTATTTAGAATGGTAATGACAGCCAGTACAAAACCTAGGGTAGAGATGTTCAGACTTCCTATTCTGGCTAAGATCATTAGAGAGCTAAGTGCACACCTGGCACTGCAAAAACATAGGATATTGTCTCTGCTCCAAGGAGTTTAGCTGAAGTTGGCCCTCCAGCTCATAACATGGTGGTGGAGGAGGAAGTGTATTGACTCAACTATATATGAAAAATAAGATGTAATGTTATCATCTATGGCCCATAGCAGGAAGGTGGGCTGAAGGAATGCTGTATCTCTGAACCAGTATGGTAGAGCAGCAGTTTTCAAACTGTGGGTCAGGACCCCAAAGTGGGTTTTAATGGGGTTGCCAGGGCTGGCTTAGACTTGCTGGGGCCCAGGGCCAAAGCCGAAGTCTGAGGGCTTCCGCCCTGGGCAGTGGGGCTGGGGTTACAGGCCCCCCTTTGACTTTGGCTCCCCCAACCAGAGGCTTGGACAGGCTCAGGCATTGATCCCGATAACAGAAATTACTACATGACCCCAGAAGTGGGTCACAGTGCAATGAAGTTTGAGAACCCCTGTGGTAGAGGATTCACAGGACAATGCATTTAGTATACGTGGTGGTGGTAGTGGTCTATGGCTCATAATAATGGAAATGAGGTAGGATGCGAAATCTCTGGCACACCTTGGGAACCCACTTCAGTTATAAGCACAGGTACCATGAAGCTCATGGAAATTCTAGATTTCCAACAGAGTTCAGGTTCTTTTTTATTTGAATTTACAAAAAACTTAGAACATTGCCTCCCCGGAGGACCTTACTATATAGTCTTATTATACATAAAAAGAAAAGGAGTACTTGTGGCACCTTAGAGACTAACAAATTTATTTGAGCATAAACTTTCGTGAGCTACAGCTCACTTATATAAGCACACAGACATCTATACAAACACACCTATTCTAATCCGTAGGTGAATTTGCCAAAAATTAAACATACAGTCAAGTCAGAAGTAAAATCAGCAGGTTATCCTTACTCCAAAACCAGGAAAATAGCCTACTACTACAATAAAAACCAAGTCCTAACAATACCATTGCAAAAAGCTGCCTTTATTGTGCTGCTCCCACCCCAAAATCCTGGATAATTAGAGAGGCATTACAGCATACCTTGAAGATTAACCAAATCAGGTTATTCAGACTGCAGGCCTAAAGGGAAGGGGGGAAAAAAGGCATGCTCCAATGCTGAGCCCCTCATAAAAAAATGTCTGTCCAAGCTCCTACTCCTTTATACAGAAGAGCTTCAACGCAAGCACTAAACCAACACCTTAAACTCCACCTGAAAACCAAGAATTCAGTGCATATCACGAAGCACTGATGTCATGTGTCCCATACAAGGTACACCACTTAAGTTGCAGATTGCTGCATCCTGCCAGTTGACAGCGTACAGTGCATCTCTATAACCTTAAAGTGACAAAGGCATGGATTGCAGTAGCAATCCAAACAAAATGGTCCATCTCATAACTATGCAAAAAAGGGGGGGAAATGTCTTCCTAAACACTGTTACCATCAACTCCAGTTTGCAAGATCTACAAACAGAATATACTAATCCTCAATAAGAGAGACATGATCATTTTTAATTGTCTTCTGGCTGCTTCCCTCAAATTACCAGCATTGCCTTTGTCTTACCCTGATTGAACTTCAGCAGCTTATTTCCATCCATGCTCCAAACATTAGGCTAAGCAGCAGAAGTTTCGAGCTGTATGTCATTAGCGTACTAAAAACACCGCCTCAATAATCTTCCCAAGTGGGAAGATAGGTTAGAACCCTGTGGAATTCTACATGACAGCACCCTGGGGTATGGAAAAGCAGTTGCCTGACATCACTTTTTAGAAAAATGCAGAAAACATGAGGCTATATCCCATCAACTCCTCATGATCAACTATATCAAAAAGCAGCACGTATTAATCAGCATGCAGACAAATCTTCATCTATCACCAGCAAGAGGTCTCCCAATACCACCAGTACAGTCTCAAGTCAAGATCATCTGAGGTATCTAGGTACTCAGCATGGTCTCCGCACAACCTTCCCTATAATATTTTCCAAAAATGGAAGATTAGACATCAGACAATAATTTAGCAGATTCCCAGTGTCAAGTGTTGGTTTCTTGAGCAGAGGCTGCATAACAATTTCCTCAGAGAAGACACCATCCTATCCTGACTATGGGAAGCACTGCTAATCTGCAGCAAGTTCTTCCTCACTTTCTCTAGACAGAAAAAAGATAAGGGTTCAAAAAAGGCCACGCTGAGGAACAATGAACCCCCAACAACCCTAGTTTCAGAGTAGCAGCCGTGTTAGTCTGTATTCGCAAAAAGAAAAAGAGTTCTTGTGGCACCTTAGAGACTAACAAATTGTAACCGGCCTAAACTCAATAGAAAAAAAAATTAGCATTTGTCCTGACTAGATCCTATCCTGTATTCATGGAATCAGGCAGTTTGGCTCTTATCTATTTTTATCCGCAGAGTAATCAGAAACTTCCTAACAGGAAGGGCTTAATCCAGTCACCAAGTGAAGACAGGTGGCAATGTTTGTGATTTGATGAAAAATAGTAAAATGTGGTTTGTTTTAATCATGTTCCAAATTTATGAGTAACTTAACTATATTTAAGTTTCTAAATGATTAACCAAAATATAAACGACTATACTAAACAATTTTTTTTGTTTGTTTATTTTAGGAAAAATTGTGACAAACCTGATGATCCGTTCACTTTTGAAGGATCTTTTATTTTAAAGAATGAAAATTTAGTTTATGTAGAGCAAATATTGTTACATTTACTGGACCACTGATTTACATTATAAACATGATGAGATCAATAAAAGTTAAACCACTGTAACTAAAACTTTACAAGTCTAACTGGGCAAAAATAAAATAAAAAAGGAACATGCACTCATTTGTATAGATTCTGGTCTCCCCTGCCTCACACACCAAGCAGTTTCATTTATCAGGATACTAAAAAAATGTTATCAGAAAGTGAAATAATACCCCATTAAAGTTTCAAAATGGGCTTGCCCAAAAAAGTTCCAAAAATAAAGAGCCACCTAAGCAGAGGCTACACTTGAGAAACTGTATGGCAATAAGCTATTCCAAAAAAAGTTGTATGTGTATGGCAAAACCAACAAAAAAAAATAAATCAGGTATTTTACAACCTAAAAATGTTATATTTATATAGAAAACATATAGACAATTATAATTATAATTGGGTTTACTTGTGATAAAAATGCAAGTGCATATTGTAAATTAGGTACACTTCACTGTTATGAATGTGGCTGAGTGCCACCATTTAAGAAGTTGTGTGAACAATTTACAAAAAAAAAGGAGTACTTGTGGCACCTTAGAGACCAAAAAATTTATTAGAGCATAAGCTTTCATGAGCTACAGCTCACTTCTGAGCTGTAGCTTACGAAAGCTTATGCTCTAATAAATTTGTTAGTCTCTATGGTGCCACAAGTACTCCTTTTCTTTTTACGGATACAGACTAACATGGCTGCTACTCTGGAAAAATTTACAGAAAACATGAAAGTCTACCAGTCAGCTTCATTAAAACTGTTTTGAATCTCATCAGTTTTGCAATTCACTGCCATCTCAACACATTATTTTGAAATAGTGAACTTCAATGTGAGATTAGCACCTCAGACAGTCAAAAGGCAGATAAACATATAGCCCATTTTTAATATATCTCTACCTATCACTTACACAAGAAAGGCATCTTAAATTGGGCTCCAATTTTTGTACCTAGCCAAATTAAAATGATTACAAAACCTAAAAGAATTAGCAAAGATCACACCACCACCATTTAGTCAAGCAACAAATTATTGGCATGGATGCAATGCAACCACAGCAATGACCATGGTGAAAGTAACAGCACGCATCAGTTTCTTTATCAAGTTCTCTCCCCCTATGCAGTCTCAGGAATTTGAACATAAAGTTATTGTTCCTATCCCTGTGATTTAATCAGATGCTTCTAGAAATTAAAATGTAGCATATATTTTAGAAACCAGAATGTAAAACTAACCTCAATGATACCACAACCCACCAAGTAAATTGATATTGTGAGGCTGTGACAAGGTGGTTATCTTTTATTGAAAAGAGGAGTCCAGTGGCACCTTAAAGACTAACAAATTTATTTGGGCATAACCCACTTCTTCAGGTGCCATGCTTATGTCAAAATAAATTTGTTAGTCTTTAAGGTGCCACCGGACTCCTCATTGTTTTTGTGGATACAGACTATCACAGCTACTCCTCTGATATCTTTTATTGGACCACCTTCGGCTGGTGAGAGAGACAAGTTTTTAAGCTGCACACTGCTCTTCTTCAGGTGAGCTTATTTCCTGGGATAGGGATGAAACAGAGCCTTGGCCCTGATACTGTTAGGCTGGAGGAGGGAAGTCAACCAGCCTTGACAGTCAGATGTACTGTTTAAAGGGACAGCCAAGTTACAAACTATGTGTTTTAAGTTTTCCGTAAGTTGCTCTTCAATTATTAAACTGGAAAAACACATCAGCATTTACGCTGTTTACTTTTTGCATTTTATTCAACTTGGACAACAAATAGGTCCATTTCACCTTCTGTTTCTGATGCACACTACTGCAAGATTGGAGTTACAAAGACTAGCAAAAGGAAGTTATGAACGACTCCCATCATTCGAGTTTGTAAATATTTTATAAAACCTACATTTGTAAATCAAACCAAAGCCCCTTTTTAAAATATTACATGCCAAGGACACACAAGATACACATGCAGGCCAAGATTTTCACAAGTGAGGGAGGGTGCCCAACTTGCCATTCAGAAACTAATAAATCCGAAAATCGGGCCCCCTTAAAGAGGTCTCAAAATGTGGGGAGAGGGGAAAGAGCCACACAGAATCACTAGCCCCTTGGCCTCCGGCACGCAGAGGGCGGGCAGGGGTGAAGCCTTGCGATAGGGCCGAAGGGCAGCCCCTCCGGGCCCGGGTCTGGCTGCACACCTGCCCGCCGCCGGCTGACCCCCTCAGCCTGCTGCTGTTAGCCGGGGTGGGGAGATGCCCGCCCCCACCCCTAGGATCCCAGACCCCTTCCCCATCTTAGGGCATTACCAGCCCCTCCCTCACAGCGGCTCCCGAACTGCCAGGCCTCAGATACCGCCCCCGCCCCACCGGAGACCCACAGCTCCTCTGAGCGAGGCCCTCAGCCGGGGCCCGGATTCTCCAAAGCGTCCTACGCCCCTAACGCAGCGTAGCCGCGAGGGAATCACCAGGCCCTAGGAAAACACACTAGTGGCCCTGCCCGGCCCGTGGGAGCCGAGCGCTTCCTCCTCACCCTCCGAAAAGGGGGCACACACAGCTCGGTACCTTACCTCCCCCACCCTCCTCGGGGACTTTAACGCTCTTGAGTGGACTCCGCTGTCGTGCCGGAAGTGCCTGCAGAGAAGGAAGCGTCCCCTGCGGTTACCACACACCAGGCGTTGTCCGGAACCAGCCCGCAGCCGCATGGGCCCCTGGGACCTGTAGTGCCGTTCCAAACAACTACAACTCCCGCCAAGCAATGCGAGGGGGCGGAGCGGGAAGAGTTGGAGGAGGAGCGGGGGCAGAGCTAACCCAATCGGAGTGTCGGTCTGGAGGAGGGGGCGTGGCCCCGAGAGGGGCGGGGCGGGGCGGGGCGGGGGTGAGAGTCTGCCGGCGTCGGCGGACGCCTCAGAAACGATTCCTGAGGCGGTCTCTATGCTCGCGGCAGCTCCAGCCCCGGGAGTAGCCCCAGTCTAGCGGAGCTGCGGCGGGGGGGCGTCCGCATCGGCTGCAGGAGCGCTCCAGGGGAGGTAAGCGCCGTCAGGTACCTCGCGGTGCGGGCAGCCTGGGTGCGTGGGGGGCTCCCCGCCCTAGGAAATCATTTCGTAGCTGCCCCCCGCCCTGTTTCATGCATGGCAGAGGTTTGCATGTCCGTGGACTTGGCAGTCATTGTTTGGGATCCGTTCGAAAGTCTCCCTCTGACTGTTGCTGCACACCTGTATATTGCAATGCGTGTGAGTCGTTTAAACCTAGAAAAGGAGTACTTGTGGCACCATGCTCAAATAAACTGGTTAGTCTCTAAGGTGCCACAAGTACTCCTTTTCTTTTTTCTTTTTACGAATACAGACTAACACGGCTGTTACTCTGAAACCTGTTTAAACCTAGCTCACTTCTCAGTTATTGAGAAACCTCCCTCAGTTTCGCGGAGCCCCAAGCCCCGTGAAATAAATCCCTGAATCTGGGTGTGGGTGTGACCTAGTGCAGTGGTATGTTTGTCCCCACCCCAGCCCACCCATTGCATTTTTTTAATCTTCTGTTTTATTAAAATGTTGTTTCTCTCCACGCCCCAGTGTTTGTTTTGACAGAGGCTATTTCCACATCCGTTATAGATTTGTAAATCTGAGTCCTGGCTTCGTTGTACTTGCCTTACGACTTTGTCAATGACTCGCTGTAAACTGGGTCCAACATCTGGTGTTTGTTGATGCAATTCAGGGTGTTTTAGCTTTGCTGGAGGAAATAATATTGAGAACTCTGAAGATTTAAGAAGTTCTTAAAACTGAAAAATAATTCCAAAAAATTAATTACAAGTCTTTCAGTTAATTCAGAATGAGTGTAGAAGTAGGGTATTTAAAACGGGTAGCTATTTGTGTGTGTGTGTGTATATATATATGTGTGTGTGTGTGTGTGTATAACTCGTAAGTGTCCCCTATTTGGAGAAAAACTTTTTCAATTTGAACATATTTTAAAGTGCCTTTCTTTTTACAACATAAAATTTTTGCATTTTGTGGCTCACTAAACATGCAACACACCAAATTTGAAATCTCCCTCACTCAAAGTCTCACACACCTCTTGACACCTCAGTAAAATGAATAGCAATCTCTGGCAGTGTATATTTACCAGCCTTCTAATACAATAATTATCCCAAGGTTTAAAAAAAAATGCAAGAACTAAGTTTTATTTCTAACCCCTTTTATTATGAATAAAAATGAAGATACTATAATAATAAATAATGATGATGATTATGTAAAGCACTTTGAAATCTTTAAATGAACAGTTCTGTAAAGGTCAAAATAATATCACTGTTTTAAGTCCTTGCATTTCCCTGTTTAAACAATGGTAACATATGTGAGTTGCTAAGAGCAACTCTTACAGAAAAGCTTTAGAACTTTAATTAGCATATGAAAATCAAGAAATGCGTTTTTAAAAATTGGCTTTAAAAATTTAAAAAATTCAGTTTTCTTAAATTTGTTGCCTCATGTAAAAAGAGTTTTTTTAAGAATACTGTATAGTGTGATAAAGATGTAAACAATTCATATAACAGGAGATGTGTAGGAAGAGTGCCAGCAACTGACTGAATCGGTAAATGATAGTTAAACCTATCAACCATTGGTTATAACTTTTGGTAACAGAAAGAGACTGTCTGTGGAAAGCCATGCATACATTTAAGGTCCCTAGCTTTGCAGTGTGGGAACAGAGATCTCAAATATTTGGGACAGCAACACACCATGAAACCATCCATCACCTCTTAGGTCCCGATAGCTTAATGCATAAAGAAAGCCAGAATACCCAAGATGACATCTGAATGTTATGCTCCATTTCAAAACAAACAAACACTATTCCCCTCATTCTACCCTGCTTTTTATTATTTTTAATCTATCTTTGTGCAATCCATCGAACACCAACTCATGCACATCCGTCTCTATTGGTGGGGTAGATCTAGAATTTGTGTAGTGTACAAAAATATTAATATCATTAATAGCTTTTAACTTTGTTTGGCATCCCAAATATTTTTGTTTTAATAATTGTAGGCTTATGTCTGTAAGTCCTATGGAAAATGAAACTACTGTTTGGGAAAGGTTTTTTTTTTCGCTTTTGAAAAGTCCATAAAATAAATCAAGGGGTGGATGGGGGTGTGAGTCTGTGTCTCTCTCTCTCTCATATGAGCGCATGCACAAGGAAATTAAACTAAGTATGTTTTTAAATGAAGCTGTGTAGTAGTGCACTCTCTTTTGTTTAAAAATTCATAGAACAGAATATTCTGTTAAATATCTGGTTCTCTTCCCTCAAATTATTTAACCACAGATTTGACTTTCCAAAACGAGAGTCTATAGTCAGAGAGTAATACGTTTTCCATTCTCTTATCGCTTCCTGGTTTTTTCAAAACTGCTGTCTGTTGTGGTTTTGTGGATCATGAGGGGGAGTTGGGAGCTTTTTGAAAAGCAACTATAGATGATTGCCTTGTTATAAAGCAAGTCTTATGATCTCTTTAGGCCTCTTTTATAATATAGGCCAGTGGTTCTCAAACTGTGGGTTGGGACCCCAAAGTGGGTCGTGACCCTGTTTTAATGGGGGCCAAAGCCAGAGAGCTTCAGCCCTGGGCAGCAGAGCTTAGGTTACAGCCCCTGCTGCCTGGAACAATGGGCCGAGCCTCCCCACCTGGAGTGGTGGGCTCAGGCGGGCTCAGTCTTCCATCCCCCCTCCTGGGGGGATGTTGTGTAGTACTTTTTGTTGTCAGAAAGGGGTCACAGTGCAATGAAGTTTGAGAACCCTGGTATAGGTCATAGATAGGCAAAACCACTTAGTGCTGTTACACGTCTGACTAAGGCACAGCTATTTCCACTATTTCTTTCCAACATGGGCTGGGGCGGGGGGGGGAGCGGGGATTATAGATAAATGGTTGAACAAGCTACATTCAGATTGGCCTCAGGTGAGTGACAGCCGTATGATTAAAGCCCTGCAAATCTGCGAATATCCGCTTTATCTCTGCGGAACATTTTTGCGGATTGTGCATGGATGCAGATCCAAATTTTATATCAAGAGCCCTGCAAATCTGCAGCTATCAGTGAACTTTACATCCATGGATTGCGAATCCAATGTGGATACAAATTTTGTATCCATGCAGGGTTCTACGTATGATTTCCCTCCCCCACTTCACCTTGCTCCATGGGGGAAATATGGAGACAAAATATGGTGTCTTTACCTCACCTTGCCAGTGTAGAAAATATTCCTACCAACGACCTCTAAAGGATATTTTAGTCATGATGAAAAGTTTAAAAGCTCAGTAAACTGCAAATGAGAGTTCAGCAAGTATCATTAATGTTAACAGTAATTTTTTTACTCTTTTAATCTTAATGACATTAGCTAAAATGAAAATGATGTGAAGAAAATCAGGCTTACAAAACAATCTCAAGATGCAGTAAAAATATTGCTTTAAAAAAAATCCCACCAAAAACATTTACGTGAAGATTTGGGTAAAGTCACAAATCTCCATGTAAAATAAGGGTGGTGGTAGTGAGGGGATTACTTAAAAACTGATTCTCCTATCATTCTGAATTAAATCAGAAATATTTCCCTTGAAGTCAGTGGAGGTACATTGACAAAGGAGAGGAAAATAGAGTTATTAATAAAAAGAAAAGAAGTACTTGTGGCACCTTAGAGATTAATCAATTTATTTGAGCATAAGCTTCCGTGAGCTACAGCTTATGCTCAGATAAATTGGTTAGTCTCTAAGGTGCCACAAGTACTCCTTCTTTTTTCTTTTTGTGAATAGAGACTAACACGGCTGCTACTCTGAAACCTAGAGTTATTAATGTTGACAGTATCTTTTCTGGTTAATCTGGATATTTAAGGTTTAGATATTTAAGATCTGCCCTTTATCACAACTAAGTAGCTAAGTATATCAAGAGCACGGTCTTGGAATGTTTTATGTAACTGTGGGAGAAGGACAGGAAACCCCAATTTTTTTATATAAACAATGGTTTAAGGGATATGGTATGTTTTGTATCCTACCTTGTACTTTTGAGCTTAATTCTAACCTGATGTTCATAACTGAGTCTTTGATCATCTAAGGAAATATCTTTGAGTGTGCATTATCAATTTATAGAGAAGATAGATATCCAGGTTTTTTAAATACATTTATGTAAACCATTATCAAGGATTAAATCAGATCAATTTCATATAGATTTTTAACTTGTATCAGTAAGGGAAAGGCTTGTTTGTGTAATTGTTGAGCGATAATGAAGGAGGGAATGTTTTCCTCTCCAGTGGGAACAGTGGTTAGAGCAGATGTTTTAGTCATAGAAATTTTGGCTAAATGTGTCGTGCATTCCAATTTATATACTTTTATGGGTATGCTAGTTCTGAATTATAATCTGGGGGTGTATTTCAAAGTTATTTGCAATTTTTGAGTGCCTCACACACAGGTAGGTAAGTATATATTATCTGCAGTACTACACAGGGCAGGTAAGTGATTTGTCTCGGGTGACACAGAAAATCTGGCAGAGGTAGGCCATCCATCCTTTATGTAAACCTTATCTCTTGAGGTTAAGCCTGTTTCATCCTGTGGTCCATTTTAATATATGTGAGTAAATCATTCACTTTTCATATATGGGGAATACTTGGTAATGCACAAGTGGTATATTTTCCAGCCCCATTTACTCACAGTAGATCCCATGTCCCTTCTTGGTCCAATGACTACAGTCAAAATACTACACAGTGAGAGTATTACTTTCCTAGAGCAACCTGTTAGCTGCAGGATTTCTGACTTTGATGTCAGCTCTTGCATGAAAGTGGCTGTATACCGCCTCCTTTGAAGTGTTGAGCCTCTTCACTTTCTGTTGGAGACCATCACTCTTCAGGGTTTGGCCCTCTTACTGCATATCTCAGGTACAACTAAACCTATGGCTACTCATTATAGCATTGTGCTAGTGATCTTGTTATTGAGAAGGCACTTATAATAAGCCTTTATTTACAGGCCCTTAATAGCTCATTGAAAATTACCTGAATGTCTTGTGCTTATTTTTAGCCAAAGCTGAATTTTATTTTGGGGGCTGGAGGTAGCTTGCCAATATTCTATTTAGCCACTTCTGATTGATCCTGATGTGGAAACTGTTACCCTTAGCTTTTCAAACATTTTGTTCACACGTGAATAAAGTGTCATGTTAAAATTTCAAATTTGCTAGGGAATTACTCCTCACCGGCAAAGAAATGTCTCTGGCATATTTGAAAAACTTGCTGTAGAAAAGAGCATTTGATAATCCATGTATTTCATAGGTGACATACTTTGTTCCATTAACTTTGTAACAGCACATTTATGGGTGAAATGTACTTTGTGCATGACCTTGTACAGTTTCTCCTCAAGGTGCAGAGCCCGTGCTTAAGAGCTTACCAAAAACAGATGCCTAAATATGGACTTAGAGCCTAACATTAGGCACCTGTTTTTTTAAAATCTTGCCTTAAATATTCACACACCTGTACTGGTATCTGGTACTTTGCATATCCAAATAAACTCAACAGAACTTATACACTATGAATTTTCATATTTTATATATGTGTAAATAATATAATTTTTGTTTGTGTATCTGGTTGCATATGTATATTCCTGTCATCAGCAGTGATCAGTGGTGACTCTTTTTAACTTTTCTTTATATGAAAAACGGAAAATGTAAAAAAAACTTTAAATGAAACGTTGTTATATCTGAGAATTCTTGTATTACTTTACATCAGGGGCGGGCAAACTTTTTGGCCTGAGGGCCACATCGGGTTTCTGAAATTGTACAGAGGGCCAGTTAGGGGAGGTTGAGCCTCCCCAAACAGCCTGGCGTGGCCTGGCCCCCATCCAACCCCCCCCCCGTTCCCTGACAGCACCCCCCCCCCCCGCTCCCTGTCCCCTGACAGTCCCTAGAACGGCCCCCGACTGCCACCCCGTCCAACCTCCCCGTCTTGACTTCTCACCCGACCGCTGCCCCCATTCAACCCCACTGTTCCCTGCACTCTGACTGCCCTGACTCCTATCCACACCACTGCCCCCTGACCACCACTACAAACTCCCCTGTCCAACCCCACCTGCTCCCTGTCCCCTTACCGCACTGCCTGGAGCACCAGTGGCTGGCGGCGCTACAGCCGCACCACCCAGAGCACCAGGATAAGCAGCCAGGGCTCTGCAGCCCCACTGCCCAGAGCATTGCACTGACGGCAAGGTGAGCTGATAGCCTCCTGGGCCAGGAGCTCAGGGGCTGGGCAGGAGGGTCCAGCGGGCTGTAGTTTGCCAACCTCTGCTTTACATGGTGAAAGCAATACTAAACAGCTACCTCTTTCCTGGAACACTGCACAGTGCCTCCTATGCACTGTATGAGCGAGGGGTCCTGTGGAAAAAGTAGTATGTGATCATGTAATTAAAGATTGTATCGTATTGCATGCGCTCAAGAGGACAGAATTAAGGTACCATAGGGGAACTTAATTTTAGCACTTCCTAACTCTTGAGTGCTTGACTTGGCGACCTTAACACATTTCTTTCAACATAGCTTTTTGTTTGTTTATGTAACTTCCTAGGTATTTAAAAAAACAAACAAAACAAATTTATGTTCAGCTGTTGTTGCTTGGACTCCTATAGTAATGCCAGCAGTAAAAACTTTTAGGCCCAGTGAAAAGGAAATGACACATATGAAATGGCAGAGATAACAGAGCAAGTTGCATGAAGGAGTTTATTTAGCTCCTTCTATACTGTGTGTGCGCGCGCATGCATGCATGCATGCACATATGCACGTTACAGTTATCACAGACAAGGTGTGGAGACAGTTATGTAGATTTTTTTTTTGGGATGGAGGTGTCCAAAAAGAATCTCTCGAGCATTAACCATATACAGCAATGCAAGTGGGTTGAATTACAATACCTGTAGGAAATTTATGTTATGGTGTCTGACTCGGATAACACGTTTTTTTGTTGGGGGGGGGGGGGGATATCCAGATAATAAGACAGCCCATACAACTTGTCCTCCAATGATTTTACTCAGCAGTGCTCAAAACCATAAAGCTACATTACATTGCAGTGCTTCAAAAGCAAAAGCGTCATTCTGCTTTTGGTGGATTGGAGTGAAAATGTCTGTCTCTCACACACACACACACACACACACACACACACACACACACACACTTATATTATACTCCACATCCTGTCACTCATTTCATCACAGATAAAATCAAAGTACAGCCACTTGTGCCAAAAATTGTCTTGTCATTCAGTGTTGAAAAATACCCAGTCATGGTACTTGACAGAGTGGCCATTCCTGTCATCACAGGGCTCTAAAATAGCTATATTCTCTGTTTTCAAAATGCTCTTGGAATGATTCTTCACTATCAGACTTATGCAAGTATGTATGATGACTACCTTTGTGAAGTAATTAAAATTTCAAGTGTCATGTCATATGTCCATAGATCTTTATTTCATAAATTTATATGAATAAATGAATATAGCTGCAGAATATAGCTATATTAATAGAATGAAAACTGAATTTAAGATTTCCATTTTGATGCTCTTGATCTGTATCGATCATTGCAAGATTGCAAAGCGGTCAGACAGATTGTCTTTCAAAGGGCGGGGGGGAAATGTTTTTTTCATTTTGTATCAGTGATTCTTGGAAAGTTAATGCATTAAATACAACATATATTTTTTTTGTCAAAAGGTTATTGACCTACTATATTCCATTTTTAAGACAAATTCTCTCCAAAGGAATGGTATTCTATGTTGATTAGAATTCAAGCTCGAAGAAAGGTAAACAATATAGCCATATTTTAGTTATTTTATGCAAATACTAAAATGCTAACTATAACTTGGGGGGAGAGAGAGAAATACAGGTCTGTTGTGGTGCTATACTTTACTCATGCAGTTGTTCATTTAAATGTAATAGTTATGCTGGGCATTCACTGAACAAGAGCCTAATAGTATAAAGTGCTAAGAATTCCCTGTGAGTTGCTGACATCTCTCAACTCTTCATGAACTTGATAAACACAAAGGGCACTCAGTTCCTTCCAGGAAGATCTTGGCACTTAACCAGACTGGACCGCAAATACTCACAATACAGTCCCGTATGTGAAGTAGGGTTCCTTAGATATAAAAGTGTGAATTCTCCCTCACTGGGTTTAACCTTGACAAGAATGCTTGAGAGGGACTTCAGTTTCCTTAGTCCTTTCACATTATCCCCTTTCCTTCCATGGATTTAATCCATGTACACAACTTTTGTGTTGCCGTATCTGACAGGAAAACATTTAAACTCCCATTGACTTGCCATTAAATGGACTTAGAGTTGTTTTGCTTCAGCAACCTTGACAAAGGGGACTGAATTCATCATGGTGCATTGGCTTGTGCACCACCACTTCATAACAATTTAAGATCAACTCTACTGGGACAGACCAAAGGTCCATCTAGCCCAGTATCCTGTCTTCCGACAGTGGCCAATACCAGGTGCCCCAGAGGGAATGAACAGAGCAGGTAATCATCAAGTGATCCATCCCCTGTCGCCCATTCCTGGTTTCTGGCCAACAGAGGCTATGGACACCATCCCTGCTCATCCTGGTTAATAGCCATTGATGGACCTATCCTCCATGAACTTATCTAGTTCTTTTTTGAACCCTGTTACAGTCTTGGCCTTCACAACATCCTCTGGCAAAGAGTTCCACAGACTGACTCTGCGTTGTGTGAAGAAATACTTCCTTGTTTGTTTTACACCTGCTGCCTATTAACTTCATTTGGTGACCTCTAGTTCTTGTATTATGAGAAGGAGTAAATAACACTTCCTTATTTACTTTCTCCACACCAGGCATGATTTTATAGACCTCAATCATATTCCCTGTGTCTCTTTTCCAAGCTGAAAAGTCCCAGTCTTATTAATCTCTCCTCATATGGAAGCCATTCCATACCCCTAAACATATTTGTTGCCCTTTTCTGAACCTTTTCTAATTCCAATATATCTTTTTCTTTTTTTTTGAGATGGGGCGACCACATCTGCACGCAGTATTCAAGATGTGGGTGTACCATGGTATTTTCTGTCTTATTATCTATCCCTTTCTTAATTCTGTTCCCTTTTTTGACTGCCACTGCATATTGAGTAGATATTTTCAGAGAACTATCCACAATGACTCCAAGATCTTTCTTGAGTGGTAACAGCTAATTTAGACCCCATCATTTTATATGTGTAGTTGGGATTATGTTTTCCAATATGCATTACTTTTCATTTATCAAAATTGAGCTCTACAATCCGCTTTTAAAAAGCGTATCTCCCTGTAGTTTATTTCCCTTTTATTGTTTTGTATTCATCAATGCAAGATGACTTAAGCTGCCTTAGCAGTAATTAACTTGCTCCCCACATTTGCCCAGGAGGGTCAAATCCTGGCACTTGTACTCATGTGGTGTAGAACCCAGTTCCATAAGTAAGTACCATTGGAAGCAAGGAGTGAGGTAATACTTCATGTAAGAAAAGCAGAATTTGGCCCTTCATCTTTGCACCAGTTCTTTGTTTACTATTTCTTCACTGAACATGGCCTCCTTTAAGTCTAAGGGTGATTTAGATACATTAATCTGAAGATGCCCAGTATGAATTGCTTGCTGTCTCACAGTTACCAAAGGCATCTACACATCTGTCACATTTCTCAGCACAATAGCAAAAATTGCATCTTCCAACAACATCTGTTTCCATGTCTGAAGATTTTATGGTGATGCTTCCTACCCCAGTTTATCCAGTGAAGACTTTAGTTGTATTTTTATATATCTAACTACAACTTATATATTTTTAATTGGCTTAATAGATCTATTCTTCTAGAGTGCTTTTCCCCCTCTGTCCACATTAAAGCAGTTATTGGAGCATTTAATTGTTGTGTACTTCACATAGCAATTTAAGATCACTGAAGCAGTTCATATTTTTTCTTTTCCTCAGATATATTCAGTCTTCCAGATAAAAAGCACCCTCTCTTAGTCCTTCTACTATTTATAAATATTAATCAATCAAAACCCAAGGCCGGCTGATCAACTTACTATAATAGCAAATCTTCAACATGAGATCACTTTGTTCTAAATGAGATTCATAGTAGTCTACCAAAATGATCAGCTACATATAAAACCAAGATATTCTTTGCTATCCACCTGAGAAGTCCTGTGATAGATGATGTAGAAAAATCCCAATTCACTTTACTGTACATATAGTAGTTTATTGTCGTCTTACTTTCTGGTTCATTCAAAAGGTAAGAGTGGGGAAAACATCAAAGTTTGCCAAGTGGACAAGGAGGAAAAAATCAATGGGAGTAAGAGGCTTCTAAGGAGATCTTACAAACAATAAATAGAAATACAGTGAAGGCAAATAAACTGCTGGGAGATACAATCTGCTTTTAAAGAGTAGCTAGAGCCGGATGAAATTTTGTTAATTAAATACAAATTAATTAAATTAATTAAATTAATTTAAATTAAATTAAATTAATTAAATTAATTAATTAATTAATTAATTAAATTAATTAAATACAAGTTCTGCCTTAGCAAAGAGAAGGTGTTAGAACTTGTGCTACTGTAGGGTTGCCAGGCATCCAGTCTTCGACCGGAACACCTGGTCAAAAAGGGCTCCTGGCAGCTCCAGTCAGCACCAGCACAGCACAGCTGACCGGACCATTAAAAGTCCAGCTGGCCCCAGCGGCCGGCTCAGCACAGCTCCCAGAAGTGGCCGCCATGTCCCTCTGGTTCCTCGGCGCAAGGGTGGGCAGGAGGGCTCTGCATGTTGCCCCTGTTCGCAGCATAGGCACCACCCCAAGTGCCAACTCCACAGCTCCAGGCCAATGGGGGCTGCGGGAAGTGGCGCGAGCTGAGGGATGTGCTGGCCGCCAGGGGGCTTGTGCTGGCCGCCAGGGGCCTTACCCTGGCGGGCCTCATGCCAAAGGTTGCTGATCCCTGATTTAGAATCTTGTAAAGTGTATGAGTAGTTTACATTTTTCCGTCCAGTGTTCAGAACTTTGCATTTAATGACATTGAACTTCATTTAGTACCATGTTGTCCATTCATCTGGCATGTTTAGGTGTTTCTGAAATTCCTTAGACTCCTTTGTGGTCCCAAATAACCTGTATAGCTTTGTGTCATCTACTAATTTTGCTTCTTGTCTACTTACCTCCCCACTTTCCATCATCAATAATTACATTTTATATATAGTATATATGTTTGTGTGTATAATAACACTGGACCTACTACAGAACCTTGAGGCACCCCACTTTTACCTTCTGCCATGATGAAAATTGACCATTTAATTCTGCTCTTAGTTGTTTTTCTCCTGACCTAGATGACACCAAGGAACTGTGTGAACATGTCGGGGCCGGGGATGGGGGGGAATCATATTACATGGCAGACACTTTTCTCTTGGTTATAATGTTATCCACTGTTGATCAGCCTGTGAAGATAGGCCCTGAAACTGGAGGATCTACTAGCAAAGTATTCTGCAGTAAATTAGGCCAGGTCTACACTATAAACATACATAAATATAAGTGTGCCACTTAGATTTGCCAAATAACCCCCGGTGTAGGCAGTGCTACATCAATGGGAGGCCTTCTCCTGTCGACATAGCTACTGCCTCTCGCGGGGGTGGAATAACTGTGCTGCCAGTGGAAGCTCTCCCATCGTCATATTAGCATCTTCATTTTGCTACTGCAACTTTTCAAGCGTAGATCTGCTGTTTACAGAAAGCTAGCCCATAGATTTACAGTGTTAGGAAACATATGGTGATACATCTAGTGAAAGTTAATAAGAAAATAAATTGAACTGTAGCTGGTATCTTATTCAAGAAAACAAAGGCAGCAGGAGACTTTAGGGTAGTTATGAGTATAATAACTTCAAAAGGGAGTGAGGGCCCACAGAGTGGCCTCAGTGTTTGGTACCTATGTGTGGCAGGGGAAAAGCAAGCAAGCAAATAGGCATCTTGGTTTCGGGGATCATTTCAGGCTCCAGCATTGCCCCCTAGTAGCACAAAGAAGAAAAATCTAGAGGCTAGGGCCCTGAACTGGGACCCAGAAGACTTGAGTTCAGTTCCTAGCTTAGCTACACACTTTCTTTGTGACCTTGGGAAAGTCATATAATCTACTCTATGCCTGAGTTTCCCCACCTACTTACCTACCTCATAAGGGTGTTGTGAGGATAAAACTCATAAACCATAATTTATTAGATGGCCATAATACTCATCAAATGCAGTGACTTTTTTTTTCCCACTCCCCTCCCAGTGGTAATCTACTAGAAACACTATTTATATTAGGTTCTCTCATAAACTATAATAAACTAGTTTTTCTTACCACCAATTTTAAACAAATATTTTGTAAAACATTTAGGAACTTTGAGTGTAATGGCTTGAAATAACATTGTTGTACCCAAAATGAAGTAGGTATTACTGAACAACCTAGATTTGTGTCAGTACAAACAATGCTTTCCACAGTTCCGATCAAAATAATGCAAAAAGTAAGTATCTTTCGCACCTGTAAATGTAGCGGGAAATGGAGACGCTATAGGAGAACATCAGAATTCCAGAAGGAAATAAACTGTTCTTTTTATTTTTACTTGGAAAATAAGCACAAGAGACTGAAATGTTGGCTGGTTGTTTCGCTCATACAGAAATTCATGGTGTTGAGTGGAATTGCTAAGTCTAAGCAAATTAGCTTGATGTGCTCTGGAAGCAAGAAATTGTTCCATCATTTTAAGCTTTTTGTGAAGTTATGGAAACAACATAAGACAGACATGCTCACATGGAATTTAAATCAGTTTTCCGTGCTTGAGTAGAGTAAGTGTGAAGTCAAGTCACCCAACAAAATGTGTATTTCTAAAACAACAATTTAGGGCTGTTTTAGGGAGATCTCTTGAGGCAATGTGCTCTTGTTGTAAGAGGCTGTTTCACCTATTTGCGATTATGGAGACCAATGAATACTTTTACTCTTAAATTGCTACTAATCCTATTTTTTTAAAATTTGTCCAGGTTGAAACACTTTATCATCGAAGTTTGACTGTCTCTCGGCTTGTACAAAGCATAATTAAGACCTGTTGCACTCCCCCCCACCCCACCCCACCCCCGCTAGGGTCAAAGTATAATGTTCAGCTGGCTGGCGTGCATGAATAATCCATCACTGTGAATCATTAACTTACAAGACCAGTTACAGTAATTGTGTCTTCTTGCAAGCTATGAAAATGTTCAGGGAAATAATTTATTTCTCTTGCTGGCGCATTTTATAATTCATTTATTTATTTTAGAATGCTTTATGCATTGGGTAGCATTGGGCTGTAAGCTCTGAACCAGATATGCTTGAGGTTAAACAGCTGAAAGGGAGCAATTTTATTTAAGTAAACTTCTCCTAACTCTTTCTTTGAATAAAGGAAATAGGTGTTGGAGGGAATAAATACATATCCTACTCTGAAACTGTGTATTTCAAGTTAATTTAACCTGTTCCTCTTTTGATACATTTAATGGATGATGCACGTTGCTTTGGTTAGAAATAAAATTAGAAATCATGAATAAGTTTATTAAAAGGCAAAGGTTAATTTGCATATGATAAATATTGTATTTGGAAAATGGATAGCATTAACATAGTACGGTAATAAGCAGTGATCAGTCAGGTACAAAACACTAATACTCAATGTGTAAAAAATTAAACTTATACTGTATTTAGCCTTTTTATGTTTTTTGTTCTAATATAGTAAATGATTACTTAATGATATATATATCAGACAGTTATACTTTTCTGAAAGGCATAAACTGTGAGGCAGTATAGCTTACCACATAACATTTGAAAGGGCTTCATAAGTCAGGTTATAATCTCCCTAGTAGTTATGGCTACCTCACCTGGCAGGAAAAATGACACTATGGGCAGGTCTTCACTACCCACCAGATCAGCAGGTAGTGATCGATCTATCGGGGTTCGATTTATCACGTCTCATCTAGATGTGATAAATCGATTCCCGACCGCACTCCCCATCAACTCCAGCTCGCGAGAGGCAGAAGCGGGGTCAATGGGGGAGCAGCAGCAGTTGACTTGCTGCCGTCCTCACAGCCAGGTAAATTGACCCTGTAAATGATGGTGGGAGTCTTGCCTTCAAATTGGTACTGAATCAATATCCCAGAATAAAGGCACAGTGCTTCTTTTGTGGTGTGGTGGCAGGTTCATTATTTTGGTTGAAATGTAAACCCAAGGACCTAACTGTTTGCATTAAAGATCCCATGATACTCAAGTAGATGTGGGGTTATTTTAATCCCCATGTCTTGGATGTTATGCTCTGTCAATATTTACTCCTATATCTAAATTTCCCCTGCATTTTTAACTGGAGAAGATATGCTTTGCGTATTCATTTAAACAAAAAAACAAAAAAAAACCCTTGTGTAGTGTGGTGGTGTTAAATGACTGCCATGTTCACTCTCAAAGATAGTTTTATTTCTGTAGCAGATGAGAGATTCTTGTGTATATATGGCAAAGTCTTCAAAAATGAGCATTCGCTTTTGCATGCCTGTTTATATGTGTGCTTGGGTAGCCAGTTCCAAGGCCAACTGAAGTCAGTAGGAGCCTTTTTATTGACTTTAATGGGCTGGTATGAAGACCTACAGGAATAAGTGGTACTGCCATGTTATCTGCTCTAGAAGGGAGAAACATTAAAAATACATCCAGTTATCCGTTGAGTGGCAAGGAAGGAAAGGGAGCGAAGTGGCTCATTGGAATATCATAACTGATTTTCCACTTGAATTTCTGAAATATTGATTGTGCAAATGAGTACATGTGTTAACGCATGAATGTAACCAACACCCAAATTATACGGTGACAAGCACTTTTGAAGTAGGTATAGGTATCCAGATGTCTGAAAGCAGAAAAAAGTTAAATCTGAATATAATGGACTCCTCTGGACCAGCATAGAAAGTCTGGTGAAAATAAATCTCTATTGACTTTAGGGTTATGTGTGTCAGGGTGTTTTTTATTTTTTGTTTATGATGTATTACTTGTTTTTGTTGTTTTTAAAACAACACTACATACTAGTGGAATGATGGAAGCTCAGGAGTTTAGTAAAATGTCCATACTGCAGTAACTACCCCAACCAGATAAAACGTGAAACGGTGAGTTCCTAAAATGACTGACAGAGAAGAGATCTACATTGTTGACAGGATTCTCATACATCATATTGCCCAATAAATAATTAATAGATAGTATCTGGGTTTGACAAATTTGGCTCCTACTAATCTGAAGATTAAGCTCAGGGGTTAGGATGGAAAATCTCTGCATGGTGCCCCATACAGTGGCATCAGTTTCTGATACTCGTATTGAATGCCTTAATCCAATGATGGTCTTATTAACTTAAGTGGGACATCTTTCGACTTGGTATAAATAAAGTTATTGGTACCTGGCCCTAAAACAGTAAAGCAGCTTTTTGTACTAAACTTGACTGGAAAGTAATTTACTATTAAGGCTGATCAAATAGCAGAAAAAAAATTGACTGTTTTATTTGACTTTATTTTTACCACTATATGACAACTAACATCCAACCAGCTAGAGACCTCGTCTATCATTGCATCCAGGGGCGGATTAGGATTTTGTGAGGCCCCTGGACCAGAGCAAGTGGAGGCCCCCTGGCACTCCTGCCAAGGAGTAGGGTTGGGATCCAGGGGCAAACCCTCACTCCCCGAGCGGAGCGTGGGTGGGTGCAGCAGGGCAACTCCTGTGCCCCGATCCTGCTCCCTGGCAGGAACGCTGGGCGGAGTAGGTCAGGGTGTGGGGGCACCCATTTTTCCAGGGGCCTCCAGTTGGTCAGGGCCCCGGGCATAGGCCCTATTGGCTAATCCGTCATTGACAAATATTATGATGCAGTCAAATTATCTGAAACATCTCTGTAAAAACTCATCAAATAAAATAGCTGACCAACCCTACTTGCCATAGGCTTAAATTCCACTTCCTGCCTCCCGTCTTTCCTACAGTAGGCTGATGCTGTATCTCGTCTTAAGTCTTTTTTAGTGCCTAAATTCTCCCCCCTGCCCTCACTTGCTGCCAATATTACACTGTGTTCCCTTCCTCCTTCCCTATATTTTGTCTCCTTCCTACATACAGTGTCTTTCCTTAACTTATCCTTTTAAGGATGAGATTTTTCAGAAGCAGCTGAGTGATTTAGGATCCCAAGTCCCCTTAACTTTCATTTATCCTTAGGCACTGTTGAAAATCCTAGCCATAATCTTTCTCTATACTCACACCCATACCCCTCCACACACCTTCATGTGGGGCTTCGAAATTCTTCCAGACACCTAACGGTTTAAATCTATTAGACAGACAGACACAAAGAAAGACGAAAGGAAGATGATCTAGTTTTTCAGCTGTAACCCCAATGTCAGAAACATTGTTGCTAATTCTCATGACTCTCTCACAAGTCTTGTGATATTTTGTATTTTTAAAGCCCCAGCTCCTGGAGTCAGGTGACTATATATTAGAATCCTAGCTTTCATTTTTTAAAAGAAATTAGTTTCCAGCCCCTATGGTTGTAAAGAAAAACTTGAAAATGCAAACCCTGAAGACTTAAAAATGAGACAGCAAAGAAAAAGAAGTGCAGGTTTATTACTTTTAAAACTTAACAATTTTTAACCAAATTTCATTACTTTTGGGCACCTGACTCGTGAATTTGGTATATTTGAAGTTTGCAATATTGGAGAGGGCAATCCCTCTTCTACCCCAAACTGCTGGGAAAGAGATTCCTACCATGATTATTTGCATATCAGCCTCTGGCTAATAGAGGTCAGAAAACTTGCACCTTTCCCAAAGTCTCTCTCGTCACTGGAAAGAAAAGGAGTGTGTTCGTTTGTTCTCTCTCTCTCATCCACCCTGAAGAGAATTTAATGTTAAAAACTTAATTCTTATATTTAGTGAAATCCTCTTTCAACATTTTCAGTTCACTAAATATATTCCAGAATTTAACACTGCAAATACCAGAAGTCTCTGTGCAGTCCATATATGACTGATAGTTGTATCTGGATACATGGGTCATATGTTAATGAGTTGATATGATTGGATATGCTGGATACCTTTTTATATGAAGAAAACTTATTACTGTTCCGCCTGCGTTGCCTGTTGGCTTGCCCAATTATCCCTTCAGGTTCAATTAATCTCAATGGAACATTTTTGATTTTCCGTAGATTTTCTTCAACATAGTATACTGAATGGAGTCATGTTTATAGAACAATTAAATTGAACAAAAGAAAAGGGGCCAGGTCTTTATCTGGAGTAAATTGGCATAGCTCTCTTGAAATTCAGTGGTACTATATCAGTGTACACCAGCTGGAGATCTGGCCCTGTGTAGTGACCATCCTTTACGATGCGCTGGAATGGTTTTAGTTGGGGGATGTAGGTGATGGCTAGTGGCATTCTGTTACTTTCTTTTTTGGGGCCTGTCCTGTAGTATGTGACTTCTGGGTACCCTTCTGACTCTGACAATCTGTTTCTTCACTTCCCCAGGTGGGTATTGTAGTTTTAAGAATGCTTCATAGAGATCTTGCAGATGTTTGTTTCTGTCTGAGGGATTGGAGCAAATGCAGTTGTATCTTTAGGGCTTGGCTGTAGACAATGGATCGTGTGACGTATCCTGGATGAAAGCTGGAGGCATGTAGGTAAGTATAGCGGTCAGTAGGTTTCCGATATATGGTGGTGGTTATGTGACCATCGCTTATTTGCACTGTACTGTCCAGAAAGTGGATCTCTTGTGTGGACTGCTCCAGGCTGAGGTTGATGGTGGGGTGGAAATTGTTGAAATCATGGTGGAATTCCTTAAGGGCCTCCTTCCTATGGGTCCAGATGATGAAGATGCCATCAGTGTAGCGCAAGTAGAGTAGGCGCGCTAGGGGACGAGAGCTGAGGAAGCGTTGTTCTAAATCAGCCATAAAAATGTTGGCATATTGTGGGGCCATGCAGGTACCCATAGCAGTGCCATTGACTTTAAGGTATAAATTATCCCCAAATCTGAAATCGTTGTGGGTGAGGACAAAGTCACAAAGCTCAGCCACCAGATCTTCCATGACATTATTGGGGATACTGTTCCTGATGGCTTGTAGTCCATCTTTATGTGGAATGTTTGTATAGAGAGCTTCTACATCCATAGTGGCTAGGACGGTGTTTTCTGGAAGATCACCGATGGATTGTAGTTTCCTCAGGAAGTCAGTGGTATCTCGGAGATAGCTGGGAGTGCTGGTAGCGTAGGGCCTGAGGAGAGAGTCCGCATAGCCAGACAATCCTGCTGTCAGGGTGCCAATACCTGAGATTATGGGGTGTCCAGGATTCTCAGGTTTATGGATCTTCGGTAGCAGATAGAATACCCCTGGTCGGGGCTCTAGCGGCGTATCTGTATAGATTTGTTCCTGTGATTCTTGAGCAGATGGTACAGTTTCTTTTGGTACACCTCAGTGAGATCAGAGGGTATTGGCCTGTAGAATGAGGTGTCTGAGAGTTGCCTAGCAGCCTCTCATTAATACTCCGACGTATTCATGATGACTACAACACCTCCTTTGTCAGCCTTTTTTATTATAATGTCAGAGTTGTTTCTGAGGCTGTGGATAGCATGGTGTTCTGCACAGCTGAGGTTATGGGGCAAGTGATGTTGCTTTTCCACAATTTCAGCCCGTGCATGTTGGCGGAAGACTTCTATGTAGAAGTCCACTCTGTTATTTCAGCCGTTAGGAGGAGTCCATGCAGAATCCTTCTTGTAGCATTGGTAGGAAGGTTTCTGTGGGTTAGTGCGCTGTTCAGTGGTGTGGACTGTCAGTCTAAAAGGGATAGCTAAAGTGGCCAAGCTTCAAATGACCTACTTTGATATAGGTAATATTCCTGTACTGTATTCTGAAAGGCATCATTTGGGGGCACAAATCTTGCATTTAGTAGTGTCTATCTAGATCTCTTTCCTGTTACCTTTTGGTCATACTTTTTCTCTCTTGACAATTTACCAATAAAATCTATTATTTGAGACCACATACAATTGGATATGGGATATTAAGTGGAGGGAATTGCTGATGAGCACCCCATAGGGAAACTGAGTTTAGAGATTAACAGAGGGAGGGAGTAATGAATGGTTTAAGCACCGAGTCATAGGCAAAGTGAGTTGCAATCCCCCTCCCCGTAGTGTTCAGTGAATGGCAATGATGAGGGACATTGTGGATACAGGGAGAGACAAATAACCCATGGTGCACAAGGTGTGGTTACATTCTAGCATTTGTAATGTCTTGGGCTGATTCACTGCAGAAAAAGGTCAGATCTTTAGTTTTTCAAATAGATACAAGGAAAACATCTGCTGCATAAGTGCAGAATAAAGGTTTTTCTAACACCAACAAATTTAAAAGAAGTATTTAGTATTAGAAGCATGTGAGTTTAGAGATCCGCTATGACCTTTCATGCACATAATTGCAGCTGTGATAAGTGAGTTTTCAAGTCCCATTGTATTAATAATTCCTCTTTTGTAGTTAAGTTTTTAAATCCTTTTTTATCTATAGTCATTGCAGTGTCGCTCCTGATACATAGAAATCAATCCTGAAATTCAGCTGATCATCATAAAAAGACCACCTCAGGTTGCTGCAGCATAAGTTTAATCTTACCTAGTCTAGCAAAAGAATGAAATATAATAATAGTTGCTATAGCAGTAGTAGTATTTGTTTTTGTTAACTCCTGTAAGCATGTCTGGGGCCATGTAAACTAAACTACATCACTCTCACAAAGTACAACTGCATATGCTGTTAACCAAGCAGGGCCTGTATCCCCATTACCTGTATGGGTACGTCCTTTCTAGGAAGCCCTCAATAACATATCCCACTTGAGGCTTGGCTCTTGTACCTAATCAACTAATTTGTTACCATATTAAACAAAAATGGAAGTGAAACATCAAATGTTTGGTGGCATGTAACTGTGCACTTAAACGGGGCTGGACACAAGTCGGATCAGCCTCTAACCCTTTTCCTTAGGGCTACTGTAAGTTAAGTTGGCTCGTAATGGCCCTCTCTGGGTCCCTGTGCTGGCACAGAATAGCTGGAGCACACTGTACTCTGGCTACACTCTCTCCCAACAAGTCCTGTATACTAGGGGCTGTGAGGGTAGAGCTGAGAGAATAATGGAATTATTTGGTTTGAAGGGCTGAACTAAAAAAGCCACAAAAAAAACTGGTTCAATGAGAAGACATCTTTCTTTTCTGAAGTTTTCATCCAAACAACCTCCTTCCCCAAAAAAGTTCCATTTTGAGAAGTAATTATTATTTTTCTTTAAACAATGCCACGATTACACCACTCCATGGATGTAAACTGGGTTCAATTTCTGCCAGTCAGAAAAGCTTGTCGTCAAAATTGTAAAAATTATGCAGTGCACAGTATCTCTTTAATTATATGATTTGGTTATTTGCCATAAATTATTGTAACATTCAGATTTTAAATGAATCATAGATGCCCTTTTTAACTAAATGTCTGCTTAAATAACAAACCTGGGACCAAAATCTACTCTCCGCTATATCCATCCAGTCACAAATGAGATTGCGTGGCAGTAAGTGAGGGTGGAAATTAGCTCATTGTGAGAACTATTCCAACAGTTACAAGTTGTCAGATCTGACCCAATACAGACTTCTTTGTCTTAATTGTGCCACTTGTCCCACATAAATAAAATGTGGTGGGCAATTTCACTTGGAGAATAGAGAGAACTCCTGGAACAGCAGCAATTGTGCTGAACCTTTTATCAGGAAGACTTGAATAGAGATGTATGTCAAAGCCAAGGCCACCCTCTCAATACACAGCGTGGGTACTGGACTCTGCACTGGACTGCTGACTCCACTGGGGAGCCAAGTGGGAGGAATCTGCTCCAGCAGCACTCCCAAGTCAAGAGAAACAAACCATTCAGAACAAAGACAGAATTGTTCCCATATTATGCGATTATAATTATTAAATTCTATGGAGTGTTTTATCCCTAAGGGCTTCAATGGAAACAGGATCAGGCCCCTCACAGCTATTGGGAGACCTGACCTAAGACAGATGAGTAAGTCCACCTCCAGGAAGTACAAAAACAGAGGGAAAAATTAACTGAAAAACTTCAAACTTCAAGGGGGGAAAAAGGTATTACTTTGGCTACTGGATGCAAATCTGTCTGAAACAATTTCCCTATTCCTGTGAAGCCCTATTTGCATCAAGGACTTAGAACCAGATTCTGATTACATTTACACCAGTATAACTCCACTGAAGTCAATGGAGTTACTCTTGATTTAAGCTGGTGTAACTCAGACCAGAATCAGACCATTAAATTCCACAAAAATCAAATAAGGAATCAGTGGATTCTATTTATTTAAGGATGGCATCAAAGAGAGCATTAGCATTAAAAGATGTCACACAATGTGTGAGGAATGTCAGTTTATTATTACAAAGTATTTGTTATAAAATAACTAGCAGACCTTGCTTCTCCAACGTTTTTCAGCTTTATAGGCAATTACTGTATACAAGATGAAAGACTGCAGCAGCCACAGCCATTGGTGAGCTCCCAGACAGACTGCAATTATCCTTGGACGTGATTACATGAATCAACAAACCATCAGGATAGCCACAATGCTGACAGCCAACCAACAGACATGTTTTAAAAATGGGACTAGAAGGCACATCCAGAGGCCAACAAAGCTTCCAAAGGGACCGAGCTAGTCCTGGCAGCTTCTGTACGGGCAGATGTTGTGAAGCCTGACAGCTATGGGACTTGTACTGGCAGAGTGCTGAATCTATCACCATCTGGTTAATAGAGCTGTACTGGCAGTGGTTCTGAACCTGGCCAAGAACTATAAATGACTGCTACCAGAGCCTGCTGAAAGAGCTGTTTTGGCAGAGATGCTAAGCCCGACCAGCAGAGCTGCAATGGCTGCAAGTTTGAAACAAGCTTGCCCATAAAACTGGACTTGTGCAAAAATTTCCAAAAACCACCTAAAGAAAAATGGAAGGAAAAAAGTAACTGGATAGATGCTTATTTCTAAAAGGAGATCGCAGAAAAGGGAGGGAGTCATTCAGTCTACATAGGTGTATTCATTACAAATCTGAACTGTATGGAGATACAGGAACTATCATGAGCAATTAACCACATTCCTCAAGTATTTCTCTGTGTCTGATGGGATATCCCATTATAAGATCTGTTTGACATAAAATAAGTTAATGAAGCATTCCTTCTTAGAACTGCTGAACAACAGACTGGATGTCCAACATGTAGTCAGGCTGAAATGTTATATACTGTAACTTCATATAGTGAAAGAGACCTGTCATAAATATAAAGGGAAGGGTAAACACCTTTAAAATCCCTCCTGGCCAGAGGAAAAACCCTTTCACCTGTAAAGGGTTAAGAAGCTAGGATAACCTCACTGGCACCTGACCAAAAGGACCAGTGAGGAGACAAGATACTTTCAAAGCTGGAGCCGGGGGAGAAACAAAGGTTCTCTCCGTCTGTGTGTTGTTTTAACCGGGACCAGAGCAGGAATGCAGGTCAGATCTCCTGTAAAGGGCTAATAAGCAATCTAGTTAGATACGCGTTAGATTCTGTTTTGTTTAAATGGCTGATAAAATAAGCTGTGCTAAATGGAATGTATATTCCTGGTTTTGTGTCTTTTTGTAACTTAAGGTTTTGCCTAGAGGGATTCTCTAGGTTTTGAATCTGATTACCTTGTAAGGTATTTACCATCCTGATTTTACAGAGGTGATTCTTTTACTTCAATTAAAACTCTTCTTTTAAGAACCTGATTGCTTTTTCATTGTTCTTAAGATCCAAGGGTTTGGGTCTGTGTTCACCGATGCAAATTGGTGAGGATTTTTATCAAGCCTTCCCCAGGAAAGGGGGTGTAGGGTTTGGGAGGATTTTTTTGGGGGGGAAAGACGTTTCCAATCGGGCTCTTTCCCTGTTATATATTTGTTAGATGCTTTGTGGTGGCAGAAATAAAGTCCAAGGGCAACAGGTAAAATAGTTTGTACCTTGGGGAAGTTTTAACCTAAGCTGGTAAAAATAAGCTTAGGGGATTTTTCATGCAGGTCCCCACATCTGTACCCTAGAGTTCAGAGTGGGGAAGGAACCTTGACAAGACCAAAGACAATAAAAAAAATTTAAGACTTTGTACCATTTTTGATGCAGAGGATGTTGATTACTCAGCACTGACATAGTTGAAACTAAATAGTAAGAAATCTGAAAATATCACGTACAGAAGAAGAGTCCTTTGTCCCCAGAGAGGTTTCATTTTAAATCAGCTCCACCTCAAACTTTACTTGGCATTACATCCTTCCTGCCCTGTTAATAATATCAGCCTTCTTTATTTTCATCTGCTGCTTCCATCTCCAGGCATCATTTCCCTTGCTATTCCTGTTTGCCAAGCCACCACGATCTCCTCATTCAGATCCCTCCTGAGAAACACTTCTTCCTGGCTGGAGAGGCTCCCATGGCAGCAGAATTAATGCTGTTCTGAGCAAGGGGGCCAAAAGGCAGCACATATCCCCTGCCTAGCATACCACGCTGCCCCTTAGCATTCCAGTGTGCAATGGGGATGGGCAAAGAGGGAAATGATCCAGTGCTATGCAGCTCCTTTGCCCACAGTGGAGAACACATGCAACAGCCGTGGGGAACTACTTCAGTCACGGAGGATGGTGCAGGATCTCTGGCATGGTTTAAGGATATCATTCTCCATTATATTATATAGGTTTTAGAATGATTCCAGTAGAACCCTATAAGACTTTTTTCCACATGGAAATCAATAGCACTCTTAACAGTGACTTCAGCGAGAGAAGGATCAGTCCCCAAGTAGTAACAACTTTAGGGTACTATCAGCCTAGCGCACATTCACATGACCCATCTAGAGGTGAAGGGATCACTATTCTATTCCCAGTCTTCTTGAGCCTCCAATTCGTTGCGCTCTTTAGTCTTCCAATTCTTGATATTCAAAATCAGCTATCGACTCATTTAACACGTAATAGCTGATGTGTGCCCAGGAATTGCCCACTACGGTACTAGCATGTAGTTCATCACTGTGAAGCACTTTGGGACACTTTCAATATATGAGAGTATGCATGGAGTTTTAAGTCTCTCAGTTTGTGTATGTGCTTTGATCTTTGTTTTCAAAGTTTGGCAGCTGTAAATGCCTTCACAAAGTAAGAGAGACCAGGTGAATGAGGTAATGTCTTTTATTGGACCAGCTTCTGTTGTTGAGAGAGACAAGTTTTCACGCTTACACAGAGCTCTTCTTCAGGTCTTATTTGATAATTTTATTTTCTGCTGATACTGTAATATCAGAAGGCATTACAGCAATTTCTGTAGCATAAGTGACAGCTTTCATTACTTATAAAAGCATACTTCAGTACATGCGATAACGTCGCCTTTAGACTTAAACTGCAGTGATGCCATCTGGCAGCTGCGTATGGTGAAACTTAGCTACTGCCCTTTTAATTAAATTACAATTGGGAGTTAGCTTCTGGGATCACACTGATCTACCAAATTTCACAGTAGAATACAAAATGTGTGACTCATTTAAATGATGGAATCTGTGATATGTCTGAGAGCAGAGGGGAAGATCTTCCTAACTTGTGGAGTTTCTTTAAAAATAAGAATTGAGAACTCATTGCTGCCTCTGATGGAAAATTATTTGACCCAGTGTTGTTCAACCCCTCACATCTCCATGTCTCCTTTGAGGCGTCTTCCCCAGGTCAGCCCATTGTGGGGAGGGTACCGCACCCACCTACCCATAGAAAAAAGCAAGGGGTTGGCTCTTGCAGATCTGTCATATTTGTGGGTATCTCAGGGGGTACATCTCTGAGGTACAAAAAAGAACATCTGGGATGATCCTGAGCCATAAAACTAGACAGCTGGCAGTGTGTACTGAGTGCCTTTATAGATTTCCCAGGACAGCTACTTCAAAGAAGGGACAGTCCTGGGAAAATCTGGACAGGTGACAATCTTAGGACCCTGTGGAAGCTAAGGCCCCACCTCCAGACTCTATGCAGCTTTCTCCTTCTCCAACTTAGCACAGTTGTAACGGAACCTCCTAGGGCTTCCCCTCCTTTAAGGATGCTCAGTACTAGAACTGGTCAGGATCCAGAATTTCCAGTCTGTGGGAAATCCAACATATCAAACTTTTTTTTTAGTGCCAAATTGAAACAAACAACACACTTCTGAAACTTCCCACAAAATGCAAATTGAATTTTTTTAATTAAGGCAATTAAAAATTTCATTTCAATAGCATTGATATACTTCATTTCATTTTGAATTTTATATTATGTGTATATATATATATATATATATATATACATTGAAATTGACACTGCACCCAAAATGTTTAGGTTTTGATTAAACTGCTCATTTTTTTGACCTTCCTCTACTCAGTACTTCCTAAAAACTGGGTCCCTTGAAGGTGTTTCAAGTTGGGCACCCAAAATCACTAGTCGCTTCTGAAACTCTTGGTAAATTTAGATCAACACTTTCAAACTTGGGCTCTGCTAACGTTCGGAACTCGAACAAAAGTAGTCTCATTGTGAGAGGTGCTGAGCACCCACAGCATGTATTGAAGCCGACACACGTTGTGTGTCAGCCCTGCTGAAGCTCTCATTGTTGAACACCCTCGCTAGGCTTCTGGGTTGGGACCCACATGCTGGTCCAGTGTGCTATAGAGCTTTCCTTTGGTTTGGGTAGACCCAAAGCATGGACTCCTTTCCTCCAGGCTCACTCCATAGGCATAGATTCTGTCTGGTAGCCCTTCTTGGAGATATGGCTTCACAGTCCTGCTGCCTTTATTCCAGTGCTGAACACACTTTTCACTACCTCCAAAACAAGTTCCCCAGTAGCATAAGGATACCTTTTTTCCTAGAGCACCACCCTTGTATTTACTCTGGTTTACCCTTTGGGGGACAAATGATAGTTGAAACAAGTAGATCTAGGCTTTGCAGAAGGATTTCTAAAATGATCACTCTTTCTTCAGGTGGAGGTAGGAGCTGAGTCTTTTAGGGAGTTCAGGACCTTGTCTCTCTTCTCTTCCTGCATACGCCTGTCTTTTGCTTCTGGTCATTTTTCTAAAAATGGCCAGTGACAGAACCTACCTTCTAGAGACTTCCAGTACCCCATCAGGTGATCGCTATGGTTAGCCTCAAGCCCCATCTTGTTATCCAAGTCAGTTGTAGGTGGTCTGTAGCTTGGGCACCATCGACCTGGAGTCTAAACTTGAAAAACTGGCTTACACTGGGCAGTAGCCACCTCTTTGTCCAAGGGGGGGGCCTTCATTTTAATGGACAATCATCAGGGTTTAACTGCCTCCATTGTTAGCCTTCTGTTAGGTACAGGAATTTCTCCTGACACCTCCTATGCATTTCAGCTCAATAGGGAAGGTACAGAGCCCAGGTGAAGGATCTGTACAGTCTTATAATCGAAATGGTGTTTAGGAGGCTAAATGTAGGTTCTAGTTTGAAATAGATACAGCATTCATAGGCTGAATATAAACAGGTTCCCTTAACCGACACAACCCACAGAAGTTGGTAGCTGTGAAAATGAGGCCACTTCTCTTTAAGTGCCTGAATATGAATTTAAGTGCCTACTGTAACTATAGGGTATCCAAGCTTGTGTCTTTTGGCCACAGCCTCACAACACTCTTGTGGAGGAGAGAGCATTATTGTTGGATTAATTGTTAAAGTTGAGGGAATAAGAAGCTTGAATAAGCTGTCTGATTTGCTTAGCTGCTTTTTGGGACCAAGTGCTAACTACCCTGCAGGATTGAGCCCCATTTTGGAAGATGATTTAAAAAAAAAAAAACCTTTGCATTTTTGTTTTTGTTTTAAATGGCACTTTCCATTCATCCCTAGCAGATATATGGCTTAGGCAATCAAACATCCTGAAATAGCATGCTTGATACCAAAAAAATCCCCAACCTTGTGATATCTCTTTAAATGTTATCTTTAGGGGGACTCTTTTTTGTTGGTTTTGTTTGTTTTTCTTTGATTTAGTTCCATGTACATTGGCTCTAATGGCTAATCTCCCATCGTTTTTGAAATAACTTTGCTGTCACTTTTTAAATACTTCTGTGAGGTGTACAGAACTGCAGACAAAATGAAATTGACCTCAGGGTTTCCTGCTTCAGAAGGCAGTGACTGTGAATCAACAGCTGGTGTTAAAATGTCATAACTTTATTATTAATGTTCATGGAGATTAAAATATAAATGTAATTGCACATTGCTAAGGCAAACATACTCGAACAAGTTTGATGCTTGACATCTGTCCATAGCAACTCTGTGACAAGATCATAAGCTCATATAACTATATTAAACTCTCCTGAATGCTCAGTTCTTCCGATGCAGCAAGTCAAACAAATGTGCATATCATGAACCAGCTGACTCACCGGCTATGTGCAACCAGAGTATAACAGGCACTAAAATGCTACTGATGAAACACAGTAATAATGCCTACATGGGTGAGCAATCTTGCAGGGTTGTCATGGTAAATTTTGGGGAAAGCCATGGTAACAATATCGCAAGTTATGGAAACCTCTGAGCAGGAGGGGGTTGGAATCACAGTGTTTATCACTTTTGTAGCAACCAAGGTATCTTACAGACCTCTTAATACAACTCTTGCCGTATTCAGAATAGGGGTATCTGACAACTTTATTGACAACTGGTTACTGTTCCTCACCCTCAGACATCGTTCTCCTGGCTGCCCACACTCTAATTTTTGTTTAAAAATCTGGCCTTTAAACCAATGGCTTTCAACCTTTCCAGGCTACTGTACCCCTTTCAGGAGGTTCTGATTTGTCTTGTGTAGCCCCAAGTTTCACCTCCCATTTAAAATCTACTTGCTTACAAAATCAGATATAAAAATACAAAAGTGTCACAACACACTATTACTGAAAAAATGCTTACTTTCTCATTTTTACCATGTAATTATAAAATAAATCAAATGGCATATAAATATACTTTTCTGTGTGTGTGTAATATATATAAGCCTATAGACGAACTGAAATGAAGGCCCTATTGTTCTGTGTTTCTGCAGCACCTGGTAGACCTTCCTTGCTCTGAACAGCTTACATCTGAGTAAACAGGATAGGCAAAGAGCAGGGGAAAAGGGGTATAACAGAGGGGTATAACAAAATGACAAGGGAAAATGTCATGTTAAATCCGTGATAAGTTGTTGGGTTTGGGGGGTGTGTGGAATTTAGTTGAGAGGTGATTACTTAAAGAAAAAAACAAGAGAAAGGGAAGAGGCACTGCAGGAAGGGAGGCTGGGGGCAGACAGGGCAGTGCAGGAAGGGGGGGAGGGTATGTTCATGGTGCAGTATAAGAAAACTTGACTGTCCAGAGGACAAAGACAAGTGGCCTGTGGGATACTTTTGGCAAACTACCAGGGCATGAGTCCAGTGGGGCTGCGTCTACACTGCAAAGCAATAAGGCTTGAACCCTGGCTCCTGGCTTTAACCCGTCACCCCTCTGGGGTTCTAGGACACTGGATCTGAGCCGTAGGTTAGCATGATTTGTGTGTAGACAGAAGAGAGGTTAGGCTTGAGCCTGAGTTGGAACCCTGGATTTACTGCTCTACATAGCAAACAAGAAACCCCACCACCGCGCACGCAGCTCCACCAGAATCCCCTCTAACAATCTTTTTGTCAGTCAGCCTCCCTATGTTAGGGCAGCAAGTTAATTGAGAACATCTTGTAGCACAGAAGCAATTCTGTCAAACTTCTGCACCTATCCCTTATTTATTCCTCTCTGAACAAGTGAACACAGTCAGTTCTGTCGCCTGCACCCAAATGCCTCCCCTAGCTGTTGCCTGAAGTTCTGTTCTTCAGATCAGAAATGAAAAGCTGCTGATGCTTCCTGCTCCCCACTCCCCGAGTGTTGTTTTGCTTGCAAGTAGCTAAGTGTGATCTATAAAATGACAATTCTTAGTCTAATCCCTGTGTGCCAGGGAGCTGAGGATAAGGATCATGAGTTTATTCTGGAAAGTTACTTTATTGAAAAGTCATAAGGATTATTTGTTTATAAAATTAATAAGTGCATTGAATGTGTGACCAGGCAAACAAAGGACTACACTTTTTTTAAACCTGTCTGGGCATGCAGAAGACTAGAGTTTGACACTTTGGTTCTGCTCATTTAGAAACTCAGAAAAATCTTGGCTTGCAGGTGATGCTAGGCCACTTGAGTGTCTCTTTAACAGTGTGTACAATGAGCTGTGTAGTGTAGCCAAACAGTGTAGAGTAGGAGCTTTGATTCTGCCTCCTCTCAGGCCCTTTTGGGGTGGTTACTAGTGCCAGCCTGGTGTTCAGGGAGTGCAGTCCTCTGTCCCATCCCCTGACCCAGTCACCGCTCTCTTACACCATTTAGACCAGAAGTTACCCCACCTGTTGCCATACAGGAACAAAACTGAAGCTGCTCCAGCCAAGGGGAAGGGTAAGTGAAAGCCACTCCTGAATACCCCCTACCCTGGTCGTCTTTGAGGGTTTGGGGGGATACAACAAGGCAATTCAAGTTGAATTGTCTTGTTAGAACTGACCCCCCATTGGGTGAGGCAACTCCCATCTTTTCATGTACTGTTATATATATCTTCCTACTGTATTTTCTGCTCCATGCATCTGATGAAGTGGGTTTTAGCCTATGAAAGCTTATGCCCAAATAAATCTGTTAGTCTCTAAGGTGCCACAAGCAGGTTTAAAACAAATAAAAGGAAGTTCTTCTTCACACAGCGCACAGTCAACCTGTGGAACTCCTTGCTTGAGGATGTCATGAAGACTAGGACTTTAAACAGGGTTTAAAAGAGAACTAGATAAATTCATGAAGGTTAAGTCATTAATGGCTATTAGCCAGGATGGTAAGAAATGTTGTCCCTACCCTCTGTTTGTCAGACGGTGGAGATGAATGGCAGAAGAGAGATCACTTGATCATTACCTGTTAGGTTCACTCCCTCTGGGGCACCTGGCATTGTCCACTGTCGGCAGACAGGATACTGGGCTGAATGGACCTTTGGTCTGACCCAGTATGGCCATTCTTATGTTCTTATGTTTGTTGTTTTTGCTACATGGCTATCTCTCTGAAACAGATGTCTAATGGAGTGGTCCCTTGGGAATAAAATACAATTAAAATTTTGTGGCTTACAGTTTGTGTTGCAAGTGAACCCTACGAAAGATATAGTCTTGTATTCTGTTCAGTTCTGGGTGCCACATTCAGGAAAGATGTGGATAAATTGGAGAAAATCCAGAGAAGAGCAACAAAAATGATTAAACTTTAGAAATCATGATCTATGAGGGAAGACTGAAAAATCTGGATTTGTTTTCTGTAGAGAGAGAAGATTGAGGGGGGACATAACATAAGTTTTCAAGTACATAAAAGGTTGCTACAAGGAGGAGAATGAAAAATTGTTCTCATTAGCCTCTAAAGAAAGGCAAGAAGTAATGGGCTTAAGTTACACCAAGGGAGGTTTAAGTTGAACATTAGGAAAAACTTTCTGTCAGGGTGGTTAAGCACTGGAACAAATTGCCTAGGGAGGTTGTGGAATCTCCATCAGTGGAGATTTTTTAAGAGCAGGTTAGACAAACACCTGTCAGGGGTGGTCTAGTTATTGCTTAGTCCTGCTTTGACTAACATGCAGATGGCCTATTGGGGTCCCTTCCAGTTCTACACTTCTATGATTTGGTGTGTTTTGGGAAGGGATGGGGACCTTAATAAGCTGGTCTGTGTAGAGAGAATTTTGTGCTAGGATACAGATATGTTTCCCTCTAAGGAAGCCCCTTTGCTGTAACTAGGCAAGTAGTTACACTTAGTTTGGGAACTAAGGATTTGATACTATATAGAACTCATGTGACAGCCACTGTCTTGTTTAACATACTAGGGATTTAACCTGGGACCTCTAAAAAGTGAGCTCTACAGCTTGAGTTATGGAGCCAAGCCTGTTTCGCTGAGGCTGTTGCAGACCCATATCCTCTAGATCAGAGGTGGGTAAACGACGGCCTGCGGGCCACATCCAGCCCATGGGACCGTCCTGTCTGGTCCTTGAGCTCCTGCCAGGGAGGCTAGCCCCTGGCCCCTCCCTTGCTGCCCCCCAGCCCCCACAGTCACGCCGCTGTGCGGGCAGCACTCTGGGCGGCGGGGCTGTGCGCTCCTGCCGAGCAGAGCAGCAGCGTGTCTAGCTCTGGCCGGGCAGCACGGCTGCCAGAAATGCTGCTCTGAGCGGCATGGGAAGGGGGCCAGGACAGGGGTGGGGGAGCTCCGGGGGGGCAGGCAGGGGGCAGTTGGATGGGGCAGAGGTTCTGTGGGGTGGGGACGGGGAACAGGGGGTGTTGGATAGGTGTGGGATCCGGGGGGGGGGGGGGCAGTTAGGGGCAGGGGGTCCCAGGAGGGGGCAGTTAGGGGACAAGAAGTAGGGGGATGGGTTGGATTCTGAGGGAGGCAGTCAGGGGGCAGGAAGTGGAAGGGGGCGGATAGGGGGTGGAGGCCAGGCTGTTTGGGGAGACACAGCCTTTTCTACCCAACCCTCCATACAGTTTTGCAATCCCAATGTGGCTCTCAGGCCAAAAAGTTTGCCCACCCCTGCTCTAGATTCTGCACAGAGGGGTTCTGTAACACACACTCACCAGTGGGTTTCATTTGCATAGCATTTTTCATCTTCAGACAAACGCAAAGTGATAGTTATGGCTTACAACATCCTAGTGAGGCATATAAGTACTTCATCGTTCCCATTTCACAGGTTTGGGGAGGGAGAGAAGGAAGACTTGGGACACAGGAATGTGAAGACCTCGAGATGAAAGGTTAAGTGCTTCATTCTTAGTACTGAATCATCTAGTCTATTGAATCATCTTGTGCAATAGATCATGTCCATGCTGCCTAGCAGGGATAGCAGTGGGTACATTAGAGACACGTAATATAGATGGAAAAATGGTATTGTAGTGGCTTATAGAAAAAAATATTAAATGAAACCCTGAACTGAAAGAGAGAGTATCAAAACTGTTTCACTGAATAACTTCTCTGCAAGTTTCACTCTTTTTAAAAACTTTTCTTTAAGACTTTTTTAAAATCCTTTTTGCCCAAGCCTCAAACCCTTCTATCTCCTCTGCTGATGTGTTTTACTGAAATTCATGAAAACCAGGCCACCCTAGACAATTGGCATCAGGTTTGCCAAATAGACCTGGTACAATTGTTTGACAGTGGTAAAACTAGGATTTAATTTTTGTTGAGAGCTGGAAATCCCCAGTGAAAGAGGTAAAGAAACATATGGGTGGGGTTAAGAATAATAACAGAAGGGGCTGAGTGTTTGTCATGTCCAGTGGCAGCATAGCCCTGTGGATAGGGCACTGGACAGGAACTCAGGAGACATGAGGTCTGTTCCCAGCTCTGCCACTGATCTGTTGTGAGACCTTGGGCAACTCACATCACCTTTCTGTACCCATTTCCACTCCCATCCTTGTCGGTTTAGATTATAAGCTTTGTGGAGAAAGACTCTCTCAACACGTTAGTACAGTGCCTATCACAATGTGGTGCTAATGAAATACAAATAATAATCTGTTAATCCAAGTATATGCTAATATTTTTTGGTCACTGTGAATACTCAAAGTTGAGCTACCCTATGGTAATTAACAGAAAAATGTCACTAGAGCAGAATGTTGCCACAGGTAATTGTTTCTTAATGTTAGGTAAATGTCAAGCTATAGTCAAGTTATTTATCAAAAATAAATATGAAGAGGAGAGACATTTATTTTCACAGTAGGTGACACTCTGTGGTGGTTTTTCTACTGTAGTGACTTAATTTCTGGTACATCAAGAGACACGAGGTTGCATCATCAGGTCCGATGTAACCTCTTTTGTGAGGAAGCTGAGAGTGGCCATTCCACCTGGCAACATCTGAATTATTGGAAGTAAAAGGATTTCAGAATCTGAAGTCTTCTTTCCAACCTCAAGAAGAGTTCTATGACGCTCAGAAGTTTCTCCTTTGTCAACAGAAGTTGATCCAATGAAAGATATTGCCTTACCTATTTTGTGTGTCTCATATCCTGGGCCCAACAAGGCTACAAAATCATTGCAAACTTCATAGACCACATCACTTGGAACACTGAGGCCACCCCATGAGCTACCCACCTTCCTGGCTCATCTGGTAAAGAAGTCTCTCTGGCTTCTTCCACTGAAGGCAGGTTCCAGCTCCAACACTTTAGAAAAGTAGGTGACGGAGCCTGCTTTGGAACTGAAATAATAAAAGGAATGTGCTGGATTCTTGTGTGTTAACTGATTATTTTTTTCCCAAATAATTATTTTTAAACACCTCTTTCTGTAATGTTCACAAGGATAAGAGACAGCCGTCTCAAATAACAGATTCATTATTATGGAAAAGACTTATATTTTTTAACAGTGATGAAGGCCACTAATGTTCTACAGAAACTACTGTTAGCCGTGGTCTACACTAGGACTTTAGGTCGAATTTAGCAGCGTTAAATCGATGTAAACCTGCACCCGTCCACACGATGAAGCCCTTTTTTTCGACTTAAAGGCTCTTAAAATCGATTTCCTTACTCCACCCCTGACAAGTGGATTAGCGCTTAAATCGGCCTTGCCGGGTCGAATTTGGGGTACTGTGGACACAATTCGACGGTATTGGCCTCCGGGAGCTATCCCAGAGTGCTCCATTTTGACTGCTCTGGACAGCACTCTCAACTCAGATGCACTGGCCAGGTAGACAGGAAAAGAACCGCGAACTTTTGAATCTCATTTCCTGTTTGGCCAGCGTGTTAAGCTGCAGGTGACCATGCAGAGCTCATCAGCAGAGGTGACCATGATGGGGTCCCAGAATCGCAAAAGTGTTCCAGCATGGACTGAACGGGAGGTACGGGATCTGATCGCTGTATGGGGAGAGGAATCCGTGCTATCAGAACTCCGTTCCAGTTTTCGAAATGCCAAAACCTTTGTCAAAATCTCCCAGGGCATGAAGGACAGAGGCCATAACAGGGACCCGAAGCAGTGCCGCGTGAAACTTAAGGAGCTGAGGCAAGCCTACCAGAAAACCAGAGAGGCGAACGGCCTCTCCGGGTCACAGCCCCAAACATGCCGCTTCTATGATGAACTGCATGCCGTTTTAGGGGGTTCAGCCACCACTACCCCAGCCGTGTTGTTTGACTCCTTCAATGGAGATGGAGGCAACACGGAAGCAGGTTTTGGGGACGAAGATGATGAGGAGGAGGTTGTAGATAGCTCACAGCAAGCAAGCGGAGAAACTGGTTTTCCCGACAGGCAGGAACTGTTTCTCACCCTGGACCTGGAGCCAGTACCCCCCGAACCCACCCAAGGCTGCTTCCTGGACCCGGCAGGCGGAGAAGGGACCTCCGGTGAGTGTACCTTTTAAAATACTATACATGGTTTAAAAGCAAGCATGTGAAAGGATTACTTTGCCCTGGCATTCGCGGCTCTCCTGGATGTACTCCCAAAGCCTTTGCAAAAGGTTTCTGGGGAGGGCAGCCTTATTGCGTCCTCCATGGTAGGACACTTTACCACTCCAGGCCAGTAACGCATACTCGGGAATCATTGTAGAACAAAGCATTGCAGTGTATGTTTGCTGGCGTTCAAACAACATCCGTTCTTTATCTCTCTGTGTTATCCTCAGGAGAGTGAGATATCATTCATGGTCACCTGGTTGAAATAGGGTGCTTTTCTTCAGGGGACACTCAGAGGAGCCCGTTCCTGCTGGGCTGTTTGCCTGTGGCTGAACAGAAATGTTCCCCGCTGTTAGCCACGGGGAGAGGGAGGGTTGAGGGGGTAGCCACACGGTGGGGGGAGGCAAAATGCGACCTTGTAACGAAAGCACATGTGCTACGTATGTAATGTTAACAGCAAGGTTTACCCTGAAAGAGTGTAGCCACTGTTTTTATAAAATGTGTCTTTAAATACCACTGTCCCTTTTTTTTTCTCCACCAGCTGCATGTGTTTCAATGATCACAGGATCGTCTCCTTCCCAGAGGCTAGTGAAGATTAGAAAGAGAAAAAAAAACGCACTCGTGATGAAATGTTCTCTGAGCTCATGCTGTCCTTCCACACTGACAGAGCACAGACGAATGCGTGGAGGCAAATAATGTCAGAGTGCAGGAAAGCACAAAATGACCGGGAGGAGAGGTGGCGGGCTGAAGAGAGTAAGTGGCGGGCTGAAGCTCAAATGTGGCGGCAGCGTGATGAGAGGAGGTAGGATTCAATGCTGAAGCTGCTAGAGGATCAAACCAGTATGCTCCAGTGTATGGCTGAGCTGCAGCAAAGGCAGCTGGAGCACAGACTGCCACTACAGCCCCTGTGTAACCAACCGCCCTCCTCCCCAAGTTCCATAGCCTCCACACCCAGACGCCCAAGAACGCGGTGTGGGGGCCTCCGGCCAACCAGCCACTCCACCACAGAGGATTGCCCAAAAAACAGAAGGCTGGCATTCAATAAATTTTAAAGTTGTAAACTTTTAAAGTGCTGTGTGGCATTTTCCTTCCCTCCTCCACCACCCCTCCTGGGCTACCTTGGTAGTCATCCTCCTATTTGTGTGATGAATGAATAAAGAATGCATGAATGTGAAGCAACAATGACTTTATTGCCTCTGCAAGCGGTGATCGAAAGGAGGAGGGGAGGGTGGTTAGCTTACAGGGAAGTAGAGTGAACCAAGGGGCGGGGGGTTTCATCAAGGAGAAACAAACAGAACTTTCACACTGTAGCCTGTCCAGTCATGAAACTGGTTTTCAAAGCTTCTCTGATGCGTACCGCGCCCTCCTGTGCTCTTCTACCCGCCCTGGTGTCTGGCTGCGCGTAACCAGCAGCCAGGCGATTTGCCTGAACGTCCCACCCCACCATAAACGTCTCCCCCTTACTCTCACAGATATTGTGGAGTGCACAGCAAGCAGTAATAACAGTGGGAATATTGGTTTCGCTGAGGTCTAACCGAGTCAGTAAACTGCGCCAGCATGCCTTTAAACATCCAAATGCACATTCTACCTCCATTCTGCACTTGCTCAGCCTGTAGTTGAACAGCTCCTGACTACTGTCCAGGCTGCCTGTGTATGGCTTCATGAGCCATGGCATTAAGGGGTAGGCTGGGTCCCCAAGGATACATATAGGCATTTCAACATCCCCAATGGTTATTTTCTGGTCTGGGAATAAAGTCCCTTCCTGCGGCTTTTGAAACAGACCAGAGTTCCTGAAGATGCGAGCGTCATGTACCTTTCCCGGCCATCCCACGTTGATGTTGGTGAAACGTCCCTTGTGATCCACCAGAGCTTGCAGCACTATTGAAAAGTACCCCTTGCGGTTTATGTACTCGCCGGCTTGGTGCTCCGGTGCCAAGATAGGGATATGGGTTCCGTCTATGGCCCCACCACAGTTAGGGAATCCCATTGCAGCAAAGCTATCCACTATGACCTGCACATTTCCCAGGGTCACTACCCTTGATATCAGCATATCTTTGGTTGTGTGGGCTACTTGCATCACAGCAGCCCCCACAGTAGATTTGCCCACTCCAAATTGATTCCCAACTGACCGGTAGCTGTCTGGCGTTGCAAGCTTCCACAGAGCTATTGCCACTCGCTTCTCAACTGTGAGGGCTGCTCTCATCTTGGTATTCATGCGCTTCAGGGCAGGGGAAAGCAAGTCACAAAGTTCCATGAAAGTGCCCTTACGCATGCGAAAGATTCGCAGCCACTGGGAATCATCCCAGACCCGCAACACTATGCGGTCCCACCAGTCTGTGCTTGTTTCCCGAGCCCAGAATCGGCTTTCCACAGCATGAACCTGCCCCATTAGCACCATGATGCATGCATTGGCAGGGCCCATGCTTTCAGAGAAATCTGTGTCCATGTCCTGATCACTCACGTGACCGCGCTGACATCGCCTCCTCGCTCGGTATCGCTCTGCCAGGTTCTGGTGCTGCATATACTGCTGGATAACGTGTGTGGTGTTTAATGTGCTCCTAATTGCCAAAGTGAGCTGAGCGGCCTCCATGCTTGCCTTGGTATGGCGTCCGCACAGAAAAAAGGCGCGGAACGATTGTCTGCTGTTGCTCTGACGGAGGGAGGGGCAACTGATGACATGGCTTACAGGGTTGGCTTACAGGGAATTAAAATCAACAAAGGGGGTGGCTTTACATCAATGAGTACTTCAGGCAGGACTTCACGGAGGGTTCCAATAAGAAATGGTGCACCTAAGTAATTGTTCTTATTGGAACAAGTAGGTTGGTCTGGCCTCTGATTGATACATGGCTAGATTTACCTTGCTGCACCTTCTCTGTGAGTGACTGCAGTGTGACCTAGAGGAATGAGCCCCCTAGACGGGAAGGGGGGGAAGCAAATGAGTACAAAACAAATCTGGTCTATTTCTTGTTTTGATCCACTCCATCTGTCTTTTACATTTTTGGCTGGCAGCAGACGGTGCAGAAGGACTGCAAGCCATCCACATCTCATGGCTGCTCGGCAGAAGATGGTGCAGTAGGACTGCTAACAATCCGTATCGCCTGCCTGCTCACCATAAGATGGTTCAATAGGACTGACTGCAGGACTAAAGAGAATGACCTGGTCAAGTCACTTCTAATGTAGTCCCAGCACCCAGTCTGCCCAGGCGCTCCTGGCCGACGTGGCCAGGAGCACCTCGGACATGATGATGACGGCTACCAGTCCTACTGCACCGTCTGCTGCCACAAGGCAAGGGGTTGCTGCTGCTGTGTAGCAATGCAGTACCACGTCTGCCAGCACCCAGGAGACATACAGTGACAGTTACCTGAGCGGGCTCCATGCTTGCCATGGTATGGCGTCTGCACAGGTAACTCAAGAAAAAAGGCGCGAAACGATTGTTTGCTGCTGCTTTCACAGAGGGAGGGAGGGAACGGGGGCCTGACGGTATGTACCCAGAACCACCCGCGACAATGTTTTAGCTCTATCAGGCATTGGGATCTCAACCCAGAATTCCAATGGGCAGCGGAGACTGCGGGAACTGTGGGATAGCTACCCACAGTGCAACACTCCGGAAGTCGACCCTTGCCTCAGTACTGTGGAAGCACTCCGCCGAGTTAATGTACTTAGAGCATTTTCTGTGGGGACACACACACTCGAATATATAAAAACGATTTCTAAAAAACTGACTTCTATAAATTCAACCTAATTTTGTAGTGTAGACATACCCTTACATTCAGTAGGCTTTTAGAGTGATACACGTTCTAGAATCTTGAACCATCCTATATAATTCTATAGCAGGGATAAAATTCTCTGTTAAATTTTATTGGATGGCCCAAAATACTTACAGAAAGGTGATAATTTTCTATTAAGTACTATAAGTCTTTTGCAGAAACACTTTTTCCCCTTTTTAAAAGTTAATTTGGTCTTGATAAGAGCAAGATATTGTTTCCCTGGCTATAACACTAACTATATTAATAAACTAAGAAAATACTAGGGCTGGTTGAGCATGTTTTAAAAAATCGATTTGCAAATATACACCTGTATAAAAGGAGCAAGTTTGTTTCACCATGGTTCATGGGATCCTATTAATTTTTTGCATATTCATGTAACTGCTGGGTATTTGAGAATATTTGCTGCCCTCTAAATTTCACACATAATTATTCCTCCATAAAGTCACTATTCTCCAGTGTGGATTACTGAAATATTTTTAGGAGGGAGATGAGAATTATGCTGTATGAATTAGGCATATACAATGAGTTACAAATGGGAAGTAGTGGATGCAAATAGATAAGCAGAAAATCATAGTATAGAAACCATTGGCCCAAATATTTGGGGGTAGAAATGTATTAAAGAAAAGAACCACCTGGCAAAATAAATAATTTGCCAAGTTGCAAAGAGACTAAAGCCTAATCTTGTACTGAGAAACTCTCAGACCCTTGTAACTGCCTGGTGCTCCATTGACCTTCCTGGTGGAGGGGTCTGGGCTTTGTTGTTACACTTATCTGTATTATCATAGCACGTGGAAGCCCTAGTCATGGACATGGGCCCCATTGTACTAGCATCTGTACAAACACAGTATAAAAAGACAGTTCCTGCCTCAGAGAGTTTACAATCCAAGTATAAGATGAGACAGAGGCTGTCAATTAATCACAGTTAATGCATGCAATTCACACGCAACAAATGAACTAGATTTAAAAAAGTAGCCACAATTGATCACAGTTTTAATCACACCGTTAATAGCAGAATACCAATTTAAATTTACTATAAATATTTGAATGTTCTTGTACGTTTTCAAATATATTGATTTCAAAGTGTACAGTGTTCACTTTATATTTTTTATTACAAATATTTGCACTGTAAAAATAAGAATATTTTTCAATTAACCTCATAAGTACTGTCGTGCAATTTCTTTATTGTCAAAGTTCAACTTACAAATGTCGAATTTAATTATTTTTTTTTACCTAACTGCAGTCAAAAACAAAACCGTGTAAAACTTGAGAGCCTACAAGTTGAAACATGAATGGACATACAAATGTTTAACATATCTGGCACATAAATATCTTGTAACACTGGTTACAACAGTGCCATTCAAACTCCTATTCTCACTTTCAGGTGACCTTGTAAAGAAGAAGCAGGCACCATTATCTCCTGTAAATGTAAATAAACTTGTTTCTCTTAGAGACTGGCTGAAAAAGAAGTAGGACTGAGTGGACTTGTATGAATGAGATGAATGAAAAAAATGAGGTGAATGGAAAAATACTGTTTCTTTTGTTTATCTTTTTTACAGTGCAAATATGTTAATCAAAAATAATAATATGAGCACAGTACACTTTGTATTCGGTGTTCGGTGTAATTGAAATCAATATATTTGAAAATGTGTAGAAAAACATCCACAAATATTTATAATTTAAATTGTATTGTTTAACAGTGCGATTTAAAACTGCAATTAATTGCAGCTTTTTTTAACCTCACGATTAATTGCGACTTCCTTTTTAAATCGTTTGACCACCCAAGATGAACCACAACAGATGGATACAGACCAATGGGGGAGTACAAGGAAAAAATGAAACAATATTGGGCAATATGATAAGTTCACGGTACAAGACCGGGGCCTAAATCTGTAACCAAAAGATTCGCTAGTTCCAGAAAATACTGATTTATATTTTTTTAAAATGGATGGCAGTATTTTCCTTGGTAATGTGGGAGGACAACAGAAAAGTGAGAAGGAGAATGTTCAGAGCTGTCGTGTGTAAATTGCTTTGCCATGTCGGAGCCAATAAACAATGGATGTTATTGTCTGACGGATCTTTTTGCTGTATAATTAGGAGAGGTTTTGCTTTAACAGTTAGTTCAGCACCACAAATTTCCGCATCACTATGTTTTGACAGTGAGCCTATGAGGCCTGATGTTGAAAGGACGGGATTATAAATATCCAGACTCTTCTGGGTTTTATTTCCAGCTCTTCCATGGGTTTGCTATGTTGCCATATGCAACTTAACGTTTCTCATTCTGTGTGTACCCATTATGTGTGTTCAGATTGGATGCTTATTTTTATTTTAAAATATTTGTTTAGAGCCATACATTTTAACATATCTTGCAAACCATAGATTAGATATGTCTCCTGTCCCAAAGGGTTTGGAATCCGTGCTTGATCGTAGTGGGAACTGAAGAGCTGTTCAGAACTTCACAGGATCAGGCCCTAATTTAATTAGCACTTTTTCTGTACATCAGTTGCTTAGAAATGTGTGGGCTCATAAAACTAGAGTTGTAGTTTATGCTGAGAGTCACCTGATGACATTCTTAAACATAGTAAGCATAGCCAGAAGTGTTTCCATTTCATGAAAAAATTTGAGGTTTCAGAATTTGTTTTCATTCAAGCATGGAACGAAAGCAAGGCCGTTCAATGTTCTTCATGTTAAAAACACAACAGACAAAGACATCTACCCCAAAACAGTCAAGAGCCTCTTGGTTAAGACACTCACCAAGTATCTGGGAGATCCAGTTTCAAATCAGACACCTCACAGGTGAGTGCCCTAATCACTAGGCTATTGGCTTTTCTGGGGTAGGGGTCCTCTCCATTTTTGTTTGAAAGTTTAGCTCTGCAATCAACTTGGTGAAAAAGAACTTTAATTTCACATAAGTATACACAGTAACTTCAGAAACTAAATTATTCTTGGTTTTTAAACACTCTTTATTCTATTTAACCTTTTCTTTTCCTTTTAATCTTTTTTGCAGCTAATACGGTACCACTTAATTGGAGATTTGAGGCCTCTGCTAATGCAGAGACTGATAGGATCTAGTACCACCTAATACTGATGGCTCAAAGGAAAAGATGTATCTAAAAAGGCCAGTGATACTCATGGGAATTATCTAATTTTCCAGGCATAAATTAGAGCATTTTAAGTGAAGGAAATGAAGCTGAAATTATATTTGTGTATACAGTACAGTTAATTCTGGACTGCCTTGTAATTCAATGTAAATCCAATCCAGCAAGGTGCTGAGTGTCCTCCACTCCTGTTCAGATCAGTGAGTGTTGAGAATGTATTGCTCCGCGTAGAGGTACTCATCAGTTCAGTGGATTAGACCCTTTGCAAAAAAGCACTGGGATAGCCTAATACCAAAGAGGAGTATAGCCTGAAGCAAAGAATAAGAGAGCTGATGGTATAAGAGCAATCCCAGTTATATGGTTGTAGTGATAAGTCAGATCCTCAGGTGGTGTGTAAATCAATGTAATTATGCGGATTTACACTGCCTGATGATGTCGCCACAAATTTCAGGTTGAACAGAACTTGAAAAATGGTAAATTTCAAGAACTTGAAAAATGGTAAATTTGAGTCATAGTGCCTGACAAGCGATGCCAGCAGAAATTTTAAGAGCCGTCTGGCTGGTTCTGCAAAGCTTTATCGACTGATCTGTGAAACATGAAATTAACATTCAGTACTTTAGGCAGTGCTCTTGTTCACCATTGTTTTTAAAGGCATATCTGTGAGAAATATTACTTAGAGTTATAGTTCTGGCCTGCTAACATGTGAAACCCCAATTCAACAAAGCAGTTAAGCACATGGTTAATTTTAAGCATTGATGTCAATGGGCCATACGCACAAGCTTCAAGTTAAGCATGTACGTAAGTGTTTTACCTGAATTGAAGTGCTTACCTGAATTGAGGCCTGAATCAGTTTGCAATCTGTTATCTTTCTTCAGTTTTAAACTTCATTATTTCTCAAAATTGTGTGTGCCAGGATGTGGTTAAAAAAGCAAATCTCCATATCCAAATTGTGAAGGGGGAAAAAACTAACTATCCGTTAAAAGGTCTCTGTCTGACCAGTAAAAGGAAAGGTAGCATTGAACAAGTATAAAACTAACTAGAATTAAATAAGTTCATAGAGGATAGGTCCATCAGTGGGCATTAGCCATATTCAAGGATGGTGTCCCTAGCCTCTGTTTGCCAGAAGCTGGGAATGGGCGACAGGATGGATCCCTTGATGTTTATTTGTTCTGTTCATTCCCTCTGAAGTATCTGCCATTAGCCACTGTTGGAAGACAGGATACTGGGTTAGATGGACCTTTGGTCTGATCCAGGATGGCTGTTCTTATGATAGCCTTTTCACTTATTAAATTAAATATAGTCATCCAGTTTTTGCTTTAATATATTGATACCACTTGACTCTAAATATAAGTAAGGAAGCATTTTATCTACCAGAGAACTAAATGAAACTGCACTGTTCTCTTTTCAGGTAACTTAATGGCCATGAATCTGCTGTTCTTCTTTTACAAAATAATAATAATTATGCTCTGATTAGCAAAACAACTAAAATATATTTTAAAAGTTTAAGATCTGAGGTGTGTGTGATTTTTGTGCAAGGAAAAGGGGTGGTGTTGGACATGTGTGTGTTGCATAAACCTGATTAAAAATATTAGCATTTAAATGGTTCAAACTAGCTATTGAAGTTTTCTCTCTAGAAGATGTGTGCATCTCCCTTTCTGCTATTGTTATAGCCTATCTGGCTGTAGCACATACGGCAGACTGTTGATCAGAGTGCTGAATAGCTATCTTCACAACCAGAAGTAATTGGAAAGCTTTTTTGAAATGACAGAGAAGATGATGCAATGTGCATCAAACTAATTACCCCTTTCAGTTTTCAAAGCAAGCTGGCATGAGTTAAAACTACAGCCTTGATGTGGCAAAGCACTTAAATACATGCTTAAGTCCACCCCCATTCAGCAGAGCATATGACGTTTTTATTTAAATCATTATATGCTCTTTCCCAAAATTTGGGGGCAAGCTCAGAAAATCAGTGCGTTGCTTTGGAGAAGAATGATGGATGTCTGTTTTAAGGCTTTGGACTGGGATTCAGGAGATCTGGGTTAAATTCCTGGCTCTGCAGACTTCCTGTATGACTTTGGACAAGTCACTTAATCTCTCTGTGCATCAGTTCACCATCTGTAAATGGAAGATCATACTGCCTTCCTCCCATTCTTTGTCTATCCTGGCTGTTTAGCTTATAAATTCTTCACGGTAGGGGAGTGTCTCTTACTAAATGTTTGTACGACGCCTGGCAAAATGGGGCACTGCTGTTCGGAGTTTCTTGTAATAATATAAAATAGCACACACACACAGGCACTCATTGAGAAGGAAGTCTTAAATGTCCCAACTAGCAAAGACAGTCGTGTTCACCCTATTATGATTATGTTAAGTATGAAAAAGATTAAATTCCTCAAATTGCTGGGTAGCGAGCGGGCAGGTAAGAAATCCTTAGAGTCATTAAGGAAGGTAAGTGGGAAGCTAGTGACAGATAAAGTTATTAGTTTGGACCAGAATGAATTCATTGCATCAATGTTCTTGAAAGAAATAGTGAAGGTCATGCTTCAAAGACTGGGAGACATTTTCCTAAGGGAGACAAAGAAATGTTAGATGGTCTTATGATTATGCTAAAGTAGGTAGTCAAGCCATAAGCAACAGTCAAAGCTGACAGGCCCAGATGATTTGTTTTACATAAAGCAAAAACTAATGAAATAAAAATCTCCACTGCAGGCTTTCTTGATATCTTGCTAAGAAGTGGGAAGATAATTGATCTACAAGGAGGGAAAAGAGACATACAGTTAAATTCCGTTTTGGGGGAATTTATTGGAAACTATGGGCTGGGACAAGGTCCATACAAATATGTAAGCAAAAAAGAATATGGATCCATAAAACAATGCCTGGCTAATATGCATGAACTCCTTTAGTGCATCAATAAGACCATATTTTTGTGAGTGTTGTGTAGACCCCGCAGCAGTTAACAAGTTAAAGTGTTTTGGTTTCTCACTGAAAAAGCAAAGCAAAAAACCTTATCTGTGACATATGTGGCTAAGGGTGAGGGAGATCACTAAATAATGGCTACATCAGAGTTGTAGCCAAAACATACACACATCTGATTAATTCTTATGTTTCCTCATCTATGAAAAGAGGGTGGTAATGCTTAATTGCTTACCACTCTGGGGTGTTATGAGTTTTAATTGGATAACACTTGTTTAGTGCTTTGAAGATAAAATGCACTATATAAATATTAAGTAATACTATGTTAAGGTCACTGACTTCAGGGTCCCTAGTGTCCTGAAATAGTTAAGCAAACTACTAATCAGAGTTGCCAGGCCCCACAAGAATCATGAAATTTAACACACACACCCCCCCAAGTGTTTTTATTTGCCTTCTGGCTTTGGAGACTTTTTGAGTCATGTTTCCAAGCTTTTCTCTGCAATCATGAGGGTTAGAAAGTTAAACTTCGTCAGTTTTTATTTAAAAAATAAATTCTCACATAACTCTAAGAGCTGAGGATTTAAGAAAAACATCATGAGACTAGTGATAAAATTGTGAAAGCTGGCAGCACTGTTCTTTGCTGACTCATTTTCAGCCAGGCCTGCAGTGCATTGACAGAAAGGGCTGAGAACCAGAGCTTGTTCTATTGAGTTCTTCTTCCCTCCTTTTGTAACACTTTCCACAAAGGATACTCCAGCCAAACATTGTATTAACAGACCCCACTACTAAAGATCCCCAGGTGGATGTTTACTCTGGCTGGAAAAACTAACCCCTTCTTAGCTGGTTTGCTACCAACAAGGATCTTATTTCACTCAGTTGATACCCTTTTTTTCCCCACCAACCTTTTAAATTACTTTTTTTCTTTTTTCCTTTCAAAGTCTCACTCTAGGAACTTGGCACATGCTTTGTGACCAAGCAGCCTCCCTAGTACATTTCCATTGATCTGGGTATCTGTGGGCTCACCCAAAGCAGTTTCAATAGGAAACGGCATATCTTGATCAGATTTGGACATTGATTTCAGTGTAACTGGAGGACAAAGAAGAGCTCAGCAATGCACATGGACGGTCTGCCTTTTTTTGATCTCCCAACTAAAGAGCAAGTTTCTTTGCAGAATTGCAGACACGCATTAACACCACAGCCACTGCCTGACGTGACACAATTTCAGCTAAATAAATAGGACCTTAACTCGGTGGACAAAGACAAAGCCCTGCATGTAACTTCATTTTTAATACACATACTATTGGCAAAATCCATTTAGAAGGGAAATTGTTGCTAGACTTCAAAAACTATTTTGATTGTCCATCTGTGTTCGTTTTTTTTTTTTTTTAAACTGCAGGTGACTTTTGAAAGTAAAAGGACACAATAGAATAGATAAATATTGTAATTATCTATCTTAATGATCTTCTACAGAAATCTCTTTGGAATGCACATGTACTAGCTTTACCCATTTCCCAATAAATAAGTTGCATGTTTAAATTCTCTAATTTATATTTTTGCAACTATGGTACAAAACAATATAATTAGCTTTACTGTGGTGTGTCCTTGCTCCCTCCAACCTCTTCTTAAATACAGTTTACTCATCCTCTCTAAAATTTTATCTTGCAGACCTGAAACTCACAAGACATGTACTTCCTTGGACTGTTGTCTTTGCTGGTTTTGCAAAGTAAGGCCTTCAGCACAAATTTTCCTGATGAAACTATTGCAGAGTTTTCAGTGAACATTTATAAACAGCTGCGGGCAACTGGGGAAGATGAGAACATTCTATTCTCTCCTCTGAGCATTGCAATTGCCCTGGGGATGGTGGAGCTTGGAGCTCATGGGTCCACTTTGAAAGAAATTCGACATTCCCTGGGATATGACAACTTGAAAAATGGTAAGGTCTTCTAATTGTGTTTCTCTATGTATTTTTGTTGTAAAGGAAGAGATGGAGCCTATTGAACAACCATGGAAATGTCAAGGGTTTGTTCATTGATTTGCTATTTAACCAGTAGGTTTAATGACTCAGCATAGAACTGTAAACCCCTGGAATCTAATACCAGGCCTGACAGCGCTCAATATTCAGGAGTCAAGTCACTTGAACTCTTCACTTCAGTTTCCATCTGTAAAATAATGATGACATCCACCTAAAAAGCCTCCAAATATCTTTGGGAATGATCGTTTTGTTAATACCTGTAAAGCAACTTGAAGTCAAAAACAATAGAATTATAATATAGTATTCTTAAGGAGAAAGTCTGAAAACCTGTTCGTTGTTGCACTTGAAAAATAGTAGAATTTCTTGAAGCTGTAATTTTATGTGATTTGTGTAATGTCTAATGTAAATATTTTTAGCATAACTATTTTGTGATTCCTTGATGGGACTAGATGATCAAATTTAGAATAATAGAAAAAAATCTTAGCAGCTGGTGTAATGGGGTAAATATTTAGCATCATTAGATAAGAAACTCCCCATTTAAAATCTGTAACAGATGGGCAGATAATGCCTATTGTATGAACTAGTTGTTGTGAGTTGAAAGATAGGGACAAGAAAACATAAACCTAGAAAAGTTTCTTATATTATACGTTATCCTGGTGTATAAATATCTGTTGTTTTTAATAATACAGGATTAAACTCCACCCACAGTTATATCTGTGTACTTTCAATATTGTTGTGTGGACATACTTGAGGGCAAATTTGGTTCACAGGTAGTAGCGATGGTTGTTTGTAGTGAATCTGCTGGGCATTTCCACTTTATCGCATGTCTCTGAGTAAATGTAACTCACCCCATAACATGACTGTAGTTAGAGACCGTCACGTCAAAGGATCATAATGAGAGGCACTGTACGTAGGTGTTTGCTTGGAAACCCGTGAGTGAAACTTCTGGCCTTTATTAAAACCCACTGGACCTGGGGGCCTCTGAGAAGCAGCATTTTGAGGGCAGTCTAGAAAATAAGGTGGTGCTCTGGAGATATATACATGTAATTCCACTGGCCCTGCAATAGCCCTTTTGCATAGTCTCCTACACAGATGATGCCTGCAGATTCTATTTGCTGTCTAGTTCTACAATTTTGCCTCTAAGGGATTAAAAAGCAGACAAGTACACTCTGATATTTGAAAGTGTAGTCCAGTTAATGTAAACAAGGCCATGCTCGGATCTCAGACACCTACTTTGTGTACACTGCTATCAACTCCTATTTCAGCTTCATGTAGAGTGCACTGCAATAGCTATCTGCAAAGACCAACCAGAAGCTTCAGCTATTGTAGAAAGCAGCAGGTTGCTTGAATCTTTGTTCAGTACACATTAAACTCACTACACTTGTTCTCCATATGCTTTATTGGCTTCTGTTTTGACTCCAGGAGCAATTCTGGTTGCTGGGATTTTTAATCTCTGAAACCTGTTACTGTCAGAGTTCCTGGTTACCTAAGAGAGTGCTTTTCTCCTTCCCTGGGCAATGTCCTGACAACTGAAGTTAACTGAAGTAATTTTCAAGTCCCTAGACTGGAGTTCCACTGATGAGTTCTCAGTGGAGGGCTTTGGCATTGAAACTCATTCCCCCCGCCACCCCCCAGGCCCAAAACTGTTAACATTTAGGACACAGTACAAGACCCATTGAGCATTTGGGAGGGAAATATGTGCAAGAATTTTTTTTTTTCCTCAGGACAGCTCAGAATGATTCATTATGATGTTGGGACAAATGAGAGCACTACCATTGTCAGGGTTGTGTGAGGGGTTGAGGAAATGGCTCACTAATGCTACTTATTGTGGATAGTAAAAACCCAAACTAGTCATTGCACAGTGGCCTTCACATCTTCAAGATCTCAAATGGAACAGTCTACAACGTGCACATTCAAGTCAGTGTAATGTAGTATAATATCTTAGTCACTGTGTGTGGTGGGTTTTGTTTTTTTTTGTTTTTGTTTTTATTAACCTCTGATTTGTTTACATTTTCTGTGTCTGAGTCTTTAAAAAAAATAAAATAAAATAAACAACTCTAAAATGTTAATGGATGTTCTGTACTTGAGGCTAAGATACCATTATGAATTGGTAGTGCGGAGAATATGTAATATTTCTTTAGTATGTTTGCCTCACTAAGGAAAACAAACTACTTTTAATGGGTTTTTTTTATTTTATTTTCAGGTGAAGAATTGTCATTCTTGAAGGACCTTTCTGATATGGCAACTACTGAGGAAAGCCAGTATGTGATGACAATTGCCAACTCCCTCTATGTTCAGAATGGATTTCACATCAGTGACAAATTTTTGCAATTGCTGAAAAAATACTTTAAAGCTGAAGTAGAAAATGTAGACTTTAGTCAAAGTGCAGCTGTAGCTAACCACATCAATAAGTGGGTTGAGAATCATACAAATAGTAAGTCCCTGTGGTTCTCTTATTTCTCTCTTAATGTAAATGTTTGTGGTTGTATCGTGCTGAAGTAGGTCAGTGCTGGTTGACCTTTGTCTTGTCTGTCGTCTTCTCTCTCACTTAAGATTAAGAAATCTTCTCTCTCAGCGAGAATGCTAGCATCAGTTCTTAATACAATTATAATATTTTTTTTCCTGTACTGTGATAGTCCTTTCAAAAATCAGCTCTGAGCAACTGTCAATTCCTCTTCTACGTATAAGAAAATAACTGTAGTATCTATTGGTAAATAATGACACCTGACTAGCAACCACTCTGATTTGAGTCTGTTTTCTATTTAATATAAATGTATTTATTAATGAAAATTAATTTTTTTCATGATTTCTTTCTAAACTGTTGGTTACTACATAAAAAATGTTTAAAGGCGTTACTGACCTGAGCTTAGTAATGACTTAAAATGAGAATTGTGGGTGCTCATTACCTCTCAGGATCAGGCCCAAATATATTAAGGAATATAAAGTCAGTTTTGGTAGACGTGCAGATCCAATGACAAAATCTTGACACACGCAGCCCCTGTTGACTTCAGTGGAAGCCATATCAGTGTAGCCAAAGACAGAATTTGACCATTGGTAAGACTATCACTACTAAGGTGAACAGAGATCTCTAGTAGGATAAAAGAGTAAATGCAAAACTAAAAAAGTAAATGTATTTGCTCAGATCTGCTGTTGAATTCTGATCATTGCCTGTGTGGTGCTCCCATTGATTGTTTGGTTCCATACATACTTGGAGAGCAAATAGAAGCAGCGTGAGTCCCAACTTGTGGATCAGAGAATAGTTTTGTTCTAATTCTTTTTCCACCATATGTCTCTTTAAATTTAATTTGTGATGTTAATATTTTAACAATAGAAGCCAGATTCTGTCCTCAGTTGCAATACTGTAAGTCTAAAGACTCAGAATCTTTGTAGGAATTTCTGCCACATACACATCCTCATGATACCTGAGAATCTAGCTGTAGAGCTGTAATGGGAAGAAATGCTTTATTTAATACGTAAATTTGTGGCTCAAATGGGAAAAGTACTCAATGTTAAGGCTCTTGCTCTAGTTTGAATTCATCCTGTTTTGCCAAGGTATCAGGGAATGTGTCGCACTTTGGAGGTAAAATCCTGCCTTGCTGTTTGGAGACACAGAAATGGAGGAGACAGAGTAGCACCAACAGGCAATAGGTCACATCATGCTGGCGTAGGTGAATGTACAGTTGGGTGCACCTTTGTGTTTTTAGAAGGCGCAGTATAAGCACCTGTCTAATGCCTGCTGCACAAGCATGCTTTGTGCTGACCAAGCTGGCAGTCTGCAATCCACTGGGGCAATGATGCACTGACGGGCAGTAGTGGTCCCGCAGCTTAATATGTCGGTAGCACCAGAGCTCATTCTTGCCTGGCTGCTGTCAAGGGAGGAGATGACCCTCTTCCCTTGTTAGCACAACAATGCCACAGAGGTGGTCAGGATTTCATTCATGGCTTGTTAAACACACTCCTCTCAAAGCTTTGAGTAATATGCGCTCAACGAGGTGCAAAATAAATGAGACATAACTGTCTTAGGTTTCTATATAGTGTGGAATATTCTGAATATACAATAATGCGTGTTACCAAGAACTGTTTGGAAAATATCACTGAAAATGAAATTTCGAACAAGGAAAGGAAAGACTTCTGATTACTTCTCCTCCTCCTCTCTCCCCCCCCCCCCCCATTCAAACAAGCTTTCATGTTGGAACTGAGTGAGTGTGCTTGTGTGTTCTCTTGACTGTGGTAAACTTACTGCCTCAAGGGACATTGCCCTGAATAAACTGAAGTATAAACAAAAACAGTCACTCCCAAGACAGCATTAACCAGATTCTGCCCTCTGATGCACAAATGTGATACCAGTTGGCTGCCCTGTGGAGCTCTGCAAATGCATCCAGAGGCAGAATTTGACTCTAAACACACTCACGGCACAAATCAAATTGAGAAGTAATAAATAACCAGATAGAGTGCTTTTTTTTTTTTTAACCCATTATATAGCATGTCGGTCACAAATGGGAGTAAGGAATCCATCTGGGATGAATTATTAAATGCAGTGACTAGATTTGTCACTATTCTTAGAGTTATAAAATCAAAATTATTTTACTGAAAACAAGCTGTACCCAATCAGGTAACAGACAATGCACTCTGATTGGAATAATTTATTTAGGAGTGTGAGCATAGCAGCTGCTATGCTCGGCTAACAAGCCTCTCATGACTACAGCAGATGTAAGATGTCTTTTCTCCTTTCCTTTCCATGAGCAAATGTCCGTGAATCAAATGCTGAGGGCTTCCTCTCTTTAACAGTCCTCATCTTGGAGACAGTGGGCCTTCGCCTGAGTGAAAACTGAGTACCTGACCCACTCTCAGGGCCATAACCAAGGCAGGGCAACTTCCCAGGGTGCAAAGCCACGGGGGCAGAAAAATTACTCGGGGGAGGAGGGGGAGAGGATGAAACAGTAAGGGGCTCAAATATGCTTGCTCACTCCAGGCACTAAAATGCCTAGTGACGGCGCTGCCCACTCATTGCTATTAAAGGCCCCAATCAATGGGACTCCTTATGTTCTTAAAGTTAAGCACATCTTTAGGGGCGTCTTCAGATTAGAGCCCAAGTCCATAAAAGTTGATCCCCTGGGAGGAAAATAGTGAACTGTACTGTAACACCGGTAGAAACTTTCTTTATTTGACCTACATTTCCTCAAGGTTTCAGTGTGGGTTATATTTTAAAAGTGATGCTCAGAAACAAGTGACTGACAACCACTTGAAGGAAGGATTTACATACCGACACCATGATTTAGGTTTTGAAAATGCTAGAAATTTAATTTGGGATTTAATGTGAAAATCTGAATTGGAAATTATATGTTAGTGCTATTTTTTATTTTCTTTCCTTTTGCGAGCTGGATGAGCTTTTGATTGAATATTCAATTTTACGTGCAGTTTGAAGCAATCCTTCTTTTCCTGTCTCTCTGACAGACATGATCAAAGATTTTGCCTCATCAAGGGATTTCAGTGCTCTAACTCATTTGGCCCTCGTCAATGCAGTCTACTTCAAGGGAAACTGGAAGTCGCAATTCAGACCTGAAAACACAAGGACTTTCTCTTTCACTAAAGATGATGAAAGTGAAGTGCAGATTCCAATGATGTACCAGCAGGGAGAATTTTATTATGGTAAGCTGGGACCTGGACAGCTGACTTAATTAGTGCAGATAACTCTACCTCATTGTAGCGATAATATGACACTATGTATTCAGCCATGCACAATTCTGCACATGTATGTATATGGTTGACAAGCTATATGCAGTTACCTGATTGGCATTCCCTTGTTGGGTATTTCTTCACACACATGGTCAGTTACATGTTGCATTGACAGAATTAATTTTTTATTTTGTTTTATAATTTCAACAGGTAATATTGAAGCTTACTTTTAAGCATTTTTTCTTTTTTATCAATTTAAATTTTCAGTTGCAGGAAATTATGATGGGGTAAATAATTAATGATGGTAGACATTGAGTGTCAATAAGTTTAAGCTTTATAATTGTTAAAACAGAAATAGTTGACATCACATGTCAAATATACAAAGTAAAAAACCTTAAATCAAACTTTACTGATTTCTCAAGCAGCAGTTTTCTTACTTCATCCTTAATTCTGTAAATTTCAGTTCTAGCCACTTTAAAATTATGAAATGTTTGATTTTGAAGTTTGATTTTTATCATGTTCTGATGAAAGGTGTCATCTCTTATCCTATTCAAAAGCAGTTGTGAAAGTTACTAGGGAAATTGAATTTTTTGTTCTACTTATTTACTGCTTTCTGAAATATAATTGTACGTGCATGTCTTGTGCTCTGGATACCTATTTAATAAATTATAATGAGTAAAGGATTGCTTATAAATATATCTACCTCACTGAAAAAAGGGGTGCCCAGAAGGATAACAAATCTGGGTTCTGCAGACCAAGCAGGGAGCAAGTTAAGGAAGTCATTTTTCTCCACATGAGGATGTAACTACACTTGGAGAGAGAAAATGCTAGACAAGTAAATGTGAGCAGTGTATAGCTGAATTGCTTTGATGATGACATTAAGGTAATAAGAGGAGGATTGGTCAAGTGATAAGTGGTATCGAAAGCTGAGATTTATGTTCAGTCTTCCTGGCACGTTTTTTTTTCCTGAATCATTTTCTAACATAGTTGGGGAATCTCCTTTTTTAAATACTATGTATTGTCTTAGAAATACAAATACAATTACAAACTTTTTAATTGAACATCACAAGGAATCGCGTATCAAGAAAGACTTAACTGAGACAAAGATTAAAATTTTCAAAAGCGCCTTTAAGTTACATCTACACTACAGATGTCTGCCAGCATAATTATGTACGTTAGTTATCTGACCCAGATAATTATGCCAGCACAAATCTGTAGTGTAGGCCTGGCTTAAGCCTCATTTTAAAATATAATTTAGGCATTTGGGAGCCTAAGTCTCATTGAGTGTCAGTGGGACTTAGGTTCCCAGTTTACTTAGGTTCTTTGAAAAATTTTACCCAAGATGAGGTTAGTAATTTAAGGTGTGGTGTTTGCCTTCTTCTGAATACAGTGTACATATTTGTTATGTTTAATTTACATCTGACAGATTACTAGCGTTGCATAGTGTGCGTTTTCCCCCAGTTTGTTTAGTAAAGACAAAGTTTTTAAAGGAAATGCTTATGATGGAATTATATCCCTTTTTTGTAGGGGAGTTCAGCGATGGCTCCAATGAAGCAGGCGGTATCTATCAAGTTCTGGAAATACCATACGAAGGCGATGAGATAAGTATGATGATCGTTCTTTCCAGACAGGAAGTTCCACTAGTCACACTGGAGCCATTGGTCAAAGCCCAGTTGATTGAGGAATGGGCTAACTCTGTGAAAAAACAAAAAGTGGAGGTATATCTTCCAAGGTGAGGATATATTTCCAAGTACACATTTTTTAACAGGGTGCATTTATATGTGCTTTGCCTGCTATGTCATTATATGACTGTACAGGGTAGCAGAGAAGTATTGGCGCAGTAGCAATTGCTTTTAATCATCACAACAGTGTTTTCTGTTTTCAGGACAGTTTGAGATTTGTCATGTGCTCTGCAGGGGGGTGGGTTTTAGAAAACAGATGTGAAATTTCTAGGCAGTGAGAGAACAGGGAGGGAATCCTTGGAGATTTCCCATTAAAATTACATCCAAGAGGCCATTTTATTTTGATGTAAGATGATCCAAATTGAAACCTTTCTTCTTGTCAGCACTGATTTTAAGGTTAAAAGATTGATTTACACTGGTTACTTGGAGCAATGACAGATCCGTTCCATCGGATACAAACCTCTTGTCAGGCTTTTCTGTAGCCATCTGTTGCAGTAGTGACCCTTACAAACTTGCCAGTTACCTTTTCAATAAGGAAGTATTTGCAGTTATATAACCTTAGCGTTTGTAATATGCAAGGTTATTCTGTAATAAGCACAGGAACATACAGGAATCCCTCCAGATTTGTTTTCCTTTTGGGCCTGATGCAAAGTCCACTGATGTCTATCGACTTGATATTATATCAAACCGTTGCATCTATTTTCCTTAGGTGACAGTGGCAGCTTTTCAGTGTATAGCAAGAACTTCCCTCAGTGATGTATGCAGTTTTTGAAAAGATGCTCTTTAATCATCTTAATTTCTAAATTTAGACTAGCTGAAATTTCATTATATCTAAGAATATAACTGTGCTTCTCATTTATTGTTTTATGTAAGGCTTCTTTAGGCCACTCTACAAACTGAACAACTGCGGGGGGGAGTGGCAAAGGAATGGTTTGAAAACAGGGAACAGATGGTGGCAGAGGACATCTGAAGTGCATTATGGTCCAGTGGTTTTAAGGAACTGTTAGCTTTGCCACCATTCTGTTGCTGCGGAACAAAGACATAAAATGGTAGTTACTGCTCTTTATTTCAGTAACGTTTAATTGAAATCGTGTACGTATGACCCAAGGGCCTCTTTGTGCTGAGAAGGGATAATTTATAACTGTTTTCTTTTAAACGAATAAAACTCTCTTAACCTAACCCTTGTACCCATGTGAAGGTCCTTTTCAAGAAGATACCTTGCAGCCATGGGTCCATGCTATGGATTGTAGAGCAAATCCAGAGTTATAGGGCTAGATGAAGGCAAGCCAGGGCCCTAGGCATATCATACCACCCCATTCTGGTCCTATCTCAAGCCATGCCTCCTCCCCACCACCACCACTTGGAGTGGCAGAGGCTGGGAAACCCCTCCCAGAAAGGCAAAAGCATTATTTTGGAGTCTCCATCTCCCCCAACCCCCAAGAGCAGCACAAGTAGCCACTTCTTCCACCACCACCCTTGCCCCCTGCACTCTGGAGGGGCACCAGGGGGGCCTGCACAGCAGCCAGCATGTATCTACTTGGGCTGGGCCCACTACACTGTTCTTCAGCTGGGGTGGTGTTGGCAGGGCCCTCCAGAGCAATGCCCCCATTGAGAGGCATGAGGCAGTTCACCCATCTCAGAACTACTGTTCCAGGTTGTCTGCAGACTCAGGCAGGTGTCATTGCATCTGTTACAGTCCTATCACATTTTTTTAAAGCTGCTCTTTGCAACCATAAGTGCTAGAAACTTTGATAAAGCCTCTGCTTTTTTTTTTTATGTTCCCTCTAATTTTTCCATCCCTCTGCGGGATAAATTTTGTTATGCGCACTGAGGTATGTGCGGATGTGCTCCACCAGTAGAAACAAAAAACCTAGATATAGTTATATATTTTTAAAAAGTTAAATAGGGACAATTACTTCAGCCAGGACAGAGAATATATGTGCATTGCGGGAAGTACCAAGACATAACAACAACAATAATACAAGTATGTGTTGGGAGGTGAGTGTGACACAGAGACGGGGTGTGTGTGTGTGTGTGTGTGTGTACGTACGTACGTACATACATACATACGTGCTGGCTGCTGAAAAAGTTTCTGAGACGCCCTGTGCTGTCTCTTTAAGGCACTCATTGAAAGCTCTCCTGCTCTGATCTGAGCCATGTTGTCTCCCCTCCCCAGCTCTGCAGAGATGGGGTACATGAGCAGGGAGGGAGAGGGGGAGAGAGAGAGAGAGACTGTGTGTGCATGTCAGAGACACACAGACATACAGAGAGACTGTGACTCCGTAAGCTGGATACTGGGAAAATCTCAGAAACAATGCACTGTCTCTTTAAGAAAGTCACTCACCCTTCCCTGCAGCAGCTCCAAGTCTTGAGCCAGGCTGTGTCCCCTGCCTCTCCCCTGCTCTGCAGAGATGGGGTACAGGGGCAGGGGAAGGAGGGACACAGACATCGGCACCCTCCTCTGCCCCTGCACAGCCAGCAGGCGAGTCCCAGGAGCAGCTACAGGACAGAGCAACGTTGCAGCCGGGGCACCTGAACACATGCACAGCACTTAAATCTCTCTTGTGCAGCCACTCAAGCGCGCAGCTTACAGGGAACACAGGACTCTCTAATGTCACATGATTCCAGGAGTCAGAATCCTAGTCATGCGCCTATAGTGGGTAGGCTTTAATCCAGTCCTGCTGGGTTATGCATACTTCCCCACTCCTATTGTTCCTCCTCCTCAAACCAACAGCTCCTCTTCTGCTAGTCTTCATGCCCCGTCACGTGGAGGAGCCCATCCCAACCAGCTGGGAAACACAGATCTACTACTCCCAATGACAGGTTTCAGAGTAACAGCCATGTTTTCGTGTCACAAAAGCTTATGCTCAAATGAATTGGTTAGTCTCTAAGGTGCCACAAGTACTCCTTTTCTTTTTACTACTCCCAATGTAACCTCAGTTTGCACCTTCCATCCAGCAATCTTTAAGCATTTTGTACACGTTAATGAATCTGGATAAAATTGGGTGCCATTAATCTCCCTCTATATTTTCAGATTATTAAAAAAACTAGTGTGGGCTTGAAATTCAACATAGAGATACTGTAATTCCCTTATTAAATTGCAGAGATTAACTATGCACTCCCAGCATGCTAGATTTCCATTAGGATTCAGAGGTGATCTGCAGAATTTTATCTGTGCACTAAATAAACACTTCATAAATATTTTATGCTCTCACTGAAAAGGCATGTTATGAAATGTGGCCTGCAGACTCTGTCCACTGAGAAATTGAAAGCAGCAGTGGAATAGAATTAAATTTTCATACCCCTGAAAGAAACTATCCAATTATAAAGTGAACATTTTTTAAACTTATACATTTGTAATCGGGCCTGAATGACTAGTCACAGCAGAGTTAATCACAACTTTTCCAATATCTGTCTGTGCTATCTGTGTGCAAATGAAACTCTGTATTACTTCTCTTAATAGCAAAGGGGACAATTATACTTTCTCATTTTTCATTTTCAAATCATTGTTTCCAGCTTAACCAGGGCTAAAGTGATCAACATTTTAATCCACTTCTGCATAGAAGTGAAACAGACCATGAAATTAATTTACAAAAACGTCTCCCAAACATAATTTATTTGAAGAGCACCAAAGGGAGAACTACTGGCTAATAACAGGAGCGCAGTCTGAGCAGTTCTTCAGAGTTTCACATGCCACAGTTTGTTTGCCTTAAAAAGGGGAGTGGGGAAGCTTTTCCTACCTGCTCATTCTTTCCTTGGCCCTTCTGCTGTTTCTGGTATTTGTCAGCTCTGGTTCTTCTTGTGACATGATCATAGAGATGTCCAGAACTCTGGGTATAGCAGCTCTTACTGCCGTGAGTGAGGGCTGAGGTAGAGGATGCCTATGGCCTGATCTTGATGGACAAAGATGGGGAGGGAGGAGGCTGTTTCAGTCATGTTCGCTCAGATGAGTTATCTTTGACACCATTGAAAAGCCCTGTTAAGATGCAGGCTGATATGTCTGAAGTCATGTTAACTGACCATATAGAAGCCTAGTCTCCCCACTAGACTAAAACACTGCTTCAGATGCTGAGGGCTTATACTGGCCACCTAGGCAGGTGTTAATTTTACCTGTGATCTGAACTAGTGCACTTGTTCCTCTTTTTCATTTGCTTTGCTTTTTGCTCTGCATAAAAGTATATGCTATGGATCAGTTTGAGAACCTAGATTTTCAACTTCCTGTCACAAACTAAGTAACTTTGAAATGATAACCTCTGGCTGAATTAAATTTTTGCTCCAACTCTTTTTGCTGTATGAGCAAAAAGTAGACCCAGTCCCCTTTGGTTCTAAGTACTCTCAACTCCCATTTGGTTCAGTGGGAATTCAGCAGCTCACAGGAGGCACTCAGCATCTTGTGGGACTGGGCCGTCTCTCCTTTCTCTTCTGTCCTTTCTGAACATGGAAGGTTTTGAATGAATCGTATTAATTAATTCTCTACATAAATTCTAAACTAAGGACTCTGTTCTGCCAAGGAAATAAATACCTCCTCTAAATCTCACTGTTGTATAACTTTAATCCTTGACGCAGGGCTCATCTTCAATAACTCTGGCATTTATTGGAAAGCTGGATCATATCAGAGAAGTTTCGATACTGTGTTTTGCTATCCCTAGATGATATGGTGCCTGCCCTAAAGAGAAACGTGGTCATCTACTTTAGTGAGCTCTGGATCAGGCCCACAGTTCTAGGTAGGAAGTGAAGAGAGAGACCAGGTAAACCTAGTAAAAATATGACTGCCACACTAATGCTTACCCCGACTCTTTCTCATACTTGGCTTGTTGTGCTGCTTCTTTGCCTCTTGCCAACATCTGCTCTCTTTATAAAAGTCTCCAAAGAGATATTAACATGTGAATACATATTTATCAAAGCTATTGTAATAGAGGAAATAATTCCCAAGTGTGTAGCAGATGTTAGACGTTCCCCTTTGTATTAATGTACTACACATTCAGGCCAGTCATCTCGCCTCTTAACCTACGGTGTTATGGCAATAAACATTATTGGGTTCTTTGAAAGTGGATCAGGTTCACAAGTTAGTGCTCTTTCAGGGAACAGATAATTGACATTTTTCACTCTCATGGAAGCATGAGGTCATGTAACAGTTTTTCCAATGTATTCTATACAAACAAGCTTTCATTCAAGCCCAGCTAGTCCTGTCTTTCTCTTCTATCTCTTGTCTGGGTGTTTTTTTGTTTTTTGTTTTGTTTTGTTTCATCAATGCAGAAGAGTCCAGTTTTTCACTTGTTTTTTGCATTACTCTCCCTATGGTGTCTCAGGGTTGATAGAATACATTTAGTTTTAACATGTAGGTTTTCTTTTGGTCAGATTCGACTTAAGTTTCAAGTGCTGTCAAATAACTGCAGTTCTTCAGTGACTATGACTTCTGTCTGATGGGTATGAAAATTTGATTTGCCCTATTTGTAGCATTTGAAGCTCCAAAGTAAATCTCCTTTTCTCCAGTTGCCAGTGTAAGACTGGAAAACAGATACTTTTAGCGCTCATGGGAATATGCAGTTCTTCTGCTCTGCATGATGCACCCACATACTTCCTGCACATTATGGAGGAAACTACTACTTTATGGTTGAATATCATGTAATGCAGCATTCCCAAAGTGTGGGGTGCCCCAAAGGACTAGCTTAGGGGCTGGGGCTGAACAGGCAGCTCAGTTGTTCTCTGGACTACCTGCTTTAATTATAATAATAATAATCATAGAATCATAGAATATCAGGGTTGGAAGGGACCTCAGGAGGTCATCTAGTCCAACCCCCTGCTCAAAGCAGGACCGATCCCCAATTAAATCATCCCAGCCAGAGCTTTGTCAAGCCTGACCTTAAAAACTTCTAAGGAAGGAGATTCTACCACCTCCCTAGTTAACGCATTCCAGTGTTTCACCACCCTCCTAGTGAAAAAGTTTTTCCTAATATCCAACCTAAATCTCCCCCACTGCAACTTGAGACCATTACTCCTTGTTCTGTCATCTGCTACCACTGAGAACAGTCTAGAGCCATCCTCTTTGGAACCCCCTTTCAGGTAGTGGAAAGCAGCTATCAAATCCCCCCTCATTCTTCTCTTCCATAGACTAAACATCCCCAGTTCCCTCAGCCTCTCCTCATAACTCATGTGTTCCAGTCCCCTAATCATATTTGTTGCCCTCCGCTGGACTCTTTCCAATTTTTCCACATCCTTCTCTTAGTGTGGGGCCCAAAACTGGACACAGTACTCCAGATGAGGCCTCACCAGTGTCAAATAGAGGGGAACGATCACGTCCCTCGATCTGCTGGCAATGCCCCTACTTATACATCCCAAAATGTCATTGGCCTTCTTGGCAACAAGGGGACACTGTTGACTCATATCCAGCTTCTCGTCCACTGTAACCCCTAGGTCCTTTTCTGCAGAACTGCTGCCTAGCCATTCAGTCCCTAGTCTGTAGCGGTGCATTGGATTCTTCCATCCTAAGTGCATGACTCTGCACTTTTCCTTGTTGAACCTCATCAGATTTCTTTTGGCCCAATCCTCCAATTTGTCCAGGTCCGTCTGTCTCCTATCCCTACCCTCCAGCATATCTACCTCTCCTCCCAGTTTAGTGTCATCTGCAAACTTGCTGAGGGTGCAATCCACACCATCCTCCAGATCATTTATGAAGATATTGAACAAAACCGGCACCAGGACCGACCCTTGGGGCACTCCACTTGATACCGGCTGCCAACTAGACATGGAGCCATTGATCACTACCCGTTGAGCCCAACAATCTAGCCAGCTTTCTATCCACCTTATAGTCCATTCATCCAGCCCATACTTCTTTAACTTGCTGGCAAGAATACTGTGGGAGACAGTGTCAAAAGCTTTTTTAAAGATGGGCACTACATTAGCCATTTTCCAGTCGTCTGGGACTTCCCCCGATCGCCATGAGTTTTCAAAGATAATGGCCAGTGGCTCTGCAACCACAGCCGCCAACTCCTTTAGCACTCGTGCACGTCCAGCTTTTCTAAATAGTCCCGAACCGCTTCTTTCTCCACAGAGGGCTGGTCACCTCCTCCCCATGCTGTGCTGCCCAGTGCAGTAGTCTGGGAGCTGACCTTTTTCGTGAAGACAGAGGCAAAAAAAGCATTGAGTACATTAGCTTTTTCCACATCCTCGGTCACTAGGTTGCCTCCCTCATTCAGTAAGGGGCCCACACTTTCCTTGACTTTCTTCTTGTTGCTAACATACCTGAAGAAACCCTTCTTGTTACTCTTAACATCTGTTGCTAGCTGCAACTCCAAGTGTGATTTGGCCTTCCTGATTTCACTCCTGCATGCCCGAGCAATATTTTTATGCTCATCCCTGGTCATTTGTCCAATCTTCCACTTCTCGTAAGCTTCTTTTTTGTATTTAAGATCAGCAAGGATTTCACTGTTAAGCCAAGCTGGTCACCTGCCATATTTACTATTCTTTCTACACATCGGGATGCTTTGTCCCTGTAACCTCAATAAGGATTCTTTAAAATACAGCCAGCTCTCCTGGACTCCTTTCCCCCTCATGTTATTCTCCCAGGGGATCTTGCCCATCAGTTCCCTGAGGGAGTCAGTCTGCTTTTCTGAAGTCCAGGGTCCGTATTCTGCTGCTTTCCTTTCTTCCTTGTGTCAGGATCCTGAACTTGACCATCTCATGGTCACTGCCTCCCAGGTTCCCATCCACTTTTGCTTCCCCTACTAATTCTTCCCGGTTTGTGAGCAGCAGGTCAAGAAGAGCTCTGCCCCTAGTTGGTTCCTCCAGCACTTGCACCAGGAAATTGTCCCCTACATTTTCCAAAAACTTCCTGGATTGTCTGTGCACCGCTGTATTGCTCTCCCAGCACATATCAGGGTGATTGAAGTCTCCCATGAGAACCAGGGCGTGCGATCTAGTAACTTCTGCGAGTTGCTGGAAAAAAACCTCGTCCACCTCATCCCCCTGGTCTGGTGGTCTATAGTAGACTCCCACCACGACATCACCCTTGTTGTTAATTAATTAAAAAATTAATAAATAAATAATAATGCAGTAATCATCATCATAATTGATTTAAATCTCCAGCTGTTACAGCTGCAAAGAAATCCTTGAAAATGTGACCTGAGTGTAACTGATACTGTGATGTCTCCCTGAGTTTTCCAAGAGCCTGAAGTGTGAACAGACCCATTATTTTCAAGGGGAGTTCATTCATATGCCAATTGTGATATTTTAATTGTAAATTCACCATTTAACAGAGCATGTTAAAAAAAAAAAAAAGGCATCCTATTAAAAAGATCTACAGAATCTAGACTGAGTCAGCTGATTCTGAATAGGTTTTCAACAACACATGGCAAAGTGAATGGGGTGTGATTAGTGTCACTTTTCTTAAAGGGCCAGCTTGTTTTTCAAAAGTTCAAGAAACACTTGTAATGTTTCTCAGTCCGTATCTAGGAGTGTACATTTTTCTGATGATCAAATCTGATCATCTGATGAGATCCCTTTGCAGGCCTTCTGATGAACTTCACCCACCCAACATTTTGCCCTGTCAGAGGTCTGAATGAGAATAGGGCCTACATTATATATACTGTCAATACCATATTTTATATAGTTCTTTAGTAATATGATAAACTTTTTGCTTTTTTCCCCCTCCTTCCCATCCTCCCAGCCCCATCCCCCCTTCTGCAGCATATTCAGTTTTGATGTTTAGGGATTTTTCAAAAATAACTCCCAAATCTCTTCCGAGCTTAGTATGCAAAAGTATCTTTTCATGTATCCGTTTGCGTTCTCTTTTTTTTTTTGTAGTTTATTATTTGTCATTTATCTGCTAAGCATGTTATTTGCGGTCTAGTAGTCCAGAGACTTAAATCCACTTAAATCCCATTTATATCTCCTTGTAATCTTTCTGCAGTTGGAAGTTTTCCATTTGCAGTAGTTGGGGTTTCTTTGTTTTTTATGACAGGTTTCAGAGTAACAGCCGTGTTAGTCTGTATTCGCAAAAAGAAAAGGAGTACTTGTGGCACCTTAGAGACTAACCAATTTATTTGAGCATGAGCTTTCGTGAGCTACAGCTCACTTCATCGGATGCATACTGTGGAAACTGCAGAAGACATTATATACACAGAGACCATGAAACAATACCTCGGTATTGTTTCATGGTCTCTGTGTATATAATGTCTTCTGCAGTTTCCACAGTATGCATCCGATGAAGTGAGCTGTAGCTCACGAAAGCTCATGCTCAAATAAATTGGTTAGTCTCTAAGGTGCCACAAGTACTCCTTTTCTTTTTGTTTTTTATGGGTTTTTTTTTTGTTTTTTGTTTGTTTTTGCAACCTCTAGGTTGTTTTTCAAACCCATTACCCTCACTACCATTCTACCTCACTTTAATGGTTCACCAACAATGTTGAGTTTCATCAGATGTGTATAGTTATGTTTATTCTCTGTCAGAGCCTATTGCTGATGGGAGCCTATCTAGCTGATTTGACGCTGGCAGTAAGAGATATTAGTTGGCACCTTTATTGTAATGCTTACTCTTTTTTAAAAAAAATAGCCAATTGCTTTACATAATGCATATATAACCAACTAACCTAATACCAAATAATGTCATCCCCTGTGCGGGTGGATTAGGGGGCATGCTTGGGCTCTTAATTTTGAAATTTATCTCAATTGTAACATGGCAATAAATATTCCTCAGAACGTTCACCTCTATATAAGGTGCCCATGCAAGTCCATCTGCACCATTTAAACCCCAGTTAAACCCTGCATCGAGGGCCAAGCACTTTCAGCTCTTTCTAAGAGTTCGCACTGAAGTCAGTGGATGTCTACACTGGCATAATTGAGAGCGGAATCTGGCCCACCGTTTCAGAGCTTTGAAGTCGGGAGGGGCTTTGAATGAATAAAGACTTGAGGATTTGGCCCTTAATGCAGGGCTAAAGTTGTTCAAAGGGCCTTGCATTGGCTAACTGCATGGGGCTTTATTCCACTCTATGTGAACTCCCAGTTCATCGCCGTGGGCAAAGTGAGTGCTGCATCCTTTCAAAGAATAAAGCTAGTTAAGGACACTTTCCCCTTCCTGAAATCATGTTGGCTGCCTTGGTTCATCTGTACACTATGCCTTTACATGTTGTTCATGAAGAGTGTGCAGTGCTCTGACAAAAGATATCAAGCTGACAGCAGTGAAATTTGCTAGAGCACCAGAGAGGACTTTCCCAACTAATGACATTGTATTAGTCACTTGCTGGTCCTCTGGTATCCTGCCAAAGCAATGAATTCTTAAGGAAGACTGCGTCTCCTGTTTTCCTCCCAAGCACCATGATCCTCCTGTAGGTTGTTTGGGCCTGGTGCTTTAATTATTTTGCTGTCACCAATAAGGTGTAGCTGCTCCTGTACTATCCCTCATAAATCATCTTTTCATTTAGACAAATTCTTCCTTAGTAAAGAACATTAACGTCTGTTTAGCTGAATTTTTGTTGATTCTCTTTGGCTTTTTTGTCACTTTTTACCTTTACGTTTTTGTTGCATAAATATGAATCATGTTTTCCTCTTTCTTCTTCTGTTAGATTTTTCTTGACAGTGGGAAAATCCAGCTGACCTTTTTCATTTCATTCTTCATTATCTCTAGATTTTTTTTATTTTGGGGGAGGAAGGGGGGGCGTTAAGCTTCCAGTTTTTGCACATGCCCTGACATTCAGTGAGATCATCTCCACACTTCATCAACTGCTTTATGCTGGGTCAGGATTCTGTGCAGCACCTCTCATTTCTCACAATGATCACATCAATAGGATCATTGCTGCTGGATGGTTGACACATGTTGCATTATACGTGGTTTGTTAATATGAAATAAGACTGTTTAATTATTTTTATTACAAGAAATGGCACAGTGGTACAATAGTTTTTCTACTGGGTCAAGAGTATACGAGAGAGATTTTACTAAGAACTGCAGTCTGAATGCAAAATAGTCTCTAGCCATATGGCTTGCTGAAGAAATTGTGTAATGAAACCCTTCTATACTCTGTGCTTTCTCTTTGTGACCCTACAGTTGATGGCCGCATAATTGAAATGCTTTATAATTAATGTTCTGGTCATTTTACAGAGAGCCTTTATTACACGAAAATTTCCTATTACGCCTTCTCATCTATCAGTAGACCTCTGTGACATTTCTAATCTAGCTAAAGGTAGCCCTTTGTCATTATTACTTTGATAAACTCCTTTACTACAGGACTTCCTAGTCTAGGACCCAATGCTGCAACTTTGAAACTAATGAGAGTTTTGCCATTGACTTCATTGGAAGCAGGACCAGAATGAATTACTGTAGCCTTCTTGGTATTCTGTGTTTTTTATTTATTTTCTTAAAATAAAAGATGAGCATCTTTATTTTCCTAATCTTTCTTTTTGCTAACAGCTATCTATAAAGTTTCTGCACTCTTTTTGTATCACTCATTGTTCCATTATCTAGATTAAACTTAATCACATTCGGTTTGATATTTGCTAGCTTTCTTTTTCTCCTATCTATTTAATCTAACTACCTTACTAAGTTTTTATAGGCAGGGATTTTGTGTATGCCTCATGTATGTAATGTTAGCATATTTCGGGGGCTAGTGCAGTACAAATAGTTATAGAATATTCTAGCCATGAATGTCCGTTATCAATAAATATACGTATTTATAAGCATTTCTATAGCATGCAGCACCATACTATAGTATCTGAGTACTAAATTTGCTTCTTTTTTATTTAACTTGATGTTTCAACCTCAATTAACTGCAATTTACAAACATGCTAATAAAAATAAATACTACTCATACATCCTTGGATTTTGCAATTCTCTGTTATGCTCCCCAGGTTCACAGCAGAACAGGAAGTTGATCTGAAAGATGTTTTGAAGGGTCTTGGAATCACAGAAGTATTCAGCAGAAATGCTGATCTCACTGCAATGTCTGGTAAGACGCTCTTGTTTCCAGTCTTTCACAATAGAGCATAAAGTCTTGACGTTATTGAGAGAGAGAACAAAAAAGGACTGCGAAATTTGTTTTTGCCAATAATATAGTAGGTTTTTGTGACCCTGCAGCATTCTTTTAATATCTGACAGCGTGCATTTATCACTGAATTGTGAACTTTCCAAGAACAGTTTTGAGAGAGATTATTTTACAAGCTTTACCAATCTGTGGGTTTTACCTTTGCTTAAGAACCTCTACTCCTGGTGTTAAGTGGCAATGCTTCTGTTGCATGAGTAAAGAGAAAAAGGAACATTATGCAAAAGGTGGATGCCACTGGCATGATGAACAATATTGAGGCCTCTTATACACATGGCCTTAATGGTTCAGTGGATTTGTTTTTTATCTCGTAGCCTGAATTCAAACAGCAAGTGACTTGTCATCTCTTACCCCAGGGGCCATCTGTCCACAGCATACAGCTATCATAAGGTTAATCATCTTCTGTGTAGAAGAAGCATTGGAAAAGAAAAGTTTTTAAGATTAAGGCACATGAGCACAAATAACTACATCCGCTGCATGTCTGTTCAAGCCAGTTGTCAGCATTTCACTTTCATACCTACCAAAATCCTTTAAATTTAAAAATTCATTTCAAATAGACTCAGCAAAAAGAGCTGGGTTGGTTTTTTTTTTTTTTAAATGAACGTGAAGTCCAGGAAAGGTGTTGAGCAGACAACTGCAGGAAGTGACAGAGTGCCGTCCTTCTCTGAGGAAATTACTCCCTTACACGCAACAGTAGCAGGCAGTTCTGTAGCACAAGCTCCCCCATACTGAGTCCTGACCTGACGGATGAGAAACTGATTCAGTCTCCAGGCTTATTTGGTCTCTACTTTCTAGCTATCAGCTATTGCCAATTAGCTGACCATGATGGTTTAATGGATTCTAAGGCCAGAAGGGACCATTATGATCATCTAGTCTGACCTCCTGTGTAACACAGGCCATAGAACTTCCCCAAAAATTACTTCTAGAGCATATCTCTTGGTACAATGTCCAATCTCTATTTAAAAATTGCATTGATGGAGAAACCATTGGAACAATTTACCAGTTACTCTCACCATTAAAAATTTATGCCTTCTTTTCCAGTCTAAATTTGTCTAGCTTCAACTTCAGCCACTCGTTCGTGTCATACCATTCTCTGCTAGATTGGAACACTCATTATTAAATATTTATTCCATGTAGGTGCTTAAAGACTAATCAAGTCACCCCTTCTCTTTGTTAAGCTTAATTGACTAAGGCCATAGCTGCAGGATGGGAGGGTGGGGGCTATATCCTGGGAACTCTGAAAAAGATTTGGGGATCAAGGTGAATAATCTGCTGAACATGAGCTCCCAGTGTGGTGCTCTGGCCAAAAGGGCTAATGCAATCCTTGGATGCATAATCAGGGGATTTCCAAGTAGGAGTACAGAGGTTATTGTACCTCTGTATTTAGCACTGCTAGGACTGCTGCTAGAATACTGTGTCCAATTCTGGTGCCCGCAATTCAAGAAGGATGTAGAAAAGTTGGAGAGGGTTCAGAGAAGAGCCCCGAGAATGAACAAAGGATTAGAAAACATGCCTTATAGTGAGACACTCAGGATATACGTTCTTTGTTCCTAGATGTATATACATTTATGTGTAGCCTTATTAAAATGCATATTGTTCAATTGTGCCCAGTTTTATTAAGCAATCCAGATCTCTCCGAATCAGCAACTTTTCTTCTTTATTTACCACTCCCCTACTTTTTGTGCCACCTGCATACAAATCACTGAAACTTTGGTTTCTTCCAGGTTATTGATTTTTTTTTTTTTTTTTTTAAAAGGCATAGGGCCAAGAACCAACCCCTGTGGGACCTCACTGGAAATAGACCCACTTGATGATGATTCTCCATTTACAGTTATTTTTTGAAACCTATCATTTAGCCACTTTTTAACCCATTTAATGTGTGCCATGTTAGTTTTATATCATTCTAGTTTTTAATCAAAATGTCATGCAGTACCAAATCAAACACCTTTCAGAAATCGAAGTATATTACATCAACGCTATTATCTTTATCAACCAAATTTGTAATCTCATCAGAAAAAGATATCAAGTTAGTTTGACAGAATTTGTTTTCCAGAAATCCATGTTGATTTGCACTAATTACATTACCTTCCTTTAGTTCCTTATTTAAGTCCTATAGCGGCTGCTCCATTATTTTCCCCAGGATCGATGTCAAGCTGACAGGCCTATAATTACCCAGGTCATCTCGTTTACCCTTTTAAAAAAATTGTCACAACATTAGCTTTCTTCCAGTTTTCTTGAACTTCCCCAGTGCTCCAAGACTTACTGAAAATCAACATTAATGATCCAGTGAGTTCCTTGTTGTAATTTACATTTATATAGCTCTGTCTCCCTTGTCCCAGAACACTTCACTGGTCTTAACAAACTGATACACAATCTATACCAAACTTCAGTGTGGTGTGGACATTAGGAATTGGACTGTGGCAAGAAAACAGCCATTATTACTTTGTCACTGCTATCCTGGGCTGGATTTGAGCTGTTAAGCCATATCCAGCACCCAGACTCCAGAGCCACCCAGTGCCTACAGAAATACTGGTTGAGTTGTTCCTGCTGTGGCCTTCCGCTTGCAATCCTTATTCTACATTAGCTCTGCAGTTGTGGGGGGTTTTTGTTTTGTTTTTTTTTAATATACCTTGGTTGTCCTCAGGGGAGCCCACTGTCCTTCCACCCAGGAAGCTGTAGCCCAGGGGTTCTCAAACTGGGGGTTGCAAGATTATTACATGGGGGTTGCAAGCTGTCAGCCTCCACCCCGAAACCCCACTTCACCTCCAGCATGTATAATAGTGTTAAATATATATTTTAAAAAATTAATTTATAAAGGGGGTTGCACTCAGAGGCTTGCTGTGTGAAAGGGGGTCACCAATACAAAAGTTTGAGAACCACTTCTGCAGCCCTTCTGGGTTGCTGCTTAATCACCCAGATGGATACCTGAGTCATGGGAAGTCTCCTTTCTCTATCACCTACTACAGAGAATCAGAGCCAAGTGAAGGTTTTCAAACAACAACAGCAAAAAGTTTTAATCTGAAACTTTCACCAGAAATGTTAAGGTTTTGTTTTCCAAATGTTCCCTTTTTGCAAAGTTAGATATTTTTAAAAAAATAAATAAAAATTGGTTCACTTTTCCTTCATCAGCTTTCTCTTTCTTTTCCTCCAGCCCTCTGGCCCACCCTGTCTGTCTGTCTTTCTCCATTACATAAAATGGAAAAGGGAGGGGGCAGGAAATATAAAAATGAATATACAAAAAATTGTGCCTTTTTAAAAACCTGTGGAATGAATTTTCCACATTTTTCGTGAAGCATGTCTTCCCTTGTTTTGATGACCTGTAGTGGAAATGCTGATCCCACAGTAATCTGTAGCTCTAACACAAGAAAAATCTTAAAATGAATGTATCAAAGATAATTTTGGAAGTTCACTTAACATGTTGGGTGGTGGTAGGACTGGCCCTCCCTCCCAGTCTGTCTGTGATGTAGTATCCAATAGTGCAATGTAGCATGTCCCTTTATTTCACTCCATATACAACACAGAGGCATAAACATCAGTGAGCAGCTCTGCACACAGGAGTGCAACAGATGGATTGAATTTGTTTGTGTTTAATCCATGAGATTAATTATTTGTTCAAAGATTTATGTTTTGTACAATTATGTCTTACGAAAGCAAGAGAGAGTTTAAGACCACATATATATCTTGCTTGGACAATTTAACTTTGCTATTAAAGGCACAGATGCACTATATTTATGGCCTATTACAACAATCTGTAACCCCCAATAACCCCCCTTTTGTGTCCTGTGACTAGAGAAGTGTTAATGGGCAACTTCACCTTCACTGGTCTCTTAGCATATGTGTTAACTACATATGATAAACAATCTATTCCACCGTGGATTTAATTCTGAGGCTCTGAGGGCTTGCCCATGTTTAAAATGCTATGGTTTAGACACTAGCTACAGCAAGGGGAGGGGTTCTCTCAATGGCTAGATAATCCACCTCCTGGAGAGGCAATAGCTAGGTTGACAGAAGAATTCTTCCATCCACCTAGCACCATCAATGGGATGCAACACCATCTTCTGAGGGTCCCTAGCCTCCGTTTGCCAAAAGCTGGGAATGGACAACTCACTTGATTGCCTGCTCTGTTCATTCCCTCTGAAGAACCTGGCATTGGCCACTGTCGGAAGACAGGATATTGGGCTAGATGGACTGTTGGCCTGACCCAGTATGGTCATTTTTATGTTCTTAGGACTGGTTGGCTTAACTATGCTGCTCGTAGTGGGACTTTTCACAACCCTCACCAATGTAGTTAAAACAACCTAATTTTCTTGTGCACACCAGGTGTGAGACTCTTTCCCAGACCTTAAGAGCTCTGTGTAGCTCAAAAGCCAGGGTTGGTCTGCACTGGGAACTTATTTTGGCATAGCTACGTCTCAGGGGGTGTAAAAAATCAGCACCTCTGAGATGTAACTAAGCCGACCTAACCGCCTTAGTGTAGACAGTACTTGGTTGACCCAAGAATTCTTCCATTGGCCTAGCTATTGCCTCTCAGAGAGCTGGATCACCTATGCCGATGGGGAACCCCTCCTGTCAGCACAGGTGGTGTCTACACTGAAGCGCTACAGCAGCCAAGTTGCAGTGATGCAACTCTGCCAGTGTAGCGTTTTAAGTGTAGACATAGCCTTGTCTCTTTCATTACAGAAGTTGGTCCAATAAAAGATATTACCTCACCTATTTAAAGATTAAGTTGTTCATATTGGTATGTAAAGCATTAAGTACAGCAATGATTAATGTTGCTGCACTCTAATTTTTCCCACTGAATGTCCGAGGAGATGTCTAAGGACATTCATAGTTTGCCTATTTCTTAATTTAATAAAGTAATAGAGACAAACTTTTGAGAGAGCTTTTTGTAAGTTCAAAAGTTTGTCTCTCACCAACAGAAATTGGTCCAATAAATGGTAGTGCCTCACGCACCTTGTCTCTGTAATGTCCTGGGACCAACATAGCTACAACACTGCATACAGCCATCAAGCATAAGCATTCCTTAGGGTTTAAGACTATCATGAGCTTGTAGATGGCATTTTTCTTACTCCAAAGGATTTCTTTTGGTAAATACATTGGTCAGCTCAAATATTTAATCAAATTGTGGAAAGATTCTCAACTAGAGTAACTGAAATTACACTAGATGGAATGGAAAATTATAGGCTATGCCAGCCAATGGATAGAAGGGGGACTATTATAGGAGTGATATGTAAAAGAAAGACTTCTAGCTATGTAGATTATTAGAAGTGTTCATCAGAATATTTCCATTATAATTGACTAACTGTTTTTGCATATAGCACTTACTGCTGAGAATTTACTTGTTCCACATGACAGAGTGGGTGTAGCCTAGAGCTGGCTCAGCACTCTGAACTTCCTAAGGGTCTCCCCATCTGCTGAATAGGGAGATAATTGATTAGTTCTGGATGATTAACCAGTCAATAATGTGATTCAGTTAGTCTGCTATGGACCATTAAATGGGCAACGGGAAAGTAAGGGGGAAAAGAGCTGGATGGAAAGGTTAGGAATCTGAGAAATGAGACTTTTCTCTCCCTGCCCCCCTCACCCCGCCATCTAAGGGATATGCTCAAGCTTCGGAAAAGCCATATGGTAATAGGACATGAAGCTGCATGATATATTGTAAATAAAATGCACTGTAGTGAACTTTATGTAAGGGTGTGTGGAGACTGTTTGCAAAGAGAAATTCAGAGTGAGGGAGCACACACACACACCCCCCATGACATGCCAAAACGCTGCAGTTCATTCTTCAGAAAATTCATTTTATTTAAGTCTGAATACTTTCCTATGAGTGGTCACTTTACAGGAAGACTGCCTCTGGATTAGTGATGCAAATAAACCATTTAGACAAACTTTTTGGTAAAGTGCAAAAAGTAATAATCACATGTGAACACTTCACATATTATATTTTTGAGATCTTTCTATTAATAGCTGTTATGTCAATACCTAAATGAGTGAGAGTTCTGCTTAATCCATAAGATAAACAGATGCTTTGTGACAGATGTGCTACAAATAATACAGTGGAGGCTATTTCTCCCTGCTTTCAAGACAACAGCAGCATTTCTGAAAGCTTAGAACTGAAGCCTAAAGCTTGTACAGTTCTTAGCAGTCTCCTGTAGGTTTTACCACATATGATCCCATAGGAAATCAGTTGGGGCTTTTGTTGAAGAGATGCTGAGCAGTTGAACTGCGAGAGCTGGTTCAGTTCAGAGCCAACCTAGCTCATCTTGAGTTAATGAGACGTATTGGAGTCATGTGATAGGCAGGGCTGTCTTTCCTCTCAGTTGTTTACATTAGCATTGGAACCATTATCTTTTGTTATGAGAGAGAGTTGACATAAATGAAGATCAACTACAAGAATATTCCCACAGCCTTTTCTTATGGTGGTGATTCAGTGTGTTCAGTTAATGACTTATTTGATTGCAGGTATTGTGTACTAAGGGTTATGTCATGGAAGGCTTCAGAAATAGAGAAGGTTTTTCAATGATTGGCTTCTTAGTTTAAATTTTGCACGTTGATTTATTTCCCTGTTATGAAAAAAGAAAAGGAGTACTTGTGGCACCTTAGAGACTAACCAATTTATTTGAGCATAAGCTTTCGTGAGCGATAGCTCACTTCATCGGATGCATACTGTGGAAAGTGTAGAAGATCTTTTTATATACACACAAAGCATGAAAAAATACCTCCTCCCACCTCACTCTCCTGCTGCTAATAGCTTATCTAAAGTGATCACTCTCCTTACAATGTGTATGATAATCAAGTTGGGCCATTTCCAGCACAAATCCAGCACAAATCTGGATTTGTGCTGGAAATGGCCCAACTTGATTATCATACACATTGTAAGGAGAGTGATCACTTTAGATAAGCTATTAGCAGCAGGAGAGTGAGGTGGGAGGAGGTATTTTTTCATGCTTTGTGTGTATATAAAAAGATCTTCTACACTTTCCACAGTATGCATCCGATGAAGTGAGCTATCGCTCACGAAAGCTTATGCTCAAATAAATTGGTTAGTCTCTAAGGTGCCACAAAAGTACTCCTTTTCTTTTTGCGAATACAGACTAACACGGCTGTTACTCTGTTCCCTGTTATGAATATTCTATTAATTTCCCAGCTCTCAATTTTATTCTCTCGTGTCTATGTGGATATGAGATATTTCACCATGTTTATCCCCACCCCCACCCCCCCACCGTTCCTCAGACGTTCTTGTCAACTTCTGGAAATGGCCCACCTTGATTATCACTACAAAAGGTTTTTTTTCCCCCGCTCTCCTGCTGGTAATAGCTCACCTTAAGTGATCGCTCTCGTTACAGTGTGTATGGTAACACCCATTGTTTCATGTTCTCTATGTATATAAATCTCCCCACTGTATTTTCTACTGAATGCATCCAGTGAAGTGAGCTGTAGCTCACGAAAGCTTATGCTCAGATAAATTTGTTAGTCTCTAAGGTGCCACAAGTACTCCTTTTCTTTTTGTGTGAGTATATGTACAGTGTAGGTCTAATCCAGTGTGTGTGTATTTTTTCTGTAATATATTGTGTTGCTGGGGTGGGGTGGAAAATAGTTAAAGATTGTACTAACTAGGAGTGTAAGGGCCTATTGCCAGGCCCTTCTATGGTCTGATCCTACTGCCATTGAAGTCAATAGCAATGACTTCAGTAGGAGCTGGATCAGATTCATCCTGAATTGCTGGGATGGGAGAGAGCACACAAGAGGGAGAAAGCAAAGGCTCAGTCCCTCTCTCAGTGAACTCAGAGTCAATTACATCATTTCCATTGGCCTCACTAGGTATGAAGATGAATCCTTGGTGATCACTGGTGGTGATTCTATTGCAATACCATCTGACATTTAATTTTTAAAGTCAGGATGGAAAGAAAATATGCATGAAAAATATGGGCCTGATTATGCAAGCTCCTTCCCAGAAGTTATAGCATCTTTCAGCATTGGTTCAAAATGCAGAAGCAAATAACTACTCTCTGCTTGTAATGTTACATCCTTTCCTTTCCAACTTTTGGTCTGCCTTGTCTATTTAGAGTTTAAGCTCTTCAGGGTATGGACTGTCTCTTTTATTCTGTGCTTATATGAAACCTAGCAATGAGGGCTCTGTCTCAGTTGGTGTTTCTAGGTGCTACTGTGATTCAAATAATAGTTTAAATAAAAATATAAACAAGGAAAAGGCTGTTTAAAACCAAGATGGGGGAAGAAGTCATTGCAGTTGAATTTGTTCTTTGCCTTCAGGTCTTGGAGGTGTTTTTTTAATAATAAAGCTTCTTTTTTAAAAGCTTCACTTTTTACTAACCCACTTTAAAATGTCTCCTTTTTTTTTTCTTCCCCTCCCCCCAGATAGCGAAGAGCTTTACCTTGCTAAAGCAATTCACAAGTCGTTCCTAGAAGTTAATGAGGAAGGTGCCGAAGCTGCTGCTGCCTCAGGTATCTGACTCTGAAAACAGGAACTCAATTATGGGTCTGGCTGTCCTATATTAATTAGTATTTTAAAAATGTCTTGGTGCGGAGCCGAAAAGCTGAGCGCAATACAGCATGAGGATGTAGTCTGGCAAGTGTCCCTCCTTCCCGGAGAGGATGCTGGAAATTGAAAATGCCAACATTTTCTTGATATGAGTGTGTCATAAAGTGTCAAGTGCTCAGTGGAAAATATTGCTCCTTTCTCCCATTTCCTTTCTAATGAGAGGTGGGAGGGTACGTGCTGCATTTTTGAAGATAGATTTTCTTTCTGAAACTTGAATCTTGGCAATTTGGAATGGTTGTGGTTATTTTATTTTCCCCATCTTGTGTGATTTGCTAATTGAGAAGGTCTGTGTGTTGTCTCCAAAATGGTTAGAAGTACCTCAGAGACATTGTTGTGTTTTAATAAGCACTTAAATGGGGATGTGAGCTGGGATGCAATAACTGGAAAAGGCTAGCTTGCCAGCAGTGATGCTTCAGGGGCCAGATGGTGAAGATGCTTGGTTGTCACAGGCAAATCTTGACTCTCCCTCTTGCAAATGAGTTACTTCATTTGCCAACTTGCTTGCATTATTATGTGATTTCTCTCCATAAGTACTTGTACTATTCTTCGAGCAAGAGAAAAGCAGCATCCTTTATAGTCAATCCCAGTGATTCTTTCGAGCTTAGCATTTAACATTCATGTGGGCAGAGATTATTGGCATGCATAGGTGTTTTTTTTAATTGCCAATGCAGTCAAAATGAAAAAGTTAATAAAACACTGTAAATAATAAAGCCCTAGTGAAAACCTTAGAAGATTTCCAAATATAAGAAAATACCAAATGGCCAAAGTCTGCCGGTCTCCTCATCTATTTTGCCTTTAACTTTATTCTTTAAAACAGAGTAAACAACAAAGAGCTAAATTAAAAATGGCAAGGTCAGCCCACACTCTTAACTCTTCTATCTAATAAGCAGTTAATGTGAGTACCAGGGTCAGGCTTAGAGCTCTGTCTAGCACAATAATGCATTTTCTACTGTAATGCATTTTCCTTTGAAAGGGAATGGCCTTCATTATCCAGGGGTTCTGCCTTTTTGTAAATTATAAGCTGTTTCATCATCACTGGAAATAAATTGTGCCATTGCCCATTGTTAATCCTTCTCCGAGCATACATAGACATGTAATTACTTTGGAAGCCTGCTTCCTTTTAGATTAGAAGTGTCATGCTATTTGTTGGTGACAGTGCAGTCATGTAGGCTTTAATCCCTATTCATGGGCTTTACAAATATCACGTGTGAAGAAGTTAACATGCTGTATAGAGGGAGAGCATGGGGAAGATAAAGCAATACCTGACATGCTGCTTGTGTGTGTCCTCTCCCCGTTAGGAATGATTGCCATTAGTCGAATGGCTGTGCTGTACCCGCAGGTTATAGTCGATCATCCATTTTTCTTTCTGGTCAGAAACAGGAGAACAGGTAAGTGTATGCAGTTTCCGAGCTGCTTTCTCATTGTTTACAGTGAATCCCCATCAGACCCATGCAGTAGAAGCGCTCTGTTTTGGATCAATAAACTGGTCTCAGAGAGTAATTTTTTCTTTACTTTCTGCTCTGCAATGCTTTTGTGTTGAGGGATTTTAACTAATCTCTCATAACGCACATTCCTTTAACACTCCTCCCAACCCCAACCTCACACAGGAATAGCCTGAAAAATATTATTGCTCTTTTTTGGTAAGGGATCGTTGGAAAAATTCACCAATAAACTTACTGAGGGCTGAGGCAAATTTGTCATTGTAATCTTAAACAATAGCTCTATGTTTGACTTCATCAGGGGACACAGTCCTGAATCCCCTTGTGCAGTCAGCATTCTTTGAACATACCCTCTGACTTCAGTAAGAGCTTCGCTTTAGTAAGTCCAGCAGAACTTGCCCCAATACTAAGTGATTTCCAGAAAGGACAGATATTGCAGTTATGAATAATTCTCTGGTTCCACTGGTATATATTCTGTGGCAGGCAATGATGAGAACAGTACTTGCTGGCAATACAGCCTCTGATGAAGCAATGTTTTGGTTTGATATTTGTAATTCGTTCTTGGTAATGTCATGGACGTGACTGGATAACAAACAGCATGTTACTATGTGGCCACACAGGAGCTGGAGCTGTCTGTTATGACATCTCGCCTAGTCTGGAGCAAAATTCAGTCGCTGCAGGTCACAAGGGTTTTCGTGCATCTGAGATCAGTCTGGCCCAGCATGTGCAAGATCTGCTTTCTTATTGTTAAACATTCATATTGCAGTACTGCCTAGAGTTGGGGGCCCATTGTGCTAGGTGCTGTACAAACATTAAAAGCCTTTGTCTCAAACCTTGCATATGGTGAGCTAGGTGTGTCAGAGACGCCCTACCAATGTACTGTCCAAGCGGATTAAGCTACAGTGAACTAGACTCTCATTACTTCTGAATGAGGGCATCCACACAGGGTTTAATACACGATAACTTATGTCCATTTACTGAGTGTCCCCTTAGGGACCCTTCCAGAGAGATGGGGAAGGGGAATCTGATGGGCGTCACAGAAGGCTACAAAACCCTCAATCTGATAGTGTGTAGTGAGCAATTTATGCACTGAAGACGTGCTATATGTGGGGACTGAATGACTGAGGACAGTAGTACTTGTATATACAACTTTTTGCCTCTTTGTATCCTTCAAATGAGAAACAAGTCCAGTAAAAGACCAAAGTTTCATTCTTTTTGGAGTCATTCGGAGTCTTGCCAGGGAATTCAATGGTAGCAGAAACATGAAATTATCATGAAAGTTGCCTGTGGGCAGATGTCCACATTTCAGTTGATCCTTCTTGAGATCCTCCACCTAGAAGCCAAGGACTGAATGGATGTGGACACTGAACTACCCATTGACATCAGTGATGGCCCCTCTAAAGCCGAATGAAGTCAATATGCATCTTTCTATTGATTTCAGGGGCTTTGGAGCAAGCCTCTGGAGTGTGTTGAGGTGCATTGTCAGGGCAATGGAGAAGTTTTCACTGCTTCTGTCTGCACTGTACCTGTTCTGAGTACAAACAGAGGAACTCATTCTCCAAGGCTATCAATCCATCACCTCTCATGGATACTAAACTCAGACGTGTGCGTGTGTACGTACATACATGTGCGCACACAATTTATAAACATTGTGCCCTATAAAATCTGTATCCTTATCAGATGATGAATAAATCACGAATAACTTCAAACAATGGAGGGTGGTTTAGAAGTGTGTGTCCTTCTTTGTGGTTCTAATTTGTGTGTTCTCTCATTTGGTTCAGGTACTATCTTGTTCATGGGAAGAGTCATGCACCCAGAAGCAATGAATACAAGTGGCCATGACTTTGAAGAACTTTAATAATGCCACACACTAAAAAGGAGGGAAATAAGCACACTGAGTTTATAATTGATATATTTAAGGTTTGCCGTGTTTTACAATGTACCTTAAGACACTGTTTAAATACTTCCATATTTAACATGGTTTAAGTTACAAGCCAAGTTTATGGAGGAAAGCTTTCAGTATTAAAATAATGGTTCTGTTGCTGTCATTGTGATTGCTGTGTCAGTCCTTAAAATAAAATTGTATACATGTCAACAGCTGTGTTTCTTATTTTAGTGAATTGTACTGCAAAAGTTTAATTCGTAAGTACTATATTTGTTACACCTCAAAGCTATCATGATCAGTAAGACCAGACTAGAATGTCTACAGTTTTTTAAATATTACCAGTGGCAAAACTTGATAAATTATTCATCCAGTTTTATTAATTATTTGAAAAATGTAGTCTCTCTTGAAATATTTGCAAGCAGATTGTAATGTCTTGTAATTCATTCATTATTTGAATGCTCTTATGCAAATCTTTTTAACTCTCTGGATTGATTGTGAACTGTTCTGAAAGTATTTAGTATTCACTGTGCTGGTTCGTTGTGATGGTTCAGATAAGACTTGTGGGGTGAAATCCTGACCTCTTCGATGTCAGTGTAAAACACCCACTGACTTCAATGGGGCTAGGAGTTCGTGCGTGGTGACATATAATCTGTTGGATAACTGTGGTAGCCCTTCTTCTGTGAAGACTCCCACATGTGAATCTAAAATGCTGTTTTTATGAATACTCCTGCATGTGACTTTAAAAATTCACTTTCCATGAATGCTGATGCCAGTAAAACTCAAATTGCATGAATGTTTGTGAATAGTGAGCACAGAGCATGACTGAACTGAAATCATTTACATAGTCACATAAATATTTGTGGATATTTTCCCGCCTCGCTCCTCCCCCACCCCAATGTTTGCCTGGCTCTACTCACTAATTCTATCTCCACAGCTCTCTCACAGTAGTGAGCAACAAGAGCATTTCTACAAAAAAGGCTCTTTCACATAATCCTAAAATGTGTGAAAATGATGTTCAGTTTGTGAAATAAATGTCTAATGAAATCTAATCCTCTTTCTTCCTAAACTTCTTACTGAGAACAAAGTGCCAGATGGAACATAATGATACATGCCACACTCTAAATATGAGGTGGGATAATAAATGCCACACCCACTCACAGGAAGGAAGAGAAAGTACCCGCCAGTGCCAGACGTTAACATATAATTATCACTTCCCACATTGTGTAAAATATAAAATGAACTGTAATTCCTAACAAAGGTGAAAGGGAAAAAAGAAAGAAGGTGGTAGGGCTGGAATCCAGTCTATGGCAGAAAATACAGTCTGTGGGTAAGAGGCAATGTGGTTCCTTCTTCCAGTCAATAGGAATTTTGCCTTTGAATTCAGTGGGAGCAAGCTGAGGCCTAATTTCTGAAAAAGGTATTGGCTGAGCTTTAGGTGGAATCATTCACATAATTTCCTGGTATATTTTCAGTTTAAACCAAGCCCTCGCAGGCACTTCTTACATGCTGTACAAGGGAAAGAACGTCCAAAACTTGACACTTCATTGTTCGTGGGACTCTCTCTCATGCTCCCAGGCTCAAAGCTTGAGCCTAGTGCTCAGGCCAAAGAGCTTGATGAGTGCTGGGAAGAAGCGTTGAGAGCAACGAAAGGAAACTTAACTGAGCACGCACCTCCTAAGCCGGACTGCAGGATGACGCTCTCCATGGAGGCTAGTTACAAATGCCTCATGGAAACTGGGCAGGAGGATCCATTGAGTGGCTGATACCCGCCCCCCCCCCCCCGCACCTCAGGCTGACCGAGCCATTTGAGCAACTATCTAGCAGCACCTTCTGCAGTGGAACTACCCCAGTACTGCTACAAATTGGCCTCACAAAATTTCTTTATGTATTGTGTTCTGGACTCTGAGTAAGAATTTACAACCTCAATATCGCCTCCACAGAGAATCCTATTTCCTAATCAGCCCCCAAATTAACTCAGAAATTGGAATTTATATTTTCATAGATTCCAAGGCCAGAAGAGACCATGGTGATCATTGAGTCTGACTTCCTGTATACTTTGTTTCCTTGGTCCTGCCTTAGCACAGGGGGCTGGACTTGTTGACTTCTCACGGTCCCCTCCACCTTATATTTCTGTGATTCTATGATAACACAGGCCATAGAACTTCATGCAATAGTTCTTAGAATTTTCCCTTTGGAAAAACATCAAAGCTTGATTTTAAAATTGCCAGTGATGGAGAATCCACCATGACCCTCGGTAAATTGTTCCAATGGTTCATTACCCTCACTGTTTCCTTGTTTCCAACCTGACTTCTATCCATTGTATTGTGTTAAACCTTTCTTCGCTAGATTGAAGAGCCCATTGTCACATATGTTTCCCCATGTAGGTACTCGTAAACTGAGCTCAAGTCACCCCTTAGCCTTCTCTTTAAGTTAAATAGATACTCAAGGAGCTCAATCAGTATAGGGCATGTTTTTCTAATCTTGTAATCATTCTTATGCCTGTTCTCTGAACTCTCCCATTATCAACATCCTTCTTGAATTGGGGACATCAGAACTGGACACACTGTTCCAGAAGTGATCACACCAGTGTCAAATACAGAGGTGAAAATGACCACCTACTCAGTATTCACATTTATGCATCCAAGGATCGCATTAGCCCCTTTCGCCAGAGCATTGCACTGGAAACTTATGTTCAGCTGATGATCCACCATAACCCCCTTTTCAGAGTAACTGCTTCCCAGAATAGAGTCCCCTTTCCTGTAAGCATGGCCTACTTTCTTTGTTCCTAACTGTGTAAATTTTAAATTTAGCCATACTAAAATGTATATTGTTTGCTTGCACCTATCTTAACAAACGATCCAGAACCCTTTGTTTCCAAGACCTGTCCTACCTATTATTTACCACTCCCCCAATTCTTGTCATCGGCAAACTTTATCAGTGATTTTATGTTTTCTTCCAGGTCATTGATAAAAATGTTAAATAAGATGGAGCCAAGAACTGGTTCCTGCAGAACCCCACTGGAAACACAACTGCTTGATCATGGTTCCCCATTTACAGTTACATTTTGAGACCTATCAGTTAGTGAGCTTTTAATTCATTTAATGTGCACCCTGTTAACGTTATATCATTCTAGTTTTTTAATCAAAATAGCATGCGGTGCCAAGTCAAATGCTTTACAAAAGTCCAGGTATATTGTATCAGCACTGTTACCTTTATCAACCAAACTTGTAATCGCATCAAAAAAAGATGATGTTAGTTTTGGCAGGATCTATTTTCCATGAAACCAGGCTGATGGGCTCTGATTATATTACCCTCTGTGCAAGTTACCTGGACCTGCTGATTTTAAAGTGTTTAAATGTACTAGCTGCTGTTAACATCCTCCTGAGATACCAGTGAAATGGAATGTATGCTCATATAACATGACATCATTTTTCCCCTAATACATAACTGAAATATTTATTGAAAACTTGTGCATTTTCTGCATTACTATTGATAATTCTACCATTTCCATCTAGTACGACCAATACCATTACTAGGATTCTTTCTGTTTCTAATATAGTTAAAATCGTCCTTATTGTCCTTCATTCTGCTGGTCATAGATTTCTTCTTGTGTCCCTTTGCGTCCCTTATCAATTTTCTAGAATTCATAGCTTCTGATTTATATTCATTACTATCTGGTTCTGTTTCTTCCATTTGTTATATATTATTGCCTTCACTGCCTTCGTTTTCCTTCTAAACCAGGTTATTTTTTAACCAATATGACTTTCTTCCATGAACTGTGCTATTGTGGCTTTTTCGCTATCTAATAAAGTGTTAAACAACTTAGTCATTCACATTTTTCTGACTAATTTCTTCCTTCCTGATAAATTGGCTCATAATTGTTTTCAGCTTTGTGAAATTGGCCCTTTTAAAGAACCAAGTATATATATTATTGGTCTGGACTTTATACTGTTTACACATTATAAATGTGATCAAATCTTGATCACTTGTACCTAAGCTACCATAATTTTTTAGTTCTATGATCAGTTCCTCTTAATCTGTCAAGATGAGTTCTAATATAGAATTTCCCCATGTTGGATGCAACACTTTTTTGAGTTAGGAAATTTTCATCTATAATATTTAGAAATTCCAAGGATCTTTTAGAACTGGCTCCATGAGACCTCCAGCATATGTCACTCAGATTGAAGTCCCCCATGATCATGCAGCTTTTTTCCCTACACATTATAGATAAGTGCATAAGGAGCCAATCCTCCTTTTCCCGAGTGTGATTTGGTCTGTAGCAACATCAGCTAATATTCCATCTTGTGCTTTATCTGTTAGGACGTTGATTCATAAGCATTCAAGATAATTTTCTTCATTTTATGCTTGTTTTTTTCATATATCAAAAAAATAAGATAATTGTACTTTTGTTGGTGAATCAGAAGAGACTTCTTTAAAAACAAAACTTTCCAAGTTAATGGCCAAATTCAGCTCTAGTGTAAGTAGAAGCAACTCCAGTGACATCCGTAGAGTTGGCCAATATCTGAGTTTTACCCAAGATGTACAGCCTCTATCATTTTCAGGGAAGTACTTTTCATTGTTTCTAGAATTGTTATAATACGTGTTTAAACATGCTTCAGATGTGCTAAGTAATTATGATCTTTTTGTCATTAAACCTGTGGGAGACAAGAAAATGGCTAATAGTTTATATATCAAAGGCTCTGGTTAAAAATATCTTCCAGTGCCAAACATGCGATCAAAAAGTCTGAAATACTTTTTTTTCCATTCAATACATACATCAAGTGCAAACATCTCGGGAAACCTAACAATCAAATATCAGTCTAAATGTTTGCATTATGAGCTAATAAGAAAACACTTAGTATTTTACATTCTCAAAGCACTTTACAAATTACTAATCTATTAGATGTTCTTAGTAATATTGCTTTTAGATTGTAATATTGCTGGCTCTTTCACGCTGCATTTCTATATGTTGTAGTCAATCTTGTTGACATCACCATAAAATCTGCAGCCAGGTTCAGGGATATTGATGAGAGCATTAGTCTTCTTAATTTGTTTGCATTATGTTAACATGCTACTTATGATGTTATAATGTTAGTAATGGACCAAATGTCCTCGCAAAAGCCCCACCAAAGCTGCTCTCTAGGGCTTAGGTTCCAGATCTAAAAGATGCAGCAAGGAGTAAGACTGGGAGAATGCCTGCTTTCCATATTATCCCCACTTCATTTTGGAAAGCAAGCCTGTGCATGTTAATGCTGACTGTTTCAGCTGTAACTTGCCTAGGGTCCTCCTCTGTAATATGAATAACTCCCATAAGGGAAGGGCACCAGGAGTAGCCCTTTATCGCAGTCATGGAGACAAGGCTGCTGGGTACCGTACTCAAGGTGTCTTGTGCTTGTGGTAGAGCCTCTGAAATCTAGGTCAACCTTGGGTGATCTGCAGGTCTGAGGGACCTGATTCTTGCTCCTCGTGAGGGAATGAGGCAGAAATTAACTTTCCTAGCCATTATATGAGAATAGCGGACTGTGGAAGCCTATTCCTGATATGAACAGCAGTGCACAGGAAAGAAGAGCAAACATCCCATACATAAGAACAGCCATAGTGAGTCAGACCAATGGTCCATCTAGCCCAGTATCGCATCTCCTGACAGTGGCTAGTGCCAGATGCTTCCGAGGGAATGGCCACAACAGGGAAATTGAGTGATCGATCCCCTATCGTCCAGTCCCAGCTTCTGGCAGTCAGAGGCTTCTGGACCAAGAATAGGAGGTGGGTGCTTTGGTACACAGGCTGCTTTGCCAGAGATGAAATAGTTGTTCCATGTTTCTTGAAAATACAAGAGTTTATTACTAGCTGTGTTGCTGAAAACCAAATTAATAAAGTTGTTATCCATAAGTGTTGGGCTATAGAACACAAGCTATCACTCAGCAAGAGCATCTCTAGGATAGCATATTTTTTTAGATAGTACAAACATGCTGGATATCATTGCCAAGATGTTGGGAGATGTGTATATATATATATAATTGAATCCAATGCTATCTGCTTTTGGCTTTGGCACACTTTCTCAAAAGGAAAGGAATGAGAAGAAAATGCTGAAAGTGTCATTTTTCTTCAACCCCAGGGAGTTGAGGAAATAGCTAGTAACTTGGGGATTGAATCTTGCCTATGAACACAGATCTATCATCTTGTGGAAGCACACTTTCTAGTTTATGCTGAAGTGTTGGGGACAGTACTGGGCCATTGTATGGTGTAGTATAGTTACTACAATTCTGCTGTGAGGGTGTGCTAACAAACAGATGGAGTCTGCAGTGAGACTCACCGGCCCCCAGACATGCGTATGTGGGGGACACAATAGCCCATAGTCAGAACTGCTGTTGTACCTTTCAGTGTGGTTAGCACATGAAGCTGCTGCAGGTTCAGGATGAGACTTCAATTTCCCGGGCCTCCCACCTTCCCACTACCCAACCAATATGTGGCTGAGAGCACAGCCTGGAGCATTTATTTCATAACTTTCACCCTAGCAAATAAGGAAAGAAGCCTATACGATAATGACTCATAAAAACCCAATGGTCAGGTTCTGCCTGACTGCATTCGCTCTTTGGGTGATCAGCTTATTTATGCATTCTCGGAGCTCACAGTGCGTGAAAGCATCTATTGTGTGTGAAAACATCCTCTGGTGGGGAAAAACCGCTGACACATTTTAGAGGACTCCAGCATTTTTCAAACTTAAAATGGGAATAAACAATTTGAAAGAGAGCAAACTTTAAGCTGTCTCTCTCTCTGCCCCCATTCAGTCAAATCTATGGTCTTCAAAATGTAACAGACTATGTGAATTTTTATAATGGTATTGCATTAACTGAAGAACCACTTGTCTTCAGCAAGGCTAAGGATTCCCCCAGGCTGCTAGTCCTTGGTTCGAACCACCTATGAATGTTTCTTTCCAACAGTAAAATTGTTACAGTAATCTTAGAAGTGATGGTGGTTGTTAATATTTGCATCAAAAACCGAAAACAGCCACTCAACCTGAATTCTGAGCCATTTTGCATTGTCAGTCAGCCATTTCCACTTATTTTAATCACTTAAATGTGCTAATCACTTTATAAAAAGAGGGCAACATTTTATTACTCTTTATTTGTGTCCCTAGAATAACATGTATTCTCTGCACCAGAAAGTTTGCAGTCTAATACCCCAGTCCTGTGGTAAACCCCAAGGGGAGGCCAGGGTGTGTCTGTGCAGAATAACATCACAGGATCAGCACCTATGCCAGATCACTCAAACTCCTCAACACTATGTGACAGTGGTTGAGGAAAAGAACTGTATCCACTATTGGTGAGGAGAAGGAAGAATTCCCGGAAGAAGTGGGATTTAACAAGAGATGTATCTATTTGCTTCAGTTTTCTAGGCTGGACATTTGGTTAACATTTTACCTGATTGAGGTAATAGAAAAGTATCTCCTACAGCCAGCTGAAAGATGCTAAAGGAGCTATAAACCTTTGAGAGAGACAAGAACAGAAAAAAAGTCTCCCCCTTGAGTGAACAGAAAGTAACTCTGATTCAGAGTAAAGATATGCCAATATACAGAGAGTATGTAGAAGGATTAGAGGTAGCACATTCATTCCATTTTTCTGTATGAACTGTAGAGAGAGGCATAGTCAGAGCAGAGCACTGGGGAGCCTTTAACATCTAAATCCTAATCCTGGCTTTGATACCGAATTCATGCTTGAGAGCTGATTTTGGCTCCCTATATGTAAAATGGGGATAATAATACTCAGTGGAATGTAAGTTGGAGATAAGTGCTATGTAAGTGCTAGGTACCATTAACTTCCAACACTAGGAAATGGATCCCCTGTCTCTTGATTTTAGTGCAATATAGTATATTTAATTTGCTTTAATAAGTCTGGGATTTCTGTGAAACACCTAAATGAAGACCTTATATTTGCATTGAAGAAGTTCTGAGAGTTATAATAAAAGGCCAATAGAACTGGTGAAATCCTGATTCCACCGAAATCAACACACACAAAACTCCTGTTGGCTTCAATGGAGCCAGAATGGACCAAATCCCGGTCTTATGGCAGCCAATGGGAACTCTGCCAATGATTTTAATGGAGTAGGATCTATCCCAATATTTCCACTTGGTGTAGTGACACTCTGGTTTTACTGTAGGGAAGCCATTAAAATCAACTGGAGTAGTTTTACAACTACTATATGAAACGTTGTTCTGACCTGTGCTCTCCATAAGGTGTAGCACTCCTGGAGCATTCAATAACTACGGTCTTTCATCAGAGCAAATAGAAAGTTCAGCAGTAAAGAGAAGACAAAAAAAATGTAAACTATGTAAAGAACAATGATCGTGGATGCCATGGTGATGTCCCGGGAGATCTCAGGGGCCCAGCCTGGTCACTGGAAAAACCTCTGAACCAGGAAATCTTTTCTGTAGCCATGGCTTGAAAATGAACAAGAAAAGCTGCAAAAGGCAACAAATATTAATAAATCTGAGCCTGGCTTTTATTTATGTTGGTAAAGCTAATGCTTACAGGAGGTGGCTAGCCTAGAGACTGACAGTATTCAAGATTAGAGAAAATCTAGTTCATATACTTTTTGCTACAGTTTTATCAGATTTTTTTCCAGAAAATATTTTTCAATCAGACAGGTTTATTGAGTCATAGAAGAGCTTCGGTAAATCAAACTGGTGTCAGTATATTTCCTCTGGTAGAAGGCTATAGTTTACATTCTGCATCTGTAGGAAGATGGACTACAAGATAAAATAAACTGTTCCATATTTTACTCTGATCCCAGGATTGTATCAGCCATAACAGACAACAACAATAACTAAACATATTTTTCACATTTGTATCAAATCAATGAGCTGTAATGTCATCCACAACAGAACATTGAAATTCTGAACACTAATTCAATGTTAATCTCCTACAGAAGGACTGAATTATAGAAATGCCTGATTAATATTTAAGAAGAAAATGTGGATATTAGAAATATGGGCTGTTTAAAAGCTATCGGTGTTTCCCTAGGACTTCAGTGGGGACTGGCTAACACTGAGTGCTTTTGAAAATCCTACCCTTAAAATACACCAGCAGTACAAAAAGTTTTATTCTAGCAAACGACGCTTATTCTAAAACGTTAGTGATATTAACGTAAACTGTAGCATTAGGGACAATTACATGAGTATTTCTTTAAGAAGAGAGTTTGTCATGTTCAAACATTTTGTTATTAAAGGGCTAGTTTTTTAAAGGAATTTAATCATGGAAAGATGGAGATAGGCACCTAATGGGATTTTCAAAAGGGCCTAGTGTCCAGATCCTCACATATTTAGGTGCCTAGCTCCCACTGAAACCCGCCTCTTAACTTGCAGTGAAATCAATGTAAATTAGGTGTTTTTGAAAATCCCACTAGGTGCCTATCTGCATCCTGAGATACCTAGCTACCATTTTAAAATATGACCCAAAGTTTCCATTGGTCATGAAGCACCTTTAAATTGGTGTAGATAAGGAGGCCCCAATCCTGTACAGTCTTGTGCTTAAATGTATGCACTGACAGTAGGCCCAACAGGACTACAATCATAGGACTGGAAGGGAGCTCAAGAGGTCATCTAGTCCAGTCCCCTGCACTCATGGCAGGACTAAGTATTATCTAGACCATCCCTCATAGGTGTGTCTAACCTGCTTTTTGAAATCTCCAATGATGGAGATTCCACAATCATAGAATATCAGGGCTGGAAGGGACCTCTGGAGGTCATCTAGTCCAACCCCCTGCTCAAAGCAGGACCAATCCCCAATTTTTGCCCCAGATCCCCTAAATGGCCCTCTCAAGGATTGAACTCACAACCCTGGGTTTAGCAAGCCAATGCTCAAACCACTGAGCTATCCCTCCCCCCAATCTCCCTAGGGGATGTATTCCACTGCTTAACTACACTGACAGTTGGGAAATTTTTCCTAATGTCCAACCTAAACTATCTTTGCTGCAATTGAAGCCCATTGCTTCTTGTCCTACCCTCAGAGGTTAAGGAGAACAATTTTTCTCCTTCCTCCTTGTAACAATCTTTTATGTACTTAAACTGTTATATCCCCTCTCAGCCTTCTCTTCTCCAGACTAAACAAACCCATTTTTTCAATCTTCCCTCATGGGGCATGTTTTTTAGACCTTTATTCATTTTTGTTGCTCTTCTCTGGACTTTCTCCAGTTTGTCCACATCAGTCCTGTCATGTGGTGCTCGCAACTGGACACAATATTTCAGCTGAGGCCTAATCAGTGCAGAGTAGAGTGGAAGAATTACTTCTCGTGTCTTGCTTACAACACTCTTGCTAATACAGCCCAGAATGAGATTTGCTTTTTTTGAAACAGTGTTACACTGCTGACCCATATTTAGCTTGTGGTCCACTATGACCCCCAGATCCCTTTCCACAGTACTCCTTCCTAGGCAAACATTTCCCATGTTGTATGTGTACAACTGATTGTTCCTTCCTAACTGGGGTACTTTGCATTTGTCCTTATTGAATTTCATCCTATTTACTTCAGACCATTTCGAATTTTAATCCTATGAGTTTCTTGAACCTGATTCACTACTGGATTTACTCCAGTTTTACAGGAGATACGTGGGTGTAAAACTGGAATAGTGCAGGGATGAATCAAGCCCATGGTATTAAAACCAGCCTTCAGAGGTCTTAAAATCAGATTAGGTGTCAAAAACAGAAGTGTTAGAGAAAGCTTGTAACTAATTTATACCTTTCAGAGAGACAGAGGAAGAGATGACTACACCACAAGATGTCACTCTATCCTAGGAAGCGGAGAAAGGTCACTCTCTTATGGGCAAGAATTCTAAGGTGTATCCAGCTAATTGATTACCAGCGGGGGGTTTCTGGCTCAAATAACTAAGTGCAACTCCCATTGGGAGTTGCTGAGGTGTAGTGGAGAGCCTAATTGGGCTCATGTGTCTGAAATTAGCAGTTGGGCTAGCTTGCTCTATTTGTGCTGCTGTGTGGTATAGATCCTCTTCCTTTGATTCCTAACCACACATTGCTATGCTAAGCTCATCACGGCTGCTGTGGTCATAGGGGACTTCTTTTCTCCAGTCACAGAAACCAGGTTGTGTGTTTGAGGGGGTGAGGGGTGAAAGGAATTTTCTTAACAGAGTTGTTCTGTGGCTATTGCTGGAGCCCAGGGTTGCAGTAGCCTGTACAGGATCCATATGCTCTCTCTTAATTACAGGGGAGAAATGGCTAGTGAATCCATGGTGAATGAGGTCACTGACACGTGGTTATACCCCCTCTGTCTTCCCCTCCTCCCCACAAACATCCTTGCTTGCAGTATCCTTGCAGGAGTTGGGTCGCAGCCCATTGCTTTCCTCGGGTGAGGGAGTCATACTCGCCTCTGGAGCCAGGGTAGTGCCCTCTGTTCCTGGAAAGAACAGAGTTTGTCCCTTAATGATTTGCAATGCAGGAGAGTCAACAATTATTCCCAAAGCAGTCTTTCTTTCCTAGCTCATTATGGAGCTGCATTTTCTGCCTGGTTTGAAGGGACTTTTGTCTCTTCTCTTAACGTGGCAAAAGAGTGCGAGATTGGGAAGAACAGACCCATCCAGAATTGAAGAGTGTATGAAGTTGTGCTCAGGGCGGCTTTCCCAGAGAATACAGCATATCCTAGCCAGAGCAAGGCAACGGACAGTCTACCATTATACAGCCCTACAAAGAACAAAAATGCAACCTCGGTAACTGAGAATCAGCTAGGCTCAGCCAAAAGGAGGCTGTCGTGTAATTTGCTTTGTAAAACTGCTGCGTGATGTCCATAAGCGTCCTTGTTCAACCTGCAGCAGCAATAACGGCCAGGACACAAATAAAGAGCATCTAACCAGTGCCTGCGGAGCTCTGCTAATTGGTTCACTATTCTCTAGTTTCTGGCCACCAGGTGGCATCTGTTAAGAGCTGCAAAGGAAAGCACTACACCCAAGAAGCCATTTGTGGTTCACTACTACAGAAAGTGTTATTGATCCTGCAAAACCCCTAGGATCAATGCTACATATTCTTGAGCACCATCTACTGGCATTTTATTTATTAACTATTTACATGTATACAAACTTTTTTTTACAGGCATGCTCCTGTAATAACATTAACATTATTATTTATCTTGCACTAGTGCCAATGGAGCCCCAGTTGTGGGCCAGATTGTGCTAGACCCTGTACAACCATAGAACAAAAAGATCATAACCTCATCATGAATCAAAAAGTGTAGTTCCAAATGATAGTGTAACAATATCCATTACCCAGTGGATGGAGACTGTTCTCTTCAAAGGTAATGGTATCGTCCAGACCTTAGGACTAATATGTTGTTTGAGGGCCATCTATGAGCACACCAGACAAATGGTTAATAGCAGTGAAGGTAGATCCCCTTTTTTTAAGAGCGGATAAATACATCTCTAAATAACAGATGAATCTCAGCCTTCAGATGCAATTTTACAACTGTTGAGAATCTTGTCAAAGTGAAATACAAATAAAGTCCTCAAAATCTGTTCAAGGCTCCAAATGACTATATTAAGAACTCAAAAGATGTGAAGTAGATAGCCATGCTCAAGTCGGTAGGAGTCCAGGCCTGGTAACAGGTGGCTCAGCTCAAAATATTGTTAGCCATCTGCAAAAGCATAGCATGTAAAAGAGTCTCCACGGGATAGTCTGACTTAAAATGTGGTCCACTGAGCTGCACTTTTAATCCAATATTATTGTAATGATATTTTTACTGATGATCTCAACCTGAAACTGTCTCCATCTAAATAAGCTCCACTCCCTTATGAAAATCAAACCACCACTAGTGGTATTAAAATTCCAGGTTGTAGTAGCCATTTTAAAAACAAGGGATCAAATTCATTCCTACATGAAACTCAGGGGAATTTAGCCCAAAAGCTAAAGGTACGCATTCCTTTCTTAAAGTTATGTGCATTTTCCATCATTTACTTCTAGGTGCAGTCATAATACAAATAGCAAATTCACACATATCCCATGCTCTCAAGTGACAAGTCTTCCACCTTCGAACGCCAAGGATAAACAGACATCTGCTTTTGCCTAGGGGAAAGATGGCTCCTATACTGTCAGACAGATTGTAGGTGAAGAGCTCTTACAGACCAACAGTCCCTGTGTTCATGCAGATGTCTTCTCAAATTAAAAAATGGGGGGAAAGATATGCAAAAATAAGTGAGACTGTAACAGGATTGTTTCTAAACCACATTTTCTAATGGTGCCTGCAAGGGAATAGTAGGTGATTATACAAACTGTCCAAGGATAAAGCTTGCCAAGTCCCCTGCCCAAAGTTCCTTTTAGAAAACAAACAAACAAAAAAAAACCCTTACATCTTTGAGACTGGATGTAATGCTACTTACTTCTAATTAGAGAGGACCTCGATCCAAAGTCTTGGATCCAAAACTTAGGGAAAATTCAGATCCAACTCAGATCTAAATATTGTGCCTCTGCTCCATTTTTATATCTAGCACTCTTCAAGATACGTGATTTTAAAATCAGGATACTCAAAGTGCTATAATGAATGCAAAGCTGGATAAGTGTACAGTACTTCAGTGTAGGATGTGATGTCTGTTGCCTATACACCTAAACATATGTCAAACACACCAATAAACAGAAGCGACCAGAAAAGCCTACCTTCCCCAGATCCTATTAGGAAAATGATCAAGATAGTGCAAAAATAATATCAGGTCAACAAGGATTATCTGCAAAAAGAAAAGCCTATTTACTTGATGCATTTTCCACTGTTGTACACCCTATGGAAGTGTTATCTTTCAAATAGTAACTTACATTTTAGTTTCTATAATTCTGCCTTTGCTCTGGTGTAAATCTGGAGTAACATCCAATGGAGTTATTCCAGGTTTACACCAGTCTGGAATAATAATTTGATCCTAAAATTCATTATCTCATGTTCTATCAACAGCTCGCTCTGGGCCATTCTGCCTCCCTCTCCAAGGGCAAGCCATACAGGCTCATCATCCCACCTGTCCTGTGCCATCAAGGAAATCCAGTATCCCAGGGGTATTTCCTGGGATTCAGTTGAGCCATCTTTGAACAGCCATTAAAGGTCCTCAAGGGAACCTGCAAATGGGCCAGTGTGTCCAATTCAAATCCAAGCTAGACCAGTTTTATAGTAATGTACTTCCACTAACTATTAGCACTACTCCCAATTAGCCATCTAAAGGAGAAGAGAATCAGGGCCAGTTTGATATTGTGCATCTTAATAGTTTCAGATTATTTTTAAAGAAAGACTTTGCGAGTATCTACAGCATGTCAACATTAGTCTTGTATTCACTATTTAATAGGGTGGGAATGGGGCTGCCTAATCTTGCATCTCCTTTTTATCCATTTATTTTCCAGTTCTCCTCCAATTCTAATGTATATTTGTCTACTGAGCAAACTGTACTGAGGAAATTATCTATTGATTACTGACCTTTGGAGTCATGAGACACAAAGGACACAGATGCTTGAATCTACAAGCAAAACAGATTACAATTCACCAAGCACTTACAAGAGCCAAGGACATTACCATTGCTCCTCCTTCACTGGCTAGAAATCTCGATACCATGATGAGTACAACAAGGCAGGCATAAATCATCCTAAGGGAGAAAGTGCAATTACAGATGGACACAATTTAGGAATGTCACCTTCCAAATGTTAAATGTTTAAATTAAGCAAATGATCACACAACATACAAATAAAAATAAGTATCCCAATAACAATGTCACTATTCAGCCTGAGGTTTTATTCATTTAGGGCCTGGTCCAAAGCTCACTGGAGTCAATGCAATCATTTCCATTGACTTCGATGAGCTTTGGAAGCCCCTACTGCTCTGACTCTCTTTCTTACTTGTAATTATCTATAGCTGGGAAAGAACCTAGCTTGATTCCACTGGAGAAAGAATTCTGTTAGTAGATTCTGACTAGGTGAAATTCATCCATGTGCAGAGGGGATAATATGGGACTAAAGTGGTACATGGGACCTGTTCTGGTCTTCTAGATGGGTGACAATTTCACCCATAGTGACTGCAGCGCTATTAAACAGATCAAATAGAAACACACACACACACAAACAAAAAAAAAAACCCTTTGGGATTTCCCACCGCTCAACTCAAGACACACGCACAAACCCCCTTTGGGATTTCCCACCCCTCAAATTCCATTGGTTAAAATTCGGTCAAGTATCCAAAAATAAACATGCATTATTACTAGCTCAAGTGGGCAAAAGGAATAGTATGTATGTGACGTCTCTATTGCCAAAATGCGTAACAACCTCATTTGCACATGCAGATACTTGTCCACACAAAACTCCATGCACAAATGTAGAAGCAAGGTTCAGGCCCAATTGAAAATTTTGCCCAAAATTATGTGTATATTTTTAAAAAGAGACTGTATCATTAAACTTCTAGATTAACAATATTTGAAATACCTCCAGAAGTTCCAAGTTCTCTATGACTATGAATAGCTGTGATTTTACATCCTGGCTACTGCCATCGCATAGGAAATACCATGCTAAGCTCAGACCACTAGGCTATCTAGTCCAGTATCCTGTTTCTGAGAGTGGTCAGCACCACATGATTTAGACAAAGTACAAGAAATGGCAGAGTGAGCAATTATGGAATAACCTATAAAGAAATTTCTTTCTAGCCCACATCCGGTAGAGCTTGGCTCGTGCCTTAAAGCATGAGACCTATAAAAACGAGGATGGACAGCCAAGTGGACATCATAGCTGTAGTTTCAGTTTATTAATGAGATCTTTTCTTTCATTCAGTTAGTACAAAATCCACTTCAAACAGGTCGTTTACATGCTAATATAAAATGGATCTCCAATTATAGTGTTTCCAAAGAACTTTTTAGTTGTACCTGTATGAGCCGAGCTGTGGAATCAAGAAAAAAAAATAAAGGCACGTATATATTGCTAAATGTAGAGTTGCTGTTGAAATCAAGAGTGCTATTATTATTGTTAATACGTATTAATAAGTGAGAAAAGCCTGATAGTCCCAGGCTAGCATGAAACCATGAGCCAATAGAGTGAGAGATGGAAAAGCTTTTAGTACATTATATCATTTAGAAACATAGTTTCTGGCATTGTTAAATCGTCTTTTAAAAAGAAATTCATCTTCCATAAAAAAAATGTATAAATCACAAACATAACTGACCACTTACCTCCATAAAATGGAGAAAGGCTGCTCCCAGAAGTGTTGTTATTTCACCAGCCATTTTCACCAAGTCTTCAGGGGTCAAATAATATTCCTGAATATCAGGAAAATTCTCCTGATCTCAGCATGTTTGTTACTGTGCATAATTTTTCACTGTGATATGAATTATATATAAGCTATAACCTTTATAGAAAGAAAGAAAGAATAGATCCTAGCCTAAATAAAGCTTTTCTATTTTAGGCTGAGATCTTGAAAGAAGTCTAGGGGATTTATGTACATATCTTCCATTAAAATGTGTCTAAATTCCCAAGGCTTGATTTGTTTTTCTGCCCTTCCTCTTTTTCTTTCAATCTGATGTCCCTCTTCCCTTCCCCCACATATTCCAAACTTGTTTCTCTCTGCCCTACCCTCTCTTTCTCTAGGTGAGCTGCAGCTGCTTTCCTAGGGTTTATCGTGAGGTTAGCCGCCTCCTCCTCCTCCCAAGGCAAACTGTTTTGTTTAGAGTTCACAGGCCTAATCCTCCTAGTCAGACAGAGCATGACCTTGCTGGTGAGAAGCCCTTTCTCTGGCCAAAGCATGGATGGCCCTGTATCAGTCAGTTTTGGTGTGGGCTGCTATACAATCCCAGCAAACCTCCTCACCTATAGTGGATCAGTTTGAGCTCTTACATTAAATAGTTAATATGTAGACAAGAGAATTATGGTCTACATTATTTCAAACATTCCTGCACTTCAAAACCAATAGAAATCAAAATGTCTTATACTCAGCATTTTTGTCATCATGATGGTTAAGCTTTGACCTCGAAGAACATCTGGCTTTAGGGAATGATACACACAATATACTGTGAATACAAGCGTATATAAAGTATAGAGCACTGTTGTCAGGGTTCCTTTCCCACTCTGACCTCTAGGGTACAGATGTGGGGACCTGCATGAAAGACCCCCTAAGCCTATTCTTACCAGCTTAGGTTAAAAACTTCCCCAAGGTACAAACTTTGCCTTGTCCTGAACCGTATGCTGCCACCACCAAGCATTTTAAACAAAGAACAGGGAAAGAGACTACTTGGAGTCTTCTTCCCCCAAAATATCCCCCCAAGCCCTACACCCCCTTTCCTGGGGAAGGTTTGATAATAATCCTCACCAACTGGTACAGGTGAACACAGACCCAAACGCTTGGATCTTAAGAACAATGAAAAATCAATCAGGATCTTAAAAGAAGAATTTTAATTAAAGAAAAGGTAAAAGAATCACCTCTGTAAAATCAGGATGGTAAATACCTTACAGGACAATCAGATTCAAAACATAGAGAATCCCTCTAGGCAAAACTTTAAGTTACAAAAAGACACAAAAACAGGAATATACATTCCCACCAGCACAGCTTATTTTACCAGCCATTAAACAAAAGAAAATCTAACGCATTTGCTAACTAGATTACTTACTAACTTAACAGGAGTTGGAAGGCTTGCATTTCTGATCTGTTCCCGGCAAAAGCATCACACAGACAGACCATACTCTTTGTCCCCCCCTCCAGATTTGAAAGTATCTTGTCCCCTCATTGGTCATTTTGGGTCAGGTGCCAGCGGGGTTACCTTAGCGTCTTAAACCTTTACAGGTGAAAGGGTTTTGCCTCTGGCCAGAAGGGATTTTATAGCACTGTATACAGAAAGGTGGTTACCCTTCCCTTTATATTTATGACACCTGTCAAGAAGAGAAAGTATTTGGAACCAATCATTGCCCACTTTTAATGCAACTGTTCCTTCAGTGGCATCAATTTCAAAAGTTCTTGCACCTTCAACAATGGAGAAGACATAAATGGTGGATATACTTTTTGCTAAATGCATTAATGTTTCCATCGTAAAATTACATGTTTAAATTGCCACCCTTTGATCCTAGAAAATCATTCTTAAAATAGTCTTTAAGGATGAATAATCACTCTAAAAATGGCATGCTGGAGTTCCATGTGAGTCCTACAAACTTCCCCTGGGATCTGAGAATCAAGCTGGATTCTTTCCCAACTATATATCATTACAAGTAATAAAGATTCAGCAAGCTAAGTTCTGCTTTCAGCTACCTCTGTGCAACACCATTGTCTTGTAATTATGCCTACCTTCCTGAAGGGTTGTACAGGGGTCTGTGGTGGCTGCAGCAGGCAGAATACAAGTCTGATTTTGCTCTCACTTATGCTGGTACAAATCACAAGTAATTCCATTTCTGTTGTAAGGCGGCAGGCCAGGTTCTCCCCTGCATTTGTGCAGCTTTGTATCACCTTGCCTGTAAAAAGCTGCACTAAAGCAAGGTTAACTGACCCCAGGAGCAACCTCTACATGGGGTAAGCTTGGGTGGCAAAGAGCTGCCATAATAGCCCCTATATTACATGCTCCCACACTGTGGCCAGCAAGGGAGCATGGCCAATGAAAAGGAGGTTTGACTAGGGGTGTTCTGGTGATCCCTGGCTGCCAGAACAGCTCCATGGGGATGTTGGTAGCTGACACAATTTAAAGTAAGTCTGAAACTGCTCTTTATTACTCTGGAAAACAGTCCAGTACTCAGTCAGCCACAGGATCAGGGGAGGGCAAATGTGGCATAAATTAGGCTCCGGATTTAGCCCACAATTTTTGCTTGTAGCTACATATCTTTGCTAACCTGCTTCTGAGGCTGAATCTCAGGAGCTGACCATTGTCTAATTCATAGAACAGTACCGCATTTGTGGCAGAATTTAGTTCTGCTTTTTTGTTTATGAAGTAGTTAATCCTTATTTCAGAGGACTTGTTTTCAGTATTGTTAGTGTGACTTTGCTTCTTTGACACTGCTGTTCAAGGAGCACCAGTATTAGGATTTCAGTTATAAATGGTCCTGTCATCAAAAAATTTATTGTTAGCAACTCAACAAGCTCACCAGTGTTACACAGTCAATCATAAATGACCTTAAAATACAGCATAGAAATTACTTACTGCTTTATTCCTGCTGGTGCATAGAACATCTAAAACAGACTGTTTATCATCCCAGGTGTCGACCCCTGTTAGCTCATATAAGGTGGATGTCACAGGTTTAAGTGCCCAGTGAACTCATTTATTTTTCTCCATTAAGTACTTAGATTTACCCATTGCATTGTTTAAGTTTCTAATTCTAAGTGTTCTCCAGGATTCCCAATGGAACAGTCTCTGTTTACTGCAGAACAAGAAATTGTCGTGCCCAAGGACCACAAAAAGTCACAAAAGCCCAGAAAAATCAGAATCCAGGCAGAATTCTAGATCTCAGCTGTGGCTTTTTGTCCTAATTTTAATTAATCTGAAATATAGACATGAATCCCCTACTTACTCGTGGGAAGAACAGAGGTGGATTAAGCCTTCTAAGCAAGGCATCCTAGCCCAACCCAGTAGGCATCTGGCTGCCAGCAATTCTTTTGCATCTGACTTGCTGCTTTAGTTAGGATCTCTCTCACTCTGGGTCATAAATCCCAAGGATTTTGCTTTGATTGGTCCCTGAGCATCAGGAGAGATGAAACCGTGCAACACATCTGCCCTATCTCTGCAGCTGGGGCTGGTTGTCAGTTGAGTTATTATTCTGATTATTATTGGTGGTGCTTAGGAGTCCCAGTCGTGGATCAGGGCCTAACTGTGCTAGGTGCTGCACAAACACAGAACAAAGAAAATTCCTGCCCCAAACAGCTTACAATCAAAGTAAAAAAGACAAGAGACAACTTGTATAGCTAGAGAGATGGGGAGACCAAGGAAGCAGTGAGACAATGGTGGTTAGCATAATAGGCAGTGGTCAGAGCTCAGTAGCTGCCTAATTTTTGTCAACTTGGAGTGCCTAGATGGGAGTCACTAACCCTGTTTAGGGAAGCTGGCAGAACTCATTATCTAGTACGCTACCACGCATTACACAAAATGCATTTTCTAGAACACGTTATCTTGCAACTTGTTAGTAGATGCATCTGGAACACACTGAAAAATAACATCAGAGTGAGATATTTTGGGGCCTCAACCTTGACAACACTTATTTTAAAATATGATCACTTACCTGAATGACATGAGTATATGGCCTTGTAGCAGGGCTGTTGCCACATACCAGGAAGAGGAAGGGTTAAAGCAGGCCAGAGGGAGCCTGCACAGGACCCTCCAATTAGAGGAGGGCTCACTAAGTGAGCCAATTGGGAGGTGGGTTGTTGCAGTGGCCAATCAGGGCCAGCATCGGCCATATATAAAGGGCTTTTCAATGGCACAGCAGGAGTCTCTCTCTGGTCTGTTAAGGAGAAGGACTGGCTGCCTAGGAGCACCCTGGTGAGAGTAGTGGTGGTCAGGGGAGTAGAGCAGCAGCAGAAGAAGAAGCTTTTGGCTGACTGCTGCCAGACTGAGGCCCTGGAGAGAAGTGGCTAACAGACTGCAGTTTGCCCCTGGAGTAAGGGACGAGATTGGTGACTGCAGCAGACTGTAGATGGCTGGTTCCCCTGACAGTGGGAGAGACAGCGGAGCAAGGCACAGCCAGATGGCTATACCCAGAAGAGAATGCTGGGGTCTGGGGAGTGACACGGGTCCCAGAGTGGTGGAGACAGCAAAGCGGGAGTAATGGTGATCGAGACACCACTGAAGGAGGGCGCCCTGTGGAAGGACTTGAGCTAATTCCAGAATAGCCAGCAGCAGGAGGTGGTGGAGAGTCTCGCTCTGCTACAGGCCTAAGGGCTTGGCTAAACTTGTGAGTTACAGCACAATAAAGGATCCCCGGGCGCACTAGCTCACTGTCCGTCTACACTGGCAAAGCACGTAGAGCGCTCTGACTCCACAGCTACAGTGCTGCTGGTACGCCACATCAGTGAGTGGAATAATGTTTGCTGCGCTCCCCCACTGGAGAGCCGTGGTGCCAGTGGGGAAGAGGTGTTGCATTACTGTTCTCTGATCAGCCTCTGGAAACATCTCATAATCCCTTAAGTCAAATGGCCACTCTTGTCATTGTTTTTGAATTGCTGTAGGAATGCAGATATGCCCTTTGAAAGCTCTGTTTCTGACAGCTGGCTGCTTATCTGCTCCGAGACAAAGCAACCATTACTGTGGAATGCTGGGGGCAGGGGGTGTCTATTGGTGTCCGAATTTACAAGACGGCATGCTGCCATGTTCAGCCCCCTGAAAACCCACTCTCTCTCCCCCCACATACACACAACACACTCCACTCCACACGCCCCCATTTGAAAAGCACGTTGCAGTCACTTGCATGCTGGGATAGCTGCCCATAACGCACCGTGCCCAGTGCCACTGCAAAAGTAGCCACACCAGTGCACTTGAAGCTGTCAGTGTGGACAGACTGCAGCGCTTTCCCTACTGCGCTCTACGAAGGCTGGTTTAACTCAAAGCGCTCTACATCTGTAAGTGTAGCCATGCCCTAGATTGTGAAATGATGAGCAATTGCCATCATATCCACTCATAAAAAGTCATTTTTCAGAAAAATGGGGAGGGGGATTAGCCATATGGCAGTCTCATTTCTATCTGTCTTCTCTGTAAGTTTAAGAGCCTGAACAATAGTCAGGTAAAAGACAGATCAAAGCCTCCATTGTTTTCACTGAAAATATATCCTGATGACTGTAAATAAGTCTGTGTAACAAACTAGGAAGTCAAATGGGAAAATTCACAGAAATGTTTTACCTTTATGTCTCCTTCATGTGCAGTTAGATATTTTCAATGGGGAGAAGCCCTGCTTATTCTTTGGATTTTCTAAAAAAGGGAACTTTCCCTTTTGGACTAAGGGAAATTAAGAAATCATAAACTTTACAGACCATTGGTTTGATAGGATGTGTAGCACCAGCATGTGGAATACAGAATTTCCTAATTTCCATTCTGTCTATGACTGTGCCATGATTTTGGGTGTCATCCCATAAAACTTTTTTCTTTAATGACACCAACTTACACTTCTATAGCATCATCTTTCCTGTAAAAGAATCTGAAATCACATTACAAACTATGGGCCAAAGCCTGAACCGGCCAAAAATGAGGGAATAGCACCCTGTATAGAAGGCAATCCACACTATCCCCATCCAGCTCAACCAAGGCTGATTCAGGTTTAATTTCTCTCTAACACTGTCAGCAGAAGAGTATGAAGTAAATGTATCCCCCCAGTCTATCTAGCCCTTCACAATCTTTAGTGTAGTTATCCTTACAACAGCCCTTTGAGATAGGGAAGTTGTATTATCCCCATTTCACAGATGGGAAATGAGGCACAGAGACTAAGGTCACACAGGAAGCATTTGGCAGAGCAGAGACTGAGCGAATGTCTACTGAGTCCCAGACTAGGGCCCTAATCACTGAAACTTTTGGGGAGCAAAGGGTGGACAAAAAAAAGATAGGTGACCTTCCTGCAAACAATCAAAGCATTTAAGAACAAGTTGATAAATATTATGCAGCATTTGGGAGCAGTAGCTGCGGTCCCACAAAGAGTCAAGAAGTGACATTTACAGTTAGACGTATGTTTATCTTTATCTATTCAGGAAATAGTTTATGTTTTGGATACTTATCTTTTGACTGGAACATTAATCGTGCAGTATCAAACAACAACATGAACTGTTTTGTCTGACATTCTGCAAGATAATATAGTTACGAATATTCTAAATGTGTTCTCCAACTGTAGAAAGGGGTATCTCATGATTCAAACTAGCTGCACAGCAAACTCACAGTCTCTGCTTCATTCCATTTTCTGTAGCTGTACAAAACAGCAGAGGCGGCATGTACAATGAAGGGGAAACATTACTTTAGCTTATCTTCTGGTATTTGACAGTTCCACCGCAAAATTAATAGACCAGAGAGGTGGAAGCATCAGCTCAGAAGCAAAACAAGTGCAATTCAATGGACTTACACTAACCATCTCCTTCTAAGGAGGCCATTGTTTTGTGGGGATGCAGCCCCAGTATGTGGGAGGAAGTATTTCCTAATAAAACCAACATGGTTGGTCCCCATGAAAGACATGGAGGAGAGGAAGTATGGCCAGGACATCTGTGTCTTGGCAATTCCTAGCTGCTGGAATACCCCTTAGAAGACGTGGTTAGATAGGTGGCCCCATGACTGGAGACTGTGATGATATAAAAAGTGGCTTATGGGCATCTTATCTCTTCTGATCCCATCTGTTGCTTTAGGGCTGAGCTGAGGCCAGCTCAGCATTCAGACCCAGATCCTGGGCTGCATCTAAGAGCTTGGCTCTAATTCACTTTCCTGTTCTTGATACGCTTTCATAACATGTTGTTTTTTTTACCTCAGCTTTATTACAGTTGAATGCAAGGCGAAGGAAGTTGAGCTCTAGTCAGAGAACAGATTTGTTTTTGGAGAGGAGTTTGGATGAAAGCAGCCAAAGCCATGAAAAATGCTGAATTAAAACTATTGCAATTCAGGCCTATGTTGGACCCTATTCAAAATGAATCAGCTGGCCTAAAAAAACAGTGTATGCTAGAGGTGCACTCACCGCATCCGTGACTGTGAACGCATGCTCTGGGACTAACGGGAGAGGTCTTCTGGGGAACGACAAGGATTTAAATGAATAACAGTTGGATGTTATCTAGCATACCAAAACTATCAGCCTGGAGGCAGAGTCGGGCTAGGGCGGGGAAAAGATGCATTACACAAACTGTGGTGTCGAGAGTCCTTCCTCTCTTTTACGCAGGTGCAAATCAGGAGCACCTCAATGGACCTGAGTCTCCACTGCCTTGTCCCTCGCATGGCTATTTACATCTGTGCAAATGTTACCCAGTCAGAATTTTCCATTATTCTGCACATGTATAAATGCTTAGCTGAGGTGTTAATGGAAGCCTCTCCATTGAGTGCAGTGGACTTTGGATCAGGCCCTACACGTATGTGCATTTGGTTCACTCTGATGTGAAAAATCTAGAAAACTCTAGTAGAATCCAATTCTGTTTTGTTTTTAACTGTACACATGTAGGGTTTGATCCTGCTCCTATTAAGCCAATGGCACTGCTCCTACATGCTTAAAGTTATGTATAAGCTTAAGCGTTTTGATGGATCAGGCCCAGACTGCCCAATATTTTTGATCAAAGACAAAAAATGTGTTGAACTTTAAATACCAAATGTCTTCCTTTCACCCATATCAATAAGATATACTCTGGGTGTAATCCTGACTCTGCTGAAGTCAATGGGACTTTGCCATTGATTCATTAGGAACAGGATTTCACATTCTATTTTTCATACACATGCAGACAGTGAGACTAACCTTCAGGCAATTTACATACATTATACTTTCTTTCAGCAAATATACAATGTTAATCAAATAGGAAAACTTCCTAGAACAATTCCCTAAGCAGCGTTTGCACATAGTCTCTCTTCAGAGTGTCAGCAAAGGTCTGTTTCACCCATCGAGCAGGGACACAAATTTTATTAGCCTAGTTAAATCTGACAGTGAACTAAACCTCTTCTGAATGCTATGAAGATGCCATTCATCTTTCCACAAGCACAAACATCCCTCTTAAGGGTCTAATCCAAAGCTCATTAAAGTCAAAGGAAAGACTGACTTCAGTGCGCTTTGGATCAGGTCCCTATAGTAGATCTTGGCATTACAAGATTCAGGCAAAGTGTTTTTCCAGCAAAATTGCTAAGGCCCTATTCTTTAGTGGTGTAGCATGCGTATAACCTCCAGGACGTGCTTGGGTGTTGTGCGGGCTCAGCACCTTTGCGCTTTAGGCTGTAAATAATTTTCAGTTTAATTATTTATGTGATTGCTTAACTTTTCTTAATCCTTATGAAAGGCACTTAACCCTGCATTTTTATTTGGTCATTCACAGCAGATGTTCTCAAAGCTCTGCCATTGGGATTTGAATCGCGTCATGAGACCCTAAATGTACTGAAGAAAAAATTCACTGCCTGGGTTCAAAGTGATCCTCTTCATTTTGTGTGTGTGTGTGTGTGTGTGTGTGTGTGAGAGAGAAAGAGAGAGAGAGAGAGAGAGAGAGTGAATGAGTGAGATTTGGGGGCCAGAGGGGGAGAAAGGCAGTGACATTGTGTTCCTTTTCCAAGTGCTTTCCTGCAAGCTGCCAGCATCTATGCAAATTACTCAAATTCGAATTCACAGAAAACCTCTCTAACTGTGTAATTTGTGGTGCCAGCATCAGAGATTGCCCTGTGTTCCAGAATGCACTCAAACCAGGAAACCTCACCATCCCTCCCCAAGAATGGACTCTGCTATTCATAGCCAGTAAATGCTCAGAGATTACTTTTACTGTTAATATCAGACGAACGGCTTTCCACCAGGAAAGCCACATAAAAGCATGAACTAGGGGCAGAATACTGGTTTTTACCAGCTTCTGTGTTGTGCTGACATCAGAATATTCACTGAAAACTTGTTGATGTTTGTTTTTGCTTCAGTAGAGAAGTGCTAAGTGGTGTCATTTAAGTATTTGGTGAACATTCTTAACCAATCAGATAAACATCAGAAAAGCTCAGCAGTTTGGTGTAAATTCATAGAGTTTAAACCTAGAATGCTCATCTGATATGACCTTGGGAAAGTCACTTAAACTCTCTGCATGAAATCCTAGCCCTATTAAAGTCAATGGTTATCCACCTGTAACATTTGGATAATACTTCCTTCCTTCCGTCCTTTGTCTGTCTTGTATATTTGGTTTTTAAGCTCTTCAGGGCAGGGACTCTGTTTGTCCAGTGCCTAGCACAATGGGTCCTCATCTTGGTTGCAGCCTCCTCATACTACTGTAATGATGCTAATAACAGAAATTAAGTTTTTTCCATCCCTGATTAGAATTCAGAATCAGAGGTTTTCTGTACAGATCGGACATGTTCAGTAGTGCACCAGCTGAGTTTGCATTACATGCCAAGTAACATAAGTCAAATGCACATTTAAGAAGCACCTGAGAAGGGTCCATGCCTTATATTTGCTTCACCTGTATATCTCAGAAATAAAATAATTGTTTAATATTTAACAAAATGACAGAAGCTCTTTCTACCTGGCAGACATGCTGTAAGTTGCTGAACTTCAAGCAGAAGCAAATTTTTATGGCCTGGTTATAAGCCTCTGAATATTATTATTTATAATGGAAATGCTGACACCACCTGAAATGTCATTGCATTGAAATGGCACTCTAGATAATTTTTCATACCCTTTGTGAGAAATAATTTTTCCATAAAAAATCTGCAGCCCATTAGCCCATGATGTAGACTAATGCCTTTCATTTTATTTGGAGGAAAAACTAAAAGAGAAAAAGCAACCACCTACTGACTTATTTCATTTAGAAACACACTGGGGAGGTGGGGTGTGTAGGCATAGTAAAGGTCACTTCCTAGGGTGTGATCAAGGTATAGAAAAATTGTGTGTACTGCAGCAGCTATAATAACCCCTGCACTCTCTGCCCTGCGGCAAATTCAGTTTTCTTCTGACCTGAGTGCTCATTAGTAGAACTCATCCCATAATATCCATGAATTCGCATATGTCCTAAATATAAAGGGAAGGGTAATCACCTTTCTGTATACAGAACTATAAAATCCCTCCTGGCCAGAGGCAAAACCCTTTCACCTGTAAAGGGTTAAGAAGCTAGGATAACCTCGCTGGCACCTGACCAAAATGACCAATGAGGAGACAAGTTACTTTCAAAGCTGGAGGGGGGCGGAAAACAAAGGGGCTGTCTGTCTGATGCTTTTGCTGGGACCAGGTCAGGAATGCTCTTCAGAACTTCTGTTAAATTAGTAAGTAATCTAGCTAGAAATGTGTTAGATTTCCTTTTGTTTAAATGGCTGGTAAATAAGCTGTGCTGAATGGAATGTATATTCCTGTTTTTGTGCCCTTTTGTAACTTAAGGTTTTGCCTAGAGGGATTCTCTATGTTTTGAATCTGATTACCCTGTAAGGTATTTACCATCCTGATTTTACAGAGGTGATTCTTTTACTTTTTCTTTAATTAAAATTCTTCTTTTGAGATCCTGATTGCTTTTTCATTGCCCTTGAGATCTAAGGGTTTGGGTCTGTGTTCGCCTATGCAAAATGGTGAGGGTTTTTATCAAGACTTCCCCAGGAAAGGGGGTATGGGGCTTGGGGGGATATTTTGGGGGGAAGACGTCTCCAAGTGGGCTCTTTCCCTGTTCTTTGGTTAACACACTTGGTGGTGGCAGCATAGGGTTCAAGGACAAGGCAAAGTTTGTACCTTGAGGAAGTTTTTAACCTAAGCTGGTAAGAATAGGCTTAGGGGGTCTTTCATGCAGGTCCCCACATCTGTACCCTAGAGTTCAGAGTAGGGAAGGAACCTTGACAGCATATGAGATTAATTGTACAATATTCTAAAAACAAGAGAATTGATAATTATTATTATTTCCCATTCAGCTTTTAGAACTGAGTGAAGAATTCATGAATATTTGTAAATTGATACACAGCTGCTGAAATTTTAAGGCTGGCTTTAGGCTCCCATTCTGCACTGGTGCAGACCCCAGCACTTATTTGGAGTTCAATGGGTCTCTGCACAGATGCAGAAATCTATCTTCTTATCAGACACTGTGAGGCACACCACCAAGGTCTGAAGGTCTTTAGAATGACTAGGATGAGTAGGGAAAGATAGGATCCAAAGTACAAGGGAAGGATTTCTCCTGTGGAAGGAGGCTGCATGAGGAGGCTGAAATGTAGTAGTCAGTGGCTGTATCACATTTCCAGTGGATTTTCCCCTGGACACGGGTGATTATAAATGTTTCCCCCAATACTGGGCTTGAACCTTCCATTTCTTTCTCCTCAGCATGAATCCCAGGACCCATGGAGAGCCCGAGGGAAGAGGAAGGATGCTGCTGCAGAGGCGGCTGATGTCTCCTTTCCATGTGTTGGAGGAGGCAATCCACACACAGATCAAAAGGGCATGATCTGCCCGTGTGTTACTATAACATTATAGTGCCCCCTCATAGTCAGGGATTCCTCTGCAATGCCCTGCCTTTGTTTTCCCCGTCTTCTGGGCTTGGGGTCTGGTTTCTTTATTGACACAAAATCGCAAAAAGTAACCCCCCTCCCCACCAAAAAATAAAAATCTTCCATCCAACCTTGAGCTGGGCACAACCCCTCCTCCCTGAGGTACTGTCCCTTCCTGCTGTCTGGGCAGCTAGAGAAGGTACAAGGCCTGGCCTGCCTTCTTTGCCTTCTCCCAATGGACAATTAAACTTTTAGCTCGGTCTTCTTTCCCAGCTCCAACTCCCTTTTTCAGGGACCACTTCAGGAGCCCCTCTCTCCCTGCAGTTTCACTCTGCAGTTCCCCTTCCAGCTCTGTCCTCACTGAACTCCCCCTGACCCATGTGCAGTCCTGCCCCCTTAACTGGCTCAACTGGGGGCATTTTCTCTGGCACAGGGGAACCAAACCTATTTCAACCACAGGGGGACAGCCACCCTGTGACAGCTATCATCTTCTGTTTAATCAAACACTCCATTTAGAGACAGGGCCTGATCCCACACCAACTATCATCAATGGAAAATCTTCCATTGACTTCAGTGGACATTGGATCAAGTCCATAGGACATGGCCCTTGATGGCTCATTACAATCCCATCAATTTAAGTGATTCTTTGGGTCTGAATAAGGATGGGTTTATTGGACTGGCTGTTGAATTTTCTATAAGGGAAATACCATACATAAACAGACTCAACACTGGCTGCTGCCATTTTCCACCAAAGAATGTCTATTTGCATTTATACTCAGAAACAAGAGGGCCCTGGAAGATTTGAGTATATGATGGTTGACAGTCTTACATGAGGCCAGGATGTTAAATCGCATTGAAGAGAGGTGCCTACACCAAACAAAATAAAAATTCTTTGAACAGCAACATAACTTTCCATTCAAAGTATTATTTTTAAATATTATAGTTAGGGTTTTTCAATAACTGGACACCACACACTGAATTTTTGCAAAGGTGACACACTAAGTAAGGCCAAACGAAAATTCAAATTGGCAAAATATGAATGCAATTCAAGAAATTCTAGAAGTGAAGACAAGCGAGCTCTTCAGAGATCCATTAGGATGATCACATATCTTGATACGTGTATCACCAACCTATCTTCAGTCAGCTCACTCCCCAGACAACTCTTGGAAAAAGGGTTCATTGTTACCGGCTAGAGCAGCACAGGAATTCGATTGATGCGTATAAGAGATTGGTAACAATAGCTCCTGACATGACTGTGCGTTGTGAGGTGACAGCTTGTTTCCATGGCAACAGTGATTATGGAGTTCCATCCAAGACTCTGAACAGGGCTACAACTTTCCAAAGGATGCAAAATACAGCCCCACTGGGGGGGAAGATGGGAAGAAATTATTTTACTGTAGACAAATAGCTTTATGCAAGTTGTGAGAAGTTTATGCAACAGCAAGACATGTCCAAAAGGTAGGAGGAATGAAAGAGGAAAAGTAACGTTAGTCTTTGTACTGTTGGCTTGACACACTTTGAATAAACAAGATAGTGTTACAAGATTGAATATCTTTTTAAAACATACAGTTACTGTGCCTGAATAGATAGAAGCAATAGAAAGCAATCAAGAAATGTCTCTTTTTCTTGTCATTTAATTACTGCAAGACATACAGTGTCTTGATATAAATGGATTATTTATGATAAACACAAAAGTCTCGTTGATTAAGATACTAAATTTGCAGTTAAGTTCATGGAAAGCTGCATGGAATTTGAATAATAAATATACCAGTAATGGCTCGTTGTGTCTGTCATGGCTAATTATGTTAATTACATTACTTTTGCAGAGTAGTTTTATTTTACAGAAAGCAAGATAATTTACGGCACAGTTAAGGGTAGCGATGTATTGTAACAATAAAGTACGGGTGTATATGTTACCAAATTATTTTCAAAAGCATTACATCAAAATATTGCTGAGGGTCTCATGAAACCCATTCAAGAAAATAAACAGGAAGTCTCAGTCAGTCACCCCAGTGTGCCTAGGGTTTAGACAGTTCTAAGAATAATGCTTGATCTTACCTGTACTGCACTCACCTGTTTCAATACTTAGGCACAGTGCAGTGAACTGAAGAATGAGGGTTAGTCTAAATTCTGAATTTCCTGGCTTTTACACAACATGTTTAAGTTAGATTTGTTGACCTTAAGTTCATTTTTGCATATCTGCTTTGGCATGTGCAACTGACTGATCCAGCAAAGTGACTGAGCTCCCATTTTGTGCATACAAACTGCTATTTGTAGGAGCAGTTTGGGGAGGGAAATGACCAAATATCTTGCTATTCACTTGCAAAAAGTGGCAATTAGAAACTGGCTAAAAATTTGACCTATGCTGTTTTCCTTTTGTGGTTTTACATCCTTATTTTGTTTGTTTTTCTCTTAACGATGATGCTAAAAACTCAATTAAAATGAGTATTTCTGTTGAAATTCATCAGTATTTTCGGAGTGGCCTTGTATCACCATTACAATAACTCTGGAGCACTGAGATGTTAAATATGGGCCAGATCATGTTCCCAATGAAGCCAGCAGGAACAGGATGGAAATGTGGAGGGCTCTTGATGCTCCTTAATGCTGTTCCAGCAGCGTGCAAGGCCTGTAGAGGGGCCCCAGTGGCCTCAGGGAAATTCTCTTAATATAGGAGTTGCATAGGGGCAATATAAACACCACTTCACTGTTGTCCTCTCCCCCTTCCCACCATGGGCAGCACATCTAATAGGCTGGGGGAAGGCTGTGCCCCCCCAAACAGTCCCCACGTGGCCCTGCCCATGCTCCACCCCAAGGCACCCTCCTGCTACTAGTTAGCCCCAGCCCAGGCAGGCTGCTGAAGCTGGCTGGGGCTAGGGTGGCTGAGACCGCCCACCGCTGGGGGGCCCCCCGGTGCTGGGGCTGCGCTGCCCAGCACTCCAGGGCTGGGGGAAAGGATGGGCCATGTGCCACCCGCCAGGCACTCTGGGGCTAGAGGCGCTCAGGTGACCTGGGGCTGAGGGGTAAGGCTGGTGGCCACGAGGTGGGGGAGGCGCTCTGGGCTTCAGGGAGGAAAGGGGCAGGAGGGGTGGGGACTCAGGCAGAAGGGGTGGGCCGGGCTGGGGGCTAACCTCCATGAGCCCTTGGTTCACCCATTGCCCATGCTTCCCATCCCCCAGCGTAAGGGTGTGCTGCGGACAGGACTTCAGGCCTGAGGGAGCATTTTGGAGTGATGGGGGAATAACTGTAGTTTAAAGCACTATGGCTATTCTGATCTGCAGAGCAGTCCACAGATAGCTGCTATAAGTTAGACCAGACCCCACGGCTACTGTAACTTATAGTCAGAGACACTCCAGCCCCCAGAACAACAGCCCAGGATCCAGGCAATGCAAGGAATGGCATAAAGGCACCTTTGCTCCCACTCCTTTTGTGCTGCGTGTTCTGTGCTGTCTCTCTCATGAAGCAGAACACAGAATTGGGTGCAAAGCCTGGAACTTTTCCATTTTCATTAGAAGACTTACAGCAGTGTCAGGGGATGTGTTTTGAAACACTGCCTTTGACCTTGTCAAACTTTGCAAATACTGCATAGGAAAAGTTTCCATCCCAAACATCTTCACTGCCATCTTCAGAGATAACACAGGGATAGCTTTTCAAAGCATTGCATGAGGGTTTAATGTTTTCGATCTTTAAAGTCAGTTGAGTCAGACATATAAAGTCCTGCACTCCACTTGGAAAATATACTCCATTCTGTTCCCATTGTCTATGGAAATTTTGCCATTGGTTTCAATGAGAATGGGAGTAGCTCGATTTCACCGATTATGCCATTGACATTGGGCATTCCGATCTTGCAAGGTTCTGATTCTGTGAGGTTCTATCAGTGAAGTCCACGGGACTATGCCATCTGTTCACTGGCATGATTCAGTACCTCATTAAATCATACCCATTGTTTGGAGCATAGGTAAAATACTATGAAAGGTGCAGTAGCTGTGGTATGTGCACAGCTTCCGGTTTGCAAAGTCAAATATTTCCGTTTTATTCCCTACTACCACCACCACCACTAAAAAATAAAATCCACAATTCTTCAATCAAGGCTGCACGAGCTAAATCTTAAGATCATTCTGCTCTCACTTATATCCGGGTAGATAATGCCAGTCTAACCATGGAGTCACTCTGAAGTCACTCTGGATTTACAATGGTGTAACAAAGAGCAGAATTTGTCAGCATGTTTTTTTATTTAAATTAAGCAGCATCTGATGAAGTGGGTTTTAGCCCACGAAAGCTTATGCTCAAATAAATTTGTTAGTCTCTAAGGTGCCACAAGTACTCCTTGTTCTTTTTGCTGATACAGACTAACACGGCTACTACTCTGAAACCTGTCAGCTATTTTATATGTATAGCATAAGAAAGAAAGAAAGAAAGAAAGAAAAAAAAAAACATAGGGAAACCACCCATGGGATCAAAGCTCTAACTGATTCAAACCATATTTAACCCTTTAAAATCAACATCTAAGCCACTTTTGTTTGCTTATTGGGTCAGATTCTGAAATTGTGTTCACGGATTTAATATCAGGTACACAACTACACTCATGCCATTAGAGACTCAGTTGATGCCCAGCTAAAAGAATCGAAGGCTATACGTGCAAAAGATATGTGCAGTTATATGTTTTTCACTTGACAATTTTGAGTTTCTCTCTCAACTTTCTTTCATAGGATTTCTAAAATACAGGCAATGCTGCTTGCTTAAAAGATATTATAGATCACCACTGAGAAGAGAGAGAATGCAGTGGGGTTATAGCCACAGGGGGTTTCCATTAGAGCATTAGTGAAATTAATTCCTCTCTCATAAGGATTTAGATCTGTGATTTATGATAACCAGTTTCTCACTGCTGGCAAAGTGAGGGGAAATGACTCAGCCAGGACAGACAGCATAAATCTCATTTTTTTCCCTTAATGGTTGACATAATCTAGAGTGCTGCTCCCAGAGGTGTCACTGGAGATTCATATCCAGCCAAAGGGCCTTGCAATCAAGGCAGAGAGTTTTGGTAGTTTCATACATTGTAAGCGGTAATTGTTTTGAATTGCATCCTGCCTCAGTCATTGTAATTTCCTTTAGACCAACTTTAAAAGGCAGTAGTTAAAAAAAGAGAGAGAGAGAGAACACTGGGCAGGACAAGAGGCAATGGGTTCAAACTACAGCACAGAAGATTTAGATTAAATCTCAGGAAAAAACTTCCTAACTGTGAGAACAGGAGGACAACGGAGCAGACTGCCTTGGGAGGTTGTGGAAGCTCTTTCACTAGAGGTTTTCAAAAGGAGGCTGAACAGCCACCTGTCTTGGATGGTTTAGACACAACAAATCCTGCATCTTGGCAGGGGTTTAGACGAGGTGACCCTGGTGGTCCCTTCTAACCCTATGGTTCTATTTCCTGAGCAAAATCTGTGTTACAATAATGCTAGATGTCTAGCTGAAACGTACTGAAATCAAACAGTGCAGAGTCCAAAGCTCCATCCTCTGTCTGTTGCTCCTTTTGCAGCCCACCTGACGTTCTGAATTTCTCCTTTCAGCTATCATTTCTAAAATTCTGAGTGCTTATTCAATACCCATTTATGCAGTAGGAGAAGATTTTAATAGTAAATTGGAGAGGATTCTGCTGCAGCAATCATGTTGACTGCAGAAAGTCCAAGTTAGAGGTGGATCTTCAGCATGGGTGCTGCATGAACCGCCGGCTGGGGGAGGCTAGCCCCCAGCCCCACCCCCTTCTGCCCAAGGCCCTGTCCCTTCTACACCTCCCACACTGGAGCCCAGAGGCTCCCCCCCCCCGCCCCACTGCAGCCGCCAGCCCCCACCCCAGGCTTCCGATGAAGTGAGCTGTAGCTCACAAAAGCTTATGCTCAAATAAATTTGTTAGTCTCTAAGGTGCCACAAGGACTCCTTTTCTTTTTGCGAATTCAGACTAACATGGCTACTCTGAAACCCAGACTAGTGCCTCTAGCCCTGGAGTGCCTGGAGGACGGACAGTGCGGCTGCAGCCTCCCCAGCCCGGAGCTCTTGGAGGGCGAGCAGCACTGCCCCAGCCCCAGCAGCCCCAGAGCACCGGGAGGGCAGGCAGCATGGCCCCATCCCCCCCATCCCCGGAGTGCCAGTGGCACAGCCCCAGCCTCAGAGTGCCAGGCTGGCGGCATGGCAGAAAGGAGCCACCGCACAGGGACAGGGGAACTGGCAGGAGGGAGTCTGGGGGGCGGAGCATGGGCGGGGCCACACCTGGCTGAACTAAATTTATATAAAAAACAAACAAAAACAAAATGAAAACGTAAGAGCAAAGACTTATTTCAAGTCACATTTTGTGTGTGAGCACATACATGAACCAAAAATATAATCATTTATATTATATAGAAGTTTATCCTTAACATTTACAACATAAATTCACATTTTCACACAAGTATGGAGAAGATGCTATCCATAACTATGAAACCATTTCTATATATCTCACCTCCTAATACCACTTTATTTAACCTGCAATGAATCAAGAGGGCATCAGACCTCTACGAAGCAGCAATATAAACACCATTTCAGATGGTCTATTCAGTAGTCCCCAACACATGCTGTTCAAATGTAAATAATCACTCCATCTTCTCTTCATGGGACTACTACATGGTTCTTCTACTGATTTTTAACATTATACATGTATAAAAATAGGCCAACATTTTCCTTTCTGCTTGCCTAAAGACAGAGAGCGTTTTAAAGCATCTAAAAAAAATAAGCTTGTTTTCAGAAATGCTACACACCACACAGCTCTGAATCAAGTCACCCACGACTGGATTTTTTTTATTGTTCTTTCAATCTCAAAAATAAGACAAAATGAGAAAGATAAGAGGAGCTGTTACAAATGATATTTCTATTCTGTCATTTACCAGTTAACATTATGAGCTTCCTGATAAAAATCAGACAAGATGTTGTGTGTGTTTTTGATGATACTTCAAAAAGGCAAAACAAAATCTTAGGCAAGTAGTAAATTTATTCATGATTATTTTCAAATAGGTATGTAACTGTGATTTTATTCCATGTTTTACTTAATTTGTCTTTTACACTCTTGCTCACCATGAAACTTTCATTACCATCCCCACTAGAGTCTTTTAAAGCAGCTTTTTATTTTCCACTTCTGATCCCTTGTGTAATGGTTTTAATGATATTTCTTGACAGTTTGAAGAGTTTGTAGAGTAACAGGCAAATTATTATGCTGTATCCACACAGTTACTAAATTAAAATGATTTTTCTCAAGAGTTCCATGGTAGATTTCTAAATTGCAGCCCCGGGCTTGAGAGATGTTCACTTTCTTTGAAGCACAATTGGAGTAATTATGCCATTTTTGTTAAATAAAATGTACCTTTCAAAATTCTCTTGGGCCCTGGCCTAGCAAAGCACATAAGTACGGGAATTCATTTGGACTGTACATGTGCTTGAAGTTACACACAAAGTTAAGTTCTTCCCTGGAACCTTAATGCATTGTTAAAAATTACTGCTAGGAGAAAAAAGGAGAAGATTCGGAACACAACGGTAGGGTGTTTTTCACACAAACTGTATAGTGTATCCCCAAATACAGCTAATCTCTGTAGGCCATATCATGCTATTGATTAACAAGCACAAGGCAAGGTCCCATTGATTTCAATTGTGAGTTTGGCTTTCAAAGTGCTGATACGACAAGACCTGTCCTTACAATGTTAGGGCCCCATCCTGCAAACATCTATGCATGAGTAACTGTATTCAGGCGAGCAGTCCTATTGAAGGCACACCCTGCATATCCCAGAGGATCATGTTGGCACAATCTTGTCACATATGAGGTTTTATTTACATTTTGTGACCTAGTTAACATGCATTAAAGAGGAATCTTGCTTTTTCCTTGTCCACGAAACAGCCTTCATCGCACGAAACAGCCTTCACCAGATCAGGAGCATATGAATGGTTTAAAGTGTTCTCTCTTTAGCTCCTCAGGTCTGAATACAAGCAGCCATAGGTTCTGTAAATCCTATTCCTCTCACTGTTCTGCTCTAAGTGATACAGATACTACTTTGCCAGTTTTATCAAGACACAGAGGAATACTCCAGCAGAGCGCTGATTCAGGGATATCTTCACCAGTAAGTGTTTTGTTTATCAGTCTGGTTATGAGTTTATAGAAAAAAACACAGACGGAAAGTAACTTTATGGCTGGACTCTCTTTCTGCAACATGCTAATGGATGTGTTATGCCCCCATTTAGCCTCCAGATAGGATGTGATGGGCCAAATTTTGGCCAGTGTAGGGAAAGTACTATAAACTACCTGCAAATGGGTACACATACATGCTACAAAAGCATACTCCATATGCTACAAAAGATCTTATTGCAGGTAGTTCTGTATCTAGCCCAGCATACAGGAGTCATCCACATGTGGGGCTGTGCATAGGTGCAATTGCTGGGCCAGGAATGGACTGGTATAGCTATGAAGACCGGATTTGACTCTGAGGCTTGCCCTGAAATTCCTCACTGCGACTGCTGGTCGGGAGTGCCCATAGAGCAGTTTTTGGGGGGAAGACAAAATGTGGCAGACAGCTTCTGCTCCAGCCTCCATTTCTGACTCTGGCTGCCAGTTTTCTGTGCTTCCATCTAGTGTCCTAAACCAGATTTTGTTTTTTAAATATATATATTCTCTTCTCATTCATGTGCCATTTCATAACTGACTTTCATGAAGCATTTAACAAGTCATTGTTAAGGTAACACAACTCACCTGTAAACATTCACCTAGAATATATTAGAAAGATATATTAGAACTGCAGAAAGTACAGAGAGAGAAATGATTATGGGTCTGGAGCAGCTTCCATTTGAGGAGAGAGTAAAAAGACTGGGACTGTTCAGTTTAGAAAAGAGACAACTATGGAGGGATATGACAGAGGTCTATAAAATCATGACTGGTATGAAGAACATGAATAAGGAAGTGTTATTTACCCCTTCACATAACACAAGAACTAGGGGGCCCCTGAAGAAATTAATAGGCAGCAGGTTTAAAACAAACAAAAGGACATGCTTTTTCACACGGTGCACGGTCAACCTGTGGAACTCATTGCCATGGACTGTTGTGAAGGCCAAAACTATAACTGGGTTCAAAAAATAATTAGATAAGTCCATTCAGGATAGGTCCATCAATGACTGTTAGCCAAGACCGTCGGAGATGCAACCCCCGACTCCAGGTGTCCCTAGACCTCCAAGTGGCAGGAGCTGGGACTAAACGACAAGGGATGGATCACTAGAAAGTGTCCTGTTCTGTTCATTCACTCTGAAACATCTGGCAAAGACAGATTACTGGGCTAGATGAACCATTGGTCTGACCCAGAATGGCTGTTCTTATGTAAGATTCTGTGTCTATTTTTTCTCCTGGAATAATGCCACAGGATTTTGTATAAATGTGAAGATATTGCCCAATGTCCAAGACCATTAATTAATTCTTTGTTTCTTTTATTTTACATCCTTCCATTAAGCTTCCCTCAGATTCCTTCAAGTATCTCACTTGGCATGAGTTAAAAGAACATGATGTTCCAGGAAATCAGATTCGTTGCCCCCGAGTGAGAGAAGGTGAAGATGAAAATTTGTTCCTTTGAAAAAAAAAGACATATTCATTTTAAATCCTAAGTATTTTATCCTGTACAGAATTAAATACCAGGATGAAATCCTGGCCTTTCTGAAGTTAATGGGAGTTTTGCCATTGATTTCACCTCTACATTGCAGAAATTTCATTTTTTTTAATCATTCAGACAATAGCGGTGTAAGATTTAGAGTTAAAAAGCAGGAATGAAAGTCAAAACTGTAGATTCTATATTTTCAACATTAATGCTTGGAGATAACAGATGACAGAGAGTAAAACCCCAATCCTGAAAATGGAAACACACATGCTTAATTTTAACCATGAGTGGCCTCACTGAAATAAATGGGACTACTCCAGAGTATGAAATTAGGCAATTTGTTTAAAATTAGGTAAGTGTTTACAGGATTGGGACCTAAATGGAAAAACAATTCAGTGGGGCATTATCTTACTTATATTTATATTATATGAATACACACATGCCAGCATTTTCAAATCTGGGGCGGGGTCTAAAATGAGGCACCTAAATAAAAGCTTTTATTCAGCATTGAACTGAACAGGAAATCTCATTTAGTAACAAGCCTCCAACTCACAGTGACTGTAAATTGAATGTAAAGAGTTGAATTAGCACCCACAATATAGTGAAAATCTCCAAACTAATTTACTACTCAGGAGTCTGGGAACCTACTTTGGTATAATACTGTGTATATTATTTCAACTCAAATATCTTCCCAACTACATATATTCTCTTAAAAAGTAACTAACTGCAGACACCATATCACATCAGCTATCGAAAATATATTTACTTCTGAACAGGGCCTTCAGAAGAAGAGCTATTTTTCAGAGGAGAAGAAGATGTCTTGCGAGCAAGAAAACAAGTAACAGAAAAAGAGAAATGGCAACAGAGGCTGCAAGAAAACTGGGAAAACTGTGCAGTAAGATCTTACTATTAATTATTGTTATTGCTATTGCTCCATAAGAGTATGTTGCACTGTATAACCAACGAGCCAAACAAATAACTGGGCCAACAATTTAAGGGCAACAGCTACCCTCCAGTAATTTGTTATTCATATGACAAAACTTCAGTTCTGTCCACCTTTTGCATGGTAGCTGGACCGAACAAATTTAGCAACATATTTCTATTGTTCTAGGCCAAATTTGGCACTATGTTTTAAATTAGGTATAACTCTAGCATACTAAAATAGACTCACATTGTAACAGACCCTGTTCTTGCAAAGGATTTTAATAACTAAACTTTAAAAGAAAAAAATAAGCTAAAGAATTTTCTTTGCATTTTTTCCCATCCCCAGAATTTGAACCTTTCATTTCAGGACTTGGGCGACCTTTACCAGCTAGAAAACTTTAACAGGATTCTCCGGAGATTAATTCGCGTGGAAAGGCTTTGGTTGGTGGACAATTCTTTGACAGACCTAAGTGCCATAAGGTTGCCAAGGTAGATGAAAAATCCTGTTGCCAGGTCCTATCCAGTACCATAGAAATCTAAAGGAGTTTTGCCATTGAATTCAATGGGAGCAGAATCAGGCCTTTAATGATTAACAAGGCATAATATGTGCATGTAATTCTATTGAAAAATCCAATTAATCTAAATTCATGATATACAAGAGAATTGAAAGCTATTCTGGGTCAGATTCTGCCACCCTTGTTCATACTGAGAAGACCATAGCTCCATGAGAAGTTTCATCAAAGTCAATGATATCCTCTGCTAGGAGGAAAAGTTGTTGTATCAGGACAGTAGAAGGAAATGTACATAAAGATGATGGTACCTGACTCAAGGAGAGAAGCCAGGAGTTTCCATTACAGTTATTTCCTATGGTCAGATATATGGAAACCTGTGGTTGTGTTAATAGTTAGAGTGGGAAATAATGGTCCAGATATCCAAAAATGTAAAAGAAAGCTGTAAAGCTAAATTTTCAGGCCCTGGTCTTGCAGCCCTTGTTGAGGCAAAAAAAACCCCATTGCCCAATAGAGTTATATCAGTGTAAAATTGTGTGAGATCAGAATCAGGCCCCTGAAAGATGAACTCTGTTATCCACAGAACAGGTAAAAGTAGAGGCTGTAAGCTTTCTCACACTTTGCTTGGTGTTCCTCAGCCCTAACAGAGAAGGGCACAGACAAGGGGTGAGAAGTTATCTCAATCTGCATGTCTCTCTCTTTAATAACAAAGTAGGATCTGAGGCTGCATTCAGAGAGGATGTGTACAGTGGTGTAAATTAGACCTTATGCTAACTTTGTCATATTCTCTTAGTTAGTCCTACTTACAACCACTCTACCTACTTGTAAGGTAGTCTAAGCTGGTGTGATTTACACATTGAGTTGTCAGAAGAAGGTATCAAAAGGTGTATGTTAAAATAGCCCACATTCTGCCTTTCCTTTCTGACTGTAAGGGAGTCTAAATTAGCATACTGAGGTCCAAATCACACCACCTTATACATCTCCACTGAATATGACCCAGCAAGTGCCAGCTGTAGCTGCTGTGGTTTTTATGATGTGGACAATTGTCCTCTGGAAATTGATTTGAGATCACCAAAGTGAGTTCATGTTGGCCACTGAACCTCCACATTGGATGGTAATACCTTTTGGTCACTGACCTAGACTGCATTTAAACTGGTAATATTGCATGGGACATTATCACCACCCTACTACAATCTGTTCAGATCCTCCTAAAATTAATTGTAATGAGTTAACAAGTATGTACCAGATCTTCAGCCAGTGTAAAATGGCATATTTCTCTTTAAGTCAATAAAGCTAGGCTGATTTACACCAGCTGAGGATCTGGCCCCATGTGTGTACACTGTATATTTTTTCACAATAATTAAGGATGTATATTCTTCTGTATATGTGATAAATGATGGCATACATTTTTGTACTTTACAGATGCAAAGAATTAAATGTCAGTAAAAATCATTTTACATCCTTGAAACAGCTGCCAAAGCTACCTCAGATTCGTCACTTGTCACTGGCTGATAACAACATTGAGACACTAAGTGGGATATCAGACTTGAGATCTACTCCACTCGAATCCCTTATACTCAAGAGGAACCCCTGTGAGTTTAAAGAAAACTACAGGCAGCTGTAAGTCCTACATTATTGCCAGTAAAAACATGTACAGTGAGAAAATACCTGTTCCTATGAAAGCATAAATGTAATACACAATTGACACACGGTAGCTTTCATGGATTGTAAAGGAAACTGGCTTTGTTCTTGCTGTATTCTCCTGTCATCACAGGATAGTTCAACAAGTTTTGCAAACTCGAGCCAGTTGTCACTATTGTCCACCTGAGGAATAGTTTCCTATGGATTTGTAGTCTATGTGGAATTTTCAGAAAGTGCTTGGACAACACTGTAATCCAGCAGCTAAGCAAGAATGAATTCTTGAATGTAAGCTCATGAGCTAAACTGAAATCCGTGGGCTAAGTTCAGAGGCAATTTGTAGGTGTAAGCTAGACTCCCTTTCACTCAAACTGCCTTAGCCAATTCTCGTTATGTTGCTACTGTACTAGGGAGTCTAAGTTGAATTACATGGCAAGAAGCTGGATGAAGATGTTGGAAGATGAAAGCTAAACTGAAAGGTGGCACAAGTTCTTGCACCTCCCTGTTAGTGGCTTTTCTTGATGCTCTCCAGTCTTCTGCATCCCAACATGGATTGAGTTACATTGACTTAGGCTCCCTCACACTCAGACTCAGTGGGCCAAATTCAGCAGGTGATTAAAGTTACATGATAGAAAGTGGGGGTGAGTCTAAAGGAGTAAATCCGGGGGAGTCTGAGTGGGTGTAAAATGCTGATGGGGAGAGTCAGAACAAGATGTAAGTTACACTCTCTGGAGATTCATCTGTGTGATCCATTCTCCCCACTCCCCAAGGACTCTGATAGCCCTTCCACGGGAATAAATGGCAGGTGGGTTGGGAGGTGGTTTTTAGCCGGTCTCTGCAATATCCTTCTTACAGAGTTCCTCAGAGACCTGTGCTGCCAGGAGGTTCATAGGGAACAACTAATGCGGGACAGTTGTCCCCATTACAGACACAGGATCTATTAGCTTGCTGTCTGGAACCTAAGTCTCCATGTGGTTTCCTGTCCGCCTGAACCCAATTCCTCCAGCATGAGTACAAAAATCCCTCTCCCTTGAGGGGAGAAAGGAAAGGAGACTCCTTGATATGAACCTGGATGAGTTTCCAGTAGGCTTTTTCCCTTTGAGTTCCTCTTTGGGAGATGACGATGATTGTGTTTTTTAAAGTGAAGTTTTTCAAAAATATATAAAAAAATTATATTCTATTGTACCCTGAAATTTGAGATCTAACAGTGAGCCAGTGGGAATCTCATGAAACTTTATTCATTTTCACAAGATTTATCCAAAAGTTGCCAAAAGAGAGGGAAAGTCAATACTTAACTTTAATTAATAATGCTGCCTTATTACATTGATATAGACTAGAGCTTCTCATGCCAAAAGGTCTAAAAGTACGTTCAAAAATAGATACATGCCAGGATTGCTTCACCTTCCACTGGAATACAGTCACCTCTGGCAAAGAGGGCAGCAGACATTAATGGCAGAAATTAGAGATACTAGGAAGAAACACTATTCGTCTGAAATAATATACCAGGAGCTTTAGTGTCCACAGAAGGCCTGATGCATTGATATCAGAGGGTTTGGGATCAGGTCCATAGACCAGACAGGACATAAGTGTTTACTGTCTTATAATGAAAGAAGCTCACATGCATAAAATGCATAAAACTGAGTTTATCTATCACAGCAGGATGAAAGTTGAGTCAAACACTTTGCAATTTGAACTTAGTTTCTAGGTGCCTAGGAATTTCAAACCTAATTCTTAGACTAAGCTACGAAGCCCTCCCCTTTGTGATATGTTATACAATGGGCCTGATTCTCTATTCTGCTACAGGTATTTTGCGCTTGTATAACTCCACTGACTTCCATGGCTTAAAACCAGTATAACACAGTAAACATTCAGATCCTTTGTCAGAGCTGGTCTCAAGTGGCAAACCCAGTTTGGGGTCTGAATCCAGATTTCTAGTATGTTCAGATACAATGTTTCCTTCTGGCCCATCTTTACTTTTGATCTTAAAAATTATCCAGGTAAATACCTCAGAATACTATTTTCTTTAATTTCTCCCGTAGAGTGTTCTCCAATTTGCCAAACTTGAGAACGCTGGATGGGGTCCCAAAGCTGCCAGAGGATTGTCCACCTCCAGAGATCAGTTTTCGTTCAAAAATGTGCACCATACTGTAGCACTGTATTTTGTATCATAATGGAGCTAATGGAATTGCCATAGTTAACAGAACTAATAAATCCAGTACATACACTTTTTTTTTCTGATCAAACAGCTGTAGAGTCCTTCTTGAAAATTTGATCCAGTTGAATGTGCAAGTGACAGAAAACTGAGGGAAAAATTTTAAAAGTTAAGCACACATATGTGTACGTACATCTGCATACACGTCCTTAAGGTCGTGCATGCAAATATACGTATGGTATTGTAAACTTCTAAAATTTGAAAATCTGGTCCTGAATGCTAGAAATATGTCATGTTCCTTGTTATCATTTCAGTGATTTACATTTAAATTGCAGATAGATTCGGCTTATTGAGCCTTGTCCTCTCTTCTTACTGACACCAGCGTAACTCCATTAACTTCAGTAGAGTCCTGGGCCAAGATTTTCAAAAATAGGAGCCTAAAGTTATGCTCCTAAATTCATATTTGGGAGCTGCTGGGAACTCAACACTTTTGAATGCATGGATAGATGCCAGACTAGATGGAACAGATGGGTCAAATTCAGATATAAAGTTCCTTATGGTCAGTGAGACTTTTCAGCAATTCTGTTAAAAATACACAAAAAGGGAACAGAATTTGGGACTTTCCCTCTGTGTGGTGCTGCATGGTTAATAGGAGTGAAAATGCAGCCAGAACTTTTTTTGCTCACTAACACAAACAGACCTGACTCTGCATATACACAGGGAGCAGATCTGCTGAGTGAGAAGCTACCAGTTGAATTTAATCACTTTTCAGAGTAGAACAGGACTTTAACTTTGATATAGTTAATAACAGAACTGTAGACACGTCTATTTAAATAATAACATGCAGCCATCGTGGCTTTGGTTTGGTAGCAAACTTTTGAACAGACTGTTGAAAATTGTTTTGGGGGTTCCGATGCGTGGCGCTGCCACCCTGGAGCTGCTCCAGGTAAGCGGTGCTGGGCCGGAGCCTGAACCCTGAACCCCTCCTACACCCCACACCCCATCTCCCTGCCCCACCCCGCACCCCTCCTGCACCTCCTGCCCTGAGCCCCCGCTGCAGCCTGCACCCCTCCTGCACCCCAACCCACTGCCCTGAGCCCCCTCCCACACTCCTCTCTGCACCCCTGCCCTGAGCCCCCTCCCGCACTCCACACGCCCTCCCGCATCCCAACCCCCTTCCCTGAGCCCCCTCTTACACCCCACACCTCTCCTCTGCCCCAACCCCTTGTCCTGAGCCCCTTCCTGCACATAGCATCCCCTCCCACATCCTGCACTCCGTCCTGCACCCCAACCCCCTGCCCCAGCCCTACATTTAAGGCCCTGCATGCAATTTCCCCACTTAGATGTGGCTCTCGGGCCAAAAAGTTTGCCCACCCAGACCTTGCCCAATTGGGGTCCCATCTTCTTATTATAATAAGCAGGCTGAAAATCCAGGTAAAAGTTACATAACTGTTCCTAAGGTACATTTATGAATTTAACAACATAAAATTAAAGAGAGGTTGTGAAGAGGAAAAGAGAAGTAGGACTTTTATTTTTCTTGTCATGATCCAACCCCAGGGAGCTTCCAGGAACTCCAGAGCAAGTTTTAAAGCATCTGGGAGCTTGGCACTTCAGCACAAGAATTGTGTAAGTAACCTAAAATAGTGATACCACACAGAAATATCAGAGACTAATGAACATTGCAATGAAGGTTCCATGCTCATATTCTCTATGTGCATCAGATTGCAGAGCACTAAGCATAGATGTTATGTTCATATCAGTTAAACCTACTTAAAAGTTTCAGGAGCAAATGACTTTGGGCCTGATGCTCCTCTCCAGTAATGTGAGCTGAAGTTTCTGGAAGAGGGCAGGAGTGTGTGGCAGCTCTACAGTCTGACCTTGTGAAAACCTTCTACCCGAAGTCCACGGCTTTGGACTTCCAAAGACTGAGGGAGGGTGCTACAGCCAGGAGCAAGGCATATCACTTTTGGCAGAAGGTGCAGAAATCTGGAGGTTGGTGACTCGACACCCCAATTTGCATATTGTATGAATACGTTTAATCACATACTTAAATGACAACAATACTGCATACAACAAATGTTCAGATTATCAGAATTTCAGCCTGACACGTCTGGGTCACGGAATAGGTTTAGGGCCAGCTAAAAAGCTAGTCCTGCTTGGCTCTGACATCTCCCTGGCTTGATACCAGCTAACTCTGGGGGCTTGTGGAGGCCCTTCCCCTGTTTCACTTTGGTGTCTACTGAGTGCAGGGCTCTGGTTGAATAGCTAGACCCTGGTGTTTGCTGCTGCCCTGGGATTGGGTGGGAGAATCTGCCTGCTCCCTGCCATCAACTGGAGGGATATTCCAGCTGGTTGCTGGCCTCATGTGCTAGATCTAGCTCTTGTGGTGAGAAAGAATCTGGCTACTGTTCTCTGGTTACTGTACACATGCCACTGTAGCCAAGCAGAGGGTTCATTCTCTCTCTCTGGCCCCCATTTGTAGTGTTGATAGTTCATTTGTAGGACTGACTGAACAAAGACTTACAAAAATACTTGCCATCAGCGTCTACTCTCATAATCCAGGTTAGTGCCCTGATCCTGCTCACATTAAAGGCACAGACACGCCAACTCTTGTGAATTAATCACGAAAGACATGATTTCTAAGTAAAATTAATCCCAGCTCTGGGGCAGCCAGGGCTCCCCGCTGTCAACCCCAGGTGGCTGGGACTCCCCTGCCTGCCTGAGAAGTGGGAGAGGTGATCCCACTGCAGCCCCCCCAGGCCTGGGGAGGGTGAAGAACCCTGGAGAAGAGAAGAGGCTGGGCGGCTGAACTATGGCCTGGGAGCTGCAGGGAAGGGGAAGTGAGGAGGGTGAGAGATGATGGGGTGGGGGTCGATGGGGTGGAAGGGCTGAACTGATGCAGTGGTGATGATGGAACTGGGGGACTGAACTGAGGGGGAGCTTAACTGAGGGGGGTTGGGTGGGGTCAGAATTGATGAGGGACTGGAGGACAGGATGAAGTGATGGGAAAATGTGTGATGTGGGGGGAAACAGGAGTGGCAGAAGCTCTCTAAAAGTGGGGGGGGGCACCGGTGCCCGAAACATCGCCCCACCCCCGCACTGCCCCTTTCCCCCCAAGACCCCACCCCCACACTGCCCCTTCCCCCAAGCCCTGCTCCTGCACTGCCCCTTTTCCCTGAGCCCCCGCTCTCGTGCCACCCATTCTCCTTCCTGAGACTCTGCCCTTGCATTGACTCTTCTCCCCAAGCCCGTCCTTGCACCACCCTTTCCCCTGAAGCCTCACCCCCGCACTGCCTCTTCCCCACAAGACTCCACTCCACCCCCTGCTCGCTCCTCTCTGCCTTCTCCACCCCATCGCTCCCTTTGCGGATGGTAAAAAGTGGGAGGGCATAGCCGTCCCCTTTGAAAAATTATTGGGCCATGGCCCCCTGGCCCTCTCTCTTCCGGCACCCCGAGGGGAAGCTCTAGCAGCAGGGGCCAAAATCATGGTATCCAGTACATGTGGGAGAGTGGGCAACGCTAATTGTCACATGCACACACTCTGGGGATGGGCAGGGGGAGTTCAGAAATCAAGAGACTAACCTAAAAAAACAATATAAGCTTTTTTAAAAATCTCATGATTTTTGCTCTCTTGAAGTTGGCAATACTGAAGTCAGTAGCCAAACACCCAGTGGCTTCAATGCTGCAGTCAGAGCGTAGTTCTGGTAGGGAAGAAACCTGAATAAGCCAGGGATCAGGTTACAAGAAGGTATTAATAGCACGGTTAACCCTTTAAAATCCAAACATCCTACCCCACCCATGGCACGGGAAGACAGGATATAGCCATTTGTTTTACCATGTCCTTCTCAACTGAGTGAAATCAAATCCCTTTTATTCCATGTAATGCAGCTTTCCAGCACTCTGCCATTTAGATGTGCCATTCAACAAAATAAAGCACCTGCCACATTTGTGGTGATTTTCTTGCTATCAGCACAAAAGAAGAAATGAATTTAGTACATATATTGATTGATGTTTGGACCTGTTTGGATCTGTGCATAAAGAACACAGAGGCACAGTTGCAGGAAGCATAGGTGGAAACAAGCTATTAAGTTGTTTCAGAACAATCATTTTTCATTTGCGATTTATCATCCAGGGTATATTTGTTTTTGAAGTGGTGCCCTTTGCTACATTGCATAATTGAAAGCACTCAAGATAAGGAATAGAGGCCATAGACAACAGGTGCTTGGGATCAAAAGAGCTATATAAATAAATGTAATTACTGTAGCAAGAATGCTGCAGGTTGGGACAGTGATAAATTAGCAATGACCATATAGTTCATGAATAGTCACACCACAGGAAGGATGCTGCCAGTCCAAGAGGGTGGAATAAAAGGGACGTTTTTAATTCCACACAGTGTATTGTGTTTATATTATGTAATAAAATATTTCCCATTCATTATTTTAAATATAGCTTGTTACACAGATATGACATTTTCTATGTTGGCTTTAGGCTTGCATGTGTTCTAAGTGTACAGTAGAGTAGAGAAGTGAGTTTTTGCACTGTTTTTCACATGATGGATTACAATTTTGTGTGTCACATTTTTGGGGAAATAACAGAATTTGTATGCAGAAATAATTGCCATATGATGTAAACATATAAGGCCAAATATTTGGCCCCAGCACAACCTCTGTGCGCTGCTCCGCCAACACAAACTGTCCTAATAAGGGGAAGGATGGTCCTGTGGTTAGGGCACTAGCCTAAAATTTGGAAATCCAGGGTTCAAGCTGCAGTTCCACCAAAGACTTCTTGTGTGACCTTGGGCAAGTTATATTAGCCTAAGATATATTGAATCCTGATAGAACTACCCTGTGACAAAGTGGGACTGTTCTTAATGTTTCTTCTGAATACTGTAGGTGTGCCTCAGTTTCCCCTATGCATTTCTTAAGTCTCTAGGTGGTGGGATAAGGGGGTGTAATTGTTCCAGAGCAAAGGGCCAGTGTACATAAATGGCCAACACTCTATCTCCTGGCAACTGATGGCCTGGGCCCTTCCCCCCTGCAAGGTGATAATTAAAGGTGTTGGAGAACAAAGGAATCAGGTGACCTCCTGGCCAGGGAAAGGGACAAAGCCCAGAGGAGGAGGGGGTGGAGAGTGAGTCAGTTGGGGGCTGGCTGGGGCAGACGTGGTTGTCTGGCCCACTGCCCCCCAAAATGGACCCGGCTGAGGGGTCCTGTTCTCTGTACCTACAAGCTCTGTTTTAGACCATGTTCCTGTTGTCTAATAAACCTTCTGTTTTACTGGCTGGCTAAGAGTCACGTCTGACTGCAAAGTTGGGGTGCAGGACCCTCTGGCTTCCCCAGGACCCCGCCTGGGCGGAGGGGCAGAGGATGCTGAATGCTCCAAGGTCAGACCCAGGAAGGTGGAAGCTGTGTGAGCTTTTTGCCCTGAAGACAGTCTGCTCACAGAGAGGAGACTTCACCAGAGTCCTGACTGGCTTCGTAGGGAGCAGTTCCAGAGCATCGCCCGGGGACTCCGTGACATACCCCTTAAGGATTTCCGTGACTCTGACAGCATTCCCCTCCTGGTTCCATGGGGTATGGCTGGGGAAAGTGTATGGGGGGTGGGATAGAGGAACCAGTTGGGCTCTTCTAAAATTCTACTAACCTACAGGGACAGTAAATGCATGCTGTTACAATTTCAAGCTGTATTAATGCGCACTACTTATCTTACTGCGCTGCAAAACCCTTCCCTCCACTTTTAGTGGAGGTGTAGGGAACATTGTGGTCAGGGGAGCCCCATGAAACATGCTTTTGCAGGACCAATGAATCACGGGAGCCAGTGGAAATAAATTGGGCTAGGCAGACAGCAGAGGCAAGGAGCATCTGTGTCAACAGCCCTTGCTTTCTGTGGCTCCCCTGGGATCTAAGAGCGCTGCACAGATTCTGGGAACTGAACTCAAAACTTCTGTCAGAGGGCCCTCCCTGCCCTCCCCTCCAAATTATTACTAGGAATCTCTAAAAGCTGGAACTCCTAGTGTTTACTCTCCCCCTCTGTGGCTTTTTCCTACGTAAGGAGATAGGGCCCATTCCTTTTAATGTTTTGGATAGTCTAAAAATATGCATCTACATTGCAGTGATGGATGATACATGTTGGAGAGTAGCAGAGAAAACAGAGGAGCTGTGGGTAGCACAGGTATTTAAGGACAGCGTGTATGCATAAAGCTTTTTTCTTAAGCAATCAGCGTGTTCAACACTGAATATCATGTAGACAACATAAATCATTGGTGGAGCAGATGAGTTTGCAGATACATGTAAATCAATCAAACCCAGCATGAATACCACTATGCATACATTTAGCCTTGAAAAGGCAAGTAGTTTGTCTAGTATCTGAAACAGTATATAAAATGACAGGTTTCAGAGTAACAGCCGTGTTAGTCTGTATTCGCAAAAAGAAATAGATTCGCAAAAAGAAAAGGAGTACTTGTGGCACCTTAGAGACTAACCAATTTATTTGAGCATAAGCTTTCGTGAGCTACAGCTCACTTCATCGGATAAAATGCTATCCAGAAATAAAAAAAAAGTGTATTCTTTCAAACTGGTGGATATTTAAAACACATACTGAACAAAGGACAAAGAATAAGGAGACTTCAAGCCAAAAGACTGGGAACTGACTGGGTGTGTTACTGCATTTGTTCCCACAGTTTAGATTTTGCCTATCGTTCTAACCAAAATTATTAGTGCTCTTTTCTTTCTGCTTTTTGTCCTGTTATCTTTACAGTCTTCCTTCAGATGTTATAACAGATGCTACCTAAGAATCATCTCTCCAGCAGTGATTGTAAATCATACAGGAGACTGGCTCCTAGGTCACTTAGCAGTAGAGAAAAGTTCCCTAAGCCTTTTGCTGTGCCAGTGGTGCTCTCAAGCTATGATATGTCAACCTAGAAGTGGTTCAAACTGGTTGCCTGGTGTAACTCTATTGATTCCAGGGGAATTACACCACAAATGAATATGGTTCATCACCTATTAAAAAGACCACAATTAAGTCCACCTTAAATCTATCATAACAGACCATACTGGCCCTTTAAGGGCTCAGCCCAACCCTGCATCCCTGTTATGGTGTCTCAGTAGCTTGAAGACCAGGCATTCTGGGAGTTGTAGTCCCCCGAGATGTCATGTGACTGCAGGAAGGGAGCCGGGACTGCTGGGACAAGGGGGAAGGACTATAAAGAAGCAAACTTCCTTTTATTAGGGAACTGGTCAATGATGGGGGTAGGATGTGGTGTGGGGCTGTCTGCAGAGGAAGCCCTGGAAGTTGTGGTATTGACAGCTTGCTGGTGGGGCTGTCTGCAGAGGAAGCCCTGGAAGTTGTGGTATTGACAGCTTGCTGGTGGGGCGTTTCCAGGGACTGGTGCCTGGATGAGACTAGCAATGGGTCCTTGAGAGGAGGGAGTTGGAGCCTGGGGTGGGGTTGGAGGAGGAAGGCAGGGAAAGGCGTCTCAACTTGAGCATTCAAAATCAATGGCTATTTTAAACAAAAAATCCACCCCACATGTTGTTATGTTCAGTCTGAGCATGTGGAGATGTTGAAGATTCAGATTGTATATTCTCTATAAAAGGCATTTCTCCACTGTATTTGTCAGAGGTCCAGCCAATGATGCAGATGAACAGTAAAAAGCACCACTGTACAAGATCTCAAAAAATTATCTACATTTTCAAAAAAGTATAATATGTAGCACAAAAAACCATAGTGCTATAATTATTTTTGGTGCAGTTTCTACAAACACAAAGCTTAGGGCAACTAATAGAGCAAAACAATGGAAAAACACATCCCATAACTTTAATTTTTAATAAAGTAACTAGTAAACATGCAGACATCCATGCACTAAGAAAGGTGGGAGCTTTAACAAAAATAACTGTAATCAAAATTATAATATAAAAAAGTTGACCACAAAAATCTGTTACTTCTAATTACCAACATATTAGTGTGTAAACAGGAGTTGTCTCCTTTATGACGACATCTTCCCCTTGTGGCTGGTTCTTTTGGAACGGTATAATTCAATATTTGTGCTAATACCCCTGTCCGTCATTGGGTGAGCTGGCTTTTAAGGGGCTTAGTTTCCAGTTCTGACTTACGTTTGGCTTTTCATTCCCCTAGTATTTCATGAGAGGTGAATTAGAACTAGGCCTGCTGGGAAATATGAGGCAGTCTGTCCATTGTAGGAAGAGCGGCTAGCTGACATTCTAAGAACTGGGGTCAAAGGGAGAATTAGTAGTGGCTCCCTTATGAGAGGGGGCTGGCCAGGAAGGACTGTATGGATGAAGTCAGAAAAGAGAAAAAAGGCAGGCCTGATCAGCAACAGGCAGCAGGGGAACTGGCCATGGGAAAGAATGAACCAAGGCAGTGTTTGTTGAGAGCTGACCACATAGGGCTCCAGAGACACCTGTAGGAATGGGGCTGGCCTGGCCCCCTCTATAACACCACTTAGAGAGGTGGTGTGAAAACCCTGTACTAAGTAGAAAGGAGTATTGTGCAGGTGGGGATAGTGGATGAAGGACTACTGAAACTGGGGAACACAGGGGAGGGCCAAGTTTGGGTTTGGACTCCTTTGATTACCCCAAAGACAAAGGCTTATTGTTAGTCTGGAGTGGTAAATCACAACTTGTTGAAGCTTCAACTCACCCTACCAGTCAGATGGAGACCGGTGACCTGCAAGGGAAAATTAATGCACAGATGACCAGATGCCAGACAAGGTAAATCACACCTATTACAAACTGTTTAATCTGTTACTAAATTTGTGGAGAAAACAGTCACTAAATGTGACCTTCCTGAAGAAAACTAACAGAAAAGTAAGACCCTTTTCTTAAATACAGAAGAAACTGTTTATTAGTAATTAACAAAATAGTAAAGTCAAATGAAATATCACTTTTTAAATAGGCTTTTGGTAAAAATATTTCATAATTTTTGCCTGCTTGTAGTATCTAAAATACTGGTCAACTGACGTACTGAGGAATATAGATTGTCAAGCTGGAACACACGTCATTTGGCCATTGGGGTGCACTTTCAGCTATGTAATTAGTATGTCTTTTGTTTTCTGCATATTGTACCTTTTACTTCTTTAAGGATTCTTCCCTTTACAGAAGCAAGCAGCCACTATAATCTCAGAGTTGCTGCAGCCTGTAGAAATGTATACACCCTGTGCTCTCTCATGCACCCTTTATTTCTAGTGTGTACTGTTCCTGTTTTCCTTAATCCAAAAAACAAGTCATTGTGGACTGAAACTACATAGTTGCTTTTTGTGTTTGGGATCCACAACAGGTGGTAGCCAGGGAGAGGTTAATTTGTAGAGCCAGCTGTTCCCAATGTCTTCTGGGAATGCCTAGCCAATGAGTATTTGGTCTGATGAGGTAGACTATGTCCTGCTTGAAACCTTTGATGGGAATGAATTTCCAACTGGTCTAAACTAATTCTTCTTTCTCCAACTTTCTTGTACAGTTTAAAATGTTATAAATTCATTTTATGCTAAAAGAAAGTTTTTTTTCTCATTTACCTTGAGACAAATATTTTAACTTCAAACTTTGTGTTCTTATGTTCTTCTTAAACACAACATCCACCTAGCCCAGTATCCTATCCTTTACAGCAGAGCTATGCCTTCTTTTGAAAAAGAATATTGAAATCCATAATTCACATGTGTGCACTGGTTGTGCAATGCTCTATCCTTAGGGCAGGGGAAAGAAAGTCTGCCTGACCTCCCAGCTTGTACACAATTTATTCCTGAAATATGAGGATTAATAAATCCTTTAATTTTTATCCTAGCTACAGTCATTGCAGAATATCTTCTTGTTTGTCAGTGTCTGTAACAGAAGGATTAAAGGCTATTAATAAGAACATCCCTTTTAGACAATGTTAATGGCATGTCCGATGTATGATCTTTACCTTCTGTATACTAATTGAAAACTGCCCCAGCATTTTAAATCCTCTGGCAAAAGAAATTGAATTGCACCATCCAATAATCAGAGAGAGGAACAGCTTCCAAATCATGGCTAATGATCCGCAGTATAACTGCC